>NC_090732.1:21411698-21424198 GCF_036898095.1 Palaemon carinicauda | reverse complement strand
TTCGCGTGACCGAAATTAAAAAAATAGAGATGAGATGGAGAACTTTTGGTAAACACAATGTGATTATGAAAATAAAAATGCCACTTTCTCTGAAAAGAAAATTATTTAATCAGATGATCCTACCAGTATTAACTTATGCATCGGCAACTTGGAGCCTTACTAAAGCCTTAGAACACAAGTTAAATTCAATTATAACTCAAAGATCTATGAAAAGAATAGTGATGGGATTAACACTAAGAGCCAGAAAAAAAAGGCAACATGGATACGAGAGCAAACTAAAGTAGTGGATACTCTAATAACATATAAGGAAAAGAAATGGACATGGTCAGGACATATAATGAGAATGACAGATAATAGATGGATATTAAGAATAACAGAATGGGTTTCTAGAGATGATAAACGAAACATAGAAAGTAAGAGAGGACGATGGATTGACGTGCAAGGAAAATTTGCGGGGGTAGACTGGCATAAAAAGACCACAAACAGACGGGACATGTCTGAAGCCAGTGTCCTGCAGTGGACTCTCTCTCTCTCTCTCTCTCTCTCTCTCTCTCTCTCTCTCTCTCTCTCTCTCTCTCTCTCTCTCTCTCTCTCTGTATATATATATATATATATATATATATATATATATATATATATATAAGTTTATACATATATATATATATATATATATATATATATATATATATATATATATATATACAGTATATTTATATATATAATATATATATATATATATATATATATATATATATATATATATAACTATATATACAGAGAGAGAGAGAGAGAGAGAGAGAGAGAGAGAGAGAGAGAGAGAGAGAGAGAGAGAGAGAGAGAGATCTTAACATGATTCCCAGTATTGTTTCTAATTATTATAGAAACAATACTCTCTCTCTCTCTCTCTCTCTCTCTCTCTTCTCTCTCTCTCTCTCTCTTTCTCTCTCTCTCTCTCTCTCTCTCTCTCTCTCTCTCTCTCTCTCTTTCTGTATATATATATATATATATATATATATATATATATATATATATATATATATATATATATATATATATACAGAGAGAGAGAGAGAGAGAGAGAGAGAGAGAGAGAGAGAGAGAGAGAGAGAGAGATCTTAACATGATTCCCAGTATTGTTTCTAATTATTATAGTTATAATAAGAGCACTGATTTCGTCTTAGCCTATAAATGGTTTCGGTTTCCGAGAGTTTCAGCCAATGTTTTCAACTTTCTGACTGAGGACAAAATACATGATTATCTACGTCCATACATAAATACATACATTTACCATTATATAAAATTCTGTAGGAAATTAGCATCATTAAAATATTTCCTCTAGGTTCAAGGTTGATTAAAATCACATTAATATTTCGTGGCCTTCAACATAGAATTAAAAACTGTAAAATAGAGATAATATAGTTTTTATGCAAGAAGACCTTGAATACAAGTACTTTAGAGCAAAATTGGCTTCACGCTTTTAATGCCTGAACAGTTTCCGATATAATCTGAGGAGCTTCCAAAGGAAAAGCGAAGCTGATGTCAAAGGTCATTTCTCTGACAGTTCATTTAAAAACAGGATTCTGCTGGATTTGTCATGCTCATCGAAGTACTGTTATCTATCTATCCTTGAGAGAGAGAGAGAGAGAGAGAGAGAGAGAGAGAGAGAAAGAGAGAGAGAGAGAAAGAGAGAGAGAGAGAGAGAGAGAGAGAGAGAGAGAGAGAGAGAGAGAGAGAGAGAATAGCTTCTTTAGTGGGTTATTATAACTCGCCATGCTATCTTAACTTCTAAGTGCATCTGTCGAATAAATTGCGCTGATGTTGAACAGCAATGACTTTGCCTTGATATGATGAAAATCTATAATCAACTTTTCAAATTGAATAAAGTCCAGTTTTGGAATGTAACTCAAGTGAACATGTTAACTATTTATAACCCAACAAGAACTATCTCAGGGGGCAATTTTGTAGAACTAATTTGTTCTTTTTTTTCTGAATATACAAGCAAGAATAGCCCCTCTATACTCTGTATGTAAATCAAATAACTGATTGTGCACTGTTAAAAAATCCGTAATTTCAATCGGAAATTCTTCGTAAAAATATACTGCTCTCAGCCATATTTCAGTAAAATAAAGGCGACCGTATTTTTTTACAATTTGTTATTATATCTAGCGGGTTAGTGACCGTAATATCACTCCTTTATATCAATATTTCCGTTTTTAAAACGGCAAATGCCTGGCAAAATTTACCCCGGGATTTTTACGGGTTTTACGGCAAATTTTCAAGTTAGGCCAGATTTCATCCAAAGAAGATTTTTTAAAATTTTGATCCAGGATCCGAAAAGCCCATTATCCAAATTTTCCATTTTTTTTTTTTTTTTTTTTGGCAGGTACTTAAATTAGCGTTGCAGTGAAAAAGTGACAGTAAGAACAATTTCCCATTGCTTCCAAAGTAATAACGACTTTGACATTTGCATTCGCCCATCTCCTCTTAAATTTATTAAAACCTTTACCAATAATAAATAGAAAATTTGTTTTCCATGTTGTGTATATTGATAATTTTTTACTTATTTTACTTTTTTCACTTACGTTTTTACGGAATAGATAGTATGTATGGTCTTTGAACATGGGTATGGACTTTGAATTCTAAGTACTGTTTTTGGACTTAGGTACGTTCTTTGAACTTAGGTACGGTTTTTGAACTTATGTACTATCTTTGGACTCCATGTACCATCTGTAAACATTCTTCCTGCAATTACATAACAGAACAATTATTCTTAGACTCGCATCACTTCTTTCTTCTGCACTAATAATCTTCCGTCCGGGAAAAGACATTTCCGTCTTAGAACTCTTTACGACTCGAAAACTGTTATTCCTTGAGGACCACAGAATTACAACTTCGTATAAAAATCTTTATTTCGTCAGACATTTCACTTGCTAGACATATTACAATTTGTACATGATTCTTAATTAATAAATATACGATGAAATAATATGACACAGCTTAGGTAAGTTAGGCAAAGAGACATACACAGATTGAAGAGAAGCTTAATCATAGTAAATATTTAGCAATAAGATAGCAAAAAAAATAATTCAATGAAATGGTTTTTTAACTCTCTCTCTCTCTCTCTCTCTCTCTCTCTCTCTCTCTCTCCTCTCTCTCTCTCTCTCTCTCTCTCTCTCTCTCTCTCTCTCTTCCAGGAGCCGATGCAAAGATATGTTAATTCTAAAATGAGGTAGGAATATAATAGATATAATAAAAGTATATTTTCAGTTACACATTGAAACAGGTATATGGAACACCGTTTCACTTCTATAAATTTGCAGTCATCATATGTACGATTCTGTACAGTATTTGAATTTAATGTTTGAACATATTTCTGGACTATGTATCATCACGTCTAGACAATTCTGCAATATCCGCAATTCTTAGAAACTGTTTCGTCACATTTAAGGTTATTGTAACTCACTATATATCTGCGAGTGATATTATCAATTAACTCTTAATTCACCTCAATACCTAGATAAGAGTATTAAATACACACTCAGGAATCATTTCTTTCTTTTTTTTTTTTGGAGCCAAAGAAAATTGCTTCATAAAGAGGCAAATATACCTGTTGTCTCGAAAAATGAGTGTGGTACTGTCCTCTTGTAAGAATTGCAGTGTTATGGAGAAAACATTAAAATGTTGTGATGATAAAAGTCGAGTAATTCTGCCTATTGTACTTGATCGCCAATATCAATAATTCAATGGAAGACTATTTTCGTGATATAGCAAAAACACTTAAAATCCATGATAAAAAACAATACGGTCTTACCACTCTAATACTGAAGTATCTGGGTGAAGATAAGCGTGAGATTGTGAAAATCTATAGATCCATGATAGAAACGGTCACATACTAAGGGCTAAGTGACTAGAATCATATTTTAAAAGTGAAAATTCTTAATAAAAACGTCCGTTTCACTAGAATTCTATCCGAAGCAAATTAGTTCAAGAATGATAAAAGTTCACAAGGACCAAAGATAATTTCTTAGATTTTAATTTCTTATGTGATATCATTAGTATGTCAATTAAGTTTTTATTTCATTTTTGTTCGTGATTTAATTAAAAAGAATCTACGAAAACTAAATGTTCAGGATAACAGACCATCTAGTTTCAATTATCTTTAGATTAGTGGATGTTAAACGCAACAAATAAGCTTTTAAATAATAGATAAAACTATGAGAAAAACGTGGAAGTAATGAAATAAGGTTTTGGAAAAATGATATTCAATAAAGGAAAGAACTTTGATCGTAAATCTACAAGAACATTGTAATTGAAGAACAGATATATTCTAACAAACGTGAGTTGGATGATTGTCCTCTCTGTGATTTGAGAGGGAAATGATTTGGCTTAGGTATAGTATCTAGATTAAAGGAGAATCTTCTAGGGCGTTAAAAAAAGATATCATGAATCTCATTATTCTTTTGATGTCTATCATTTGTGTTCGAGTCATGATATTCATAGCATAATAAATATTTTCACAAATCTAATGTATCTTTCTAATTTTGCAAATATTCAACAAAACTGTGAAGCATAATTCATAAAGATATATCAAACTCAATGGGAACCTATTTTCTTCGAGTCCCCTTTGCCTCGATACTCGAAAGTATTGTTTTCAATTCAAAGTTTTTAATTTTACATTTCAGAATTGGTTGATTTACTAGTCACGATGTTTAAAGGCTGCTCATGAATGGCAGAGGCAAGGGACAGTAACAATGTCCTAGCAAGACAATGCCCTAGAGACTGACAATATATACATATAAGCCCCCAAGTCCCCTCTCCACCCAAGCTAGGATCAGAGAGGGCCAAGCAATGGCCACTGATACCTCAGCAGGTAGACCTAAAACCCCCATCCTTTGTTCAAAAAGATGGTGAGGTTACAAATACTGAGCTTGAGCCGGTCTCGAACCGAGTCCGGCAGAACGCCAGGTAGGGACGTTTCCAATAGGTCACCCCAACCGTAGTGTACGTAAACAATGTGAGTTGTTGAAGATGGGTATGTATGTAGTTTAAATATCCATCCCTGTATTAAGAGTCATGAAAACCCACCCTTCGGCTGGAACATTTAGAATAGAATCACTTGGAGGGTGAAGTCCCTTTTTACGGTTCTTTGTACTACGTCATCAATAGTTATTTGGACAAAAAATTAATAATCAGCACTACAAATGAAACAAACAATGCCTTGGAGGTTAACGAGGAGGATGACGAATTGTATTGGTGTCCAGTGACATGTTTCCGAATGTTCTTAGATTCCCTCTCTAAATCTGAAAATAAGAAAAAAGAAATGAAAATATTAGTTATAGGGTACTTGGGAAACCCTAGAATGTTATTCTAAATATTATTTAAAAGTCATGATATGATTACTTATGTTGACAAGGAAGAGTTCAAAAACGTAAAAACAGTAAACATAGTATTATTATTATTATTATTGTTACTTGCTAAGCTATAACCCTAGTTGGAAAAGTAGAATGTTATAAGCCCGAGTTCTCCAACAGGAAAATAGCCCAGTGAGGAAAGGATATAATGAAACCACAAGAAAAGTTTTAAACAATTAATATGAAATATTTCAAAAATAGTAAAAACATTAAAATAAATATTTCATAATAATATAAACTATAAAAACTTTAACAAAACAAGAGTAAATAGATAGAATATTTTGCCCAAGTAAACCCTCAAGCAAGAGAACTCTACCCCAAGACAGTGAAAGACCATAGTACAGTGGCTATGGCACTATCCAAGACCAGAGAACAATGGGTTGATTCTGGAGTGTCTTTCTCCTAGAGGAGCTGCTTACCATAGCTTAAGAGTCTCTTCTACCCGTATCAAGAGGAAAGTAGCCACTGAACATTTACAGTGCAATAGTTAACACCATAGGTGTAAAAGAATGACTACTACAGACACAGTTATTCACCAAAAACTATTCAGTATTTCCTTACCTTCTTCTACAAGTATAGCCTCCTCTAGAGCAGTGGACATTCTTCCCTTCTTGCCATGATGGTGATGATGGGATGCCTCTAGATTGCTCGATGACCGATCAGGAAAGTTTCCTGAACCTTCTTCCATGACATCTTCGTCATCAGAGTAGGTCTCGTGAACTCTTCTCTTATGCTGAACATTGTCCTTGCTTATAACGTTGTTAACATCAGTTTCATTTCCAAAGTATCCTTGAATATTGCATCTCCCATGTTTGTGTGTGACCATTCTTGAAAGATCTAGTCCACCGGACTCAAACAAGGTGAAGCATTTCTGTTGGGCTTCTGGTGCTATTTCTGGGGTTCTTGAGTAAATCCAATAGAACTCAGCCTTTAGGCCTATGATATTGTAACAAGAATAGATGCAGGAATAACTTGTGTAGTCAGTGGCCAAAATGACATAAGGAACCGCAGGAACTGAAATAAAGGAAATAGTTAATAATGCTGATTATAGATATCAGAATACAATAAGTATGTATACATTTTTTACCTAAAGTTATGATAATAAAGATAGCGATTCTATAACTGGAAGCAAGAACAGGTTGAAATGTTAATTGAAGTTGCACTAATTCTAATTATGTAATTCCACCTTCTACTGTGTCTAAATGACCTCTTCAGAATCCATGTACTGTATTTGAAACTCAAGTTTCAGCATACGCCTGCTAGAACCTTCTGAGTTGTTTGGAAGCATCACAAAACTAGATAATTTCAAAAACGCAGAAAAAAACTTTCTAACTGTCTTATGGCATTCATGATGATATATTAGCGGTTATTAATATGATTAGAAAAAAAAACCCTTGTTGCATTGAAGTAGAATAACCTCAGGATGTACTTTCATATTATCTTTTTTTGATATTTGCTTCATCTTGAAAAAATGGCCCTTGCTCTTATCTCAAATTCAGTAAAGTATCATCTTTTGTGTAACCAGGTTACTTGTTTTTTTTTACAATACTAACTAAATATTTTAATGTCTGTCAGTAAAATTCTTGATATCTATACTGAGAATGGTCAAATATTAACCTTTCTTAGAGATCTTGTTATGGAGATCGTATGATTGACCACTAATTAGGAGAACTTCTTTTAACCGCATTGATCGTGATGCCACTGCTTACAAAATTAGAAATATGGGAGCTAGATGAGTATATCCTAATATAATTAATCTTTTATCTAATCGATTATAGGAACCAGCTGTTTATGAGAGCTATAGTGGCAGCATAATATCTGTTGTTATTTATGTCAGTTTTTTTTTATCCACACCTGATATGTCTTGATACTAAAAACCAAATTGATTGCTTATGCAATGATGCTATGTTAATTGCCTCGATCTCACCTGATTTAGCCCTGCAGCTGCATATTCTCTTCCTTCAAATTCAACTAAAGGTGCTGCATGATGCAATTTAAGGGAATAAAAATGTACTCTAAAAAACTTGAGGCATATTTTCATACCTAATATAGTCTAGTAACGTTGGGCGGAAACCTCATTTTACATACATTTGGCAATTTCAAAATTTCTAAAAGACATAAAAACTTACGTTTTGGTGAGAAAAGTTTTGTTGACCTTTCATCAGATTCTAACTTTCTTTTTTAAGAAACAGGTTTTATAATTAATATCTAAATTAATATTCATGATAGATTTTAACCTCATAATTAATGTTTTTATCGCTTATATTTACTATAATTTTATTTTATTTATTTTCTAGAATTAATATAAATATATTTCTTCAAGTTAGACTCATTGGGATGGTAAATCTCCTCCTTTTAATACATAGTATCGCTTATACTTTATTCACTATCGCTTATATTTTCTAAAATTAATATAAATATTTTTTGTTCAAGCTAGACTCATTGAGCTGGTAAATCTCCTCCTTTTAAGAAATAGAATAAAGTAACCTTAATCACTTTAAAAAGTTTTCGAAATAAACGAGGAAAACAACGGGTTACGGAAAGACTGCAACGAAAATAAGCCCAATAAGATCATTAACCCTTGTAACTATTTCACAAAAATTGTAATAACCACTTACTCGAAGTAGCTTCCAGTTGCATGTATGGCTTTTTTGTACTCTTCGGTACGACATAGTTCAGCTTTGCTTGCGTTCTTGCACGGCTGCCTCCAGGTGTGAATCCTTTGGTTACGACTTTCATCTTTTTTCCTGCAATAATAATAATAATAATAATAATAATAATATTGATTATTATCACATCTGAACTTCATAGTAAAATTAATCCTGGCCTTTCTTCTTCATTAGTTTCAGATAGTGGAGTTAACTGAAGTGTGCGTCATTAGAGGAAAGATAATAATGATAAGGCGTTACATGTGAAGACTATCAAGCGGAATATAACCATAAAAACTAATTAAGGCAGCCTAATTATAAGGGTAATTTTTACTTGTTTACTTGATATGTAGCATCCAGCGAAGTTTTCAAAAGTAATAAAAACATATTCATAGGATAGAAAAATATTTCTATAAGAGCTCCTCAAGGGTGTTGTAGAAGGATGGAAAATATGTAATATAGTACCAATCTTGCTTTGCTATAAGAGGGAGTTTCTTCCAGGATGCATTCTTAGAAAAATGATAAAGATGAGGATGGGACCAATTATATACATTTATGAAAGTCTAATAACCTTAAATAAGATAATATATAATGTAGGTGCAAAAGAGACATGTAAAAATATTAGCAATATTATTATTTACTAGATCAAATGATTAAATCGTCCTTGTGTCGAGAGAATTTATTATTAGATTTTATTTGAATTCGCTGCATAGTGTTTATAAGTCTGTTATTCGATTCGCTTAATATTAAAACAATGAATTACAAATATTAGAGATATATCTCTATTGACTTAGATGATAAAACTAATATGTCCTGAGGAACGAGTAGCAGGTTTTTTTTTCTTTTGCACCTGGTAAAAAAAATAAAATTTCTTTTAAGAAATATACATTTACAATTCATACAATTTAAAGTATTGTATATACATCCTAATATGATTACACGAATAAATTTTGTAATTAATACATATGTTTCAACATTTATCGAATGCTAACCTGTCTAAGGACAACCAAATTTTAAACTTAAAAGACTTGGGTTTATTAGACATCAAATTCCTGTTTATATATAACGAACTTAACTGAAACTAGGTTGAAAATAAATTATAAATTACAACACATAAATAAGGGATCAAGAGTTAAGTATGAGACTAAAGCTGATTTAGTGCCACGAAAGTTGAGAAACTGTTATCGTTGCAATATATTATAGGAAATGAGAAATTTATATGCTAACTGACAAGTGACAAAAGCCTTTTCTGTTGTAATCAGTTATAAACTACATATGATTGAGTTGAAATGCCTAGTGGTTTCAATGGCATTCATATATAAATATATATATATATATATATATATATATATATATATATATATATATATATATGTATGTATGTATGTATATATATATACATACATATATATATATGTATATATATGTATATATATATAGATAGATAGATAGATATATCATGGACATTAGATATATGTTTATGCTTATGATAACCTTACAGGAGAGAAAAATAGAAAATAAAAGAAAATTAGAAAAAAATGGCAAATCAATAGGAATACAAAAAGAATAAAATAACAACCTTGAAGTAATGATGGAAGTTTATGTATGACCATGTGAAATATACTTTACCAAAATGAATATGCAGATATTAACGAATCTAAACACAATACCGTTGTCACTTTTCTCATGCAGTTGGTTTTGTTTCCTATCTTATCTAATGCTGGTATCTATTGAACATTCATTTAACATTATACCCCTCGAGATTACGCAAATTCAACCAGTTCCTTCAGCCGACATATTGTGAGTTAAGAAGCTTCCGTGAAAGAAAGTCGTGTTATTTCTTCGTCTGTGAGATTCATATGAGATTCTCTCAAGCTTATATAAAGGCCGTTTGTTTATCAAATGAGGTACAATCGTATTTGTGTTTTCTTCAATGGGACTGAGCACATTTTGTCTAAATAATGAATAACCTGACCCTTTGTTTCAGGTCTTACCCCGTTTTAGACCCTCTAATATTACATTTCTATGATTTTGTGGTGCTTTCTTACATTTATCATTTAGCACAGGGACTCTGCTATAATATTTTTTATATCATTCATGCCTCATCTGAGATTGGTGACATGTCTTATACTCGTCAATTCTTTGTTACACCGTATCCCTCTCAAAGGATCATTCAAAAAGAATAAAAAAAAAAAATAAAAAAAAATAAAAAAAAAAAAAAAAAATTTAACAAAATATGAGATCTAAAAACTCATTCATGAAATTCGTAATTTTGAATCCGATAACCAATATTGTTTGTCTTGATTTCCTAATCATGTTGTGTTCACTTCTACTCATATTGACAGTATCAAAATTTTAGCCAATTATGCCTGAGATCTACGTATAACCTCTCTGGCCACTCATACCCAACTTGGATAGCCAGAGAACAAAATCTTGCTTCTGAAAATATGAAGAAATTCATATAGGCCTAGCTTTGGGGTTGTGGTGGCCGATGTTGTTACGTCCCTGACTGGTGAACTCCAGACTGCGGTTCGAGTCCCGCTCTAAACTCGTTAGTTTCTTTGGTCGCTGCAACCTTACCGTCCTTGGGAGCTAAGGATGGGGGAGCCTGTAGATCTATCTGCTGAGTCATCAGCAGCCTTTGCCTGGCCCTCCTCGGCCCTAGCTTCGGTGGAGAGGTGGCTTGGGAGCTGATCATATGTATATATAGTCAGTCTTTAGGGCATTGACCCGCTTGATAAGGCATTGTCACTGTCTCTTGCTTCTGCCATTCATGAGTGGCCTTTAAACCTTTAAACATGTGCTTTTACTTTTCATTAATTGTCAATTTTATCAACTACTTCTGTACTTCAGAGTCAGTTGAATTGTCTCTGTCACGCACGCGAGTTCACCGAACATAGTTTTACAACTACACATAAACAAACAATGTTTATTATTATTTACCTGTCATCGTTACGATATCGACGGCACACGTATGGGCTTTTACGTATGTGCTGGGTACACTCCACGCGTAATACCAACGTCCAAGATACTGTAAAGATAAGATAACCCAATTATTTCCTTGATGTCGCTATGAAAACATCTGCATAGATGTTAGCAGTTGTCGTGTCTTTTATTGGTGTTAAGGTGTCAGCATCTTCTATGTAAGTAGATTGAAAAGAAAAACCTGCACTTAATGGTATTTAGTTATCTATGGCAAATGGTCATAATATTTAATAACTAATATATTATGTGTTAAACTAACTTTATTTGTTTTGAATTTTAATGTATAATTTTACATTAAAATAAAATAAACTTCATTTATTTTGAGTTTTAATGTATAACTTTACTTCCTTCGGATAAAAATCAATAACATTCTTATTGTGTCAAGTAGATTTTAAACATTATCTTTACTGTACCAAAGATTATCTGTCGATTATAAAACTGAGCGATCCACAAAATGTTCATAGATTTGAAATTGAATGAAACGTGTGAAATGCACAAATAGAAACAGATATTAAAAACATTCACTTCTGTTATATTAACCGTCAATATTTTATAAAAATCTGCTGTACGTGACTGTAACTTTCAAACATTCTAACCTGTATTATTCATTCGACAAGGAGAGCCTTTTGAATTTAATTTCAGTTTTGATATTCTCACAATAACTAAAGAAATAACATCTAGCGAAAATTGATAAAAAACACAAAACAATTGGATATTGGAATACTTACCCGCTCAATTTGAAAATCATCTACCAGGGAAAAAGAAGCACATTTTCCAGTTTCCAGGAAGGATGGAGTGCCCTGGTCAGGTGAAGATTGAACGTGTATAATGCTGAATAATGTCAGCGTGATCGTTATCCAAAGTGACTTCATGTTTATCTTATTCAAGAGATTATGATTCTTTCATAAGTCTATTCTTTCATAAGTCTTAATAATGTATTAAGATCATCATTACTGTGTTTATTGAATTAAAAATCAAAACTTCTGTTATGTTAGTTTTGAAGGGACCTTTCTACTTTTTTATTTAGCAAACTATCGAAACGAACAACTAGCTTTTCTATATCGTTGATCTCATTTACATAATTCAGAGACAGTTGCTATGGCTGTGTTAAATGCAAACACTGCTTCTCTTCTATGTTATTTCGTCCGAAGAGCACTGGGAGAAACAACTGAAAATCCCCAAGAAATAACAGTACTGCGAATCTTTGCTCAAGCGATCGAATAACGTAGCTATAAGGAGGAAAGTTGAGGCACTTCACGAATGGATATCTACAAGAAACGGTATCGGTTCTCCTACCACCTTGGACGAATTTCTGCAGCTACGATTTTCTCACTATGAACAGCTGAGTTTGATCTTCCCTAATGAGGTGCTTCATAGGAAGCGCGTCCCTATATCTGGTTTCACTTATCGCAGGGATGGTGCTGATAAGATAGTGTAATGTTTAGCACTAAGAGAT
>NC_090732.1:21386698-21404198 GCF_036898095.1 Palaemon carinicauda | reverse complement strand
TTTTCCCTGTTGGAGCTCTTGGGCTTATAGTATCTTGCTTTTCCAACTAGGGTTGTAGCTTAACTAATAATAATAATAATAATAATAATAATAATCTTGAAACAAAATAGGACAAATATGTTTTATTTCGGTCTCTATGGATGTAAAGTATTTTTTTTTTTTCTTTTTTTTGCAGAGCTATAAATGTTTCCACCAGGATCCTTCCCTGTTCCCTGGCTTCAATGATTCTCAGATCGTATGTACAGCAATTGCAAGGACAACGAGTGATTGTATTCGGGGTAATTGGAAGAGAAAGTGTAGCACTTTTAGAGCCAGGAATACTCTGGCGTGGTAGGAATAGTACAAAGAATTTGGTTTGAGGATTGCATGGAGAGATCTACAAAGGGTAAAACTTTTCATGTTGTGCTGGTATATATAAAGATTTTTAAATGGGCTCATGAATGGCAAAGGCAAGGGACAGTGACATAACCCTATCAATCAGGACAATGTCCTAGAGACTGACCATATATATGCATATGATAAGCACCCAAACCCCCTCCCCACCCAAGCTAGGACCAAGGAGGCCCAGGCAATGGCTGCTGATGACTCAGCAGAAAGATCTGTATGTTCCTCCAAAGCCCACATCCTTAGCTCGCAAAAATGGTATGGTTGTCATCAGTCAGGGACGTTACCACATCGGCCACCACAACCCTTGTTGGTGAGTATGGAGTTGACAGTGAAAATGACATTGTGTTTGGAAAGATGTTTCAGAGATATAAATGGATGGTTTCTAAAAGAAGACTATGTACAAACACTTGGAAAAGGCCAAATTGTATGGGAAAAGTTTGCTAGATTATGTGTTGTTACAAAGCACATGGAAGAACATGTTGAATAATATCACGGTGAGAAGAGAATAGGCTGGGAAATAAATGATCATTTTTTTTAATCAAATGTACAGGTACATAAAAGTTATAAAGCAAAGTGTAAAAATGTTGCTAATAGTATCATTAAGGCAGCAATTTAGATAAGAAGGAAGGAAGGAGAGCATTTTAAGGAAAAATTAACAGCTGACTCAGATTAAAGAAACAGAGGAGCAAGGAGTAAATGGGGAATATTTTGGCACAAAAAGGACAAAAATAGGGAATAAAATTGTTAATTGTTTTGACGAGGAAATAAGAGGGTTAATACAGGACCCTCCCTCTTCCCCAGATAATTTGAGGTGCAGTTGCATGATATAACCTGGTACAAGCACAGGTTAATCAAAGAATATGAATTATAGAAGAATAGCCTGCAGTGAATGTATACGGAAAGGTAATCAAGAAATACAAGGAAAATAGATAGCCATTTTAGAGGAAAGTAAGTGTATAGGGTAAGGTATGTCCTGGGTTAACGGAGAGAGTATTAAGAAGATTTGATGATTGCGTAAGATATATGAGGGACAGAGCTGATTGATGCTAGACTTTAAAAGGTTAATATAAGACTGATAATAAATCAAATACATATATATATATATATATATATATATATATATGTATATATATACACACATATATATATATATATATATATATATATATATATATATACAACAAATGCAGCCATTTCTACTACACTGCAGGACAAAGGACTCAGACATGTCCTATTTCATAATACAATAAAGGTTTAGTAGTAGTAGAGAGGGAAAGAGGGTGAGAGCCTTTACAACAGCTCCTTCAATTTCATAATGCACTAAAGGTTTAAATGCTTGGGGGAATGATTGTTGCGGATGAAGAACGACCATCAAAAGACCAATAGAAAGGAAGTTGATGAATATAAAAGTGCGGTGATATGATATTTTTTTAGAATGTCTTGCCCTTCCAGCCAGACACTACCGATAATGATGGAAGGCTAACAGTACCTCCAAACAATTGATCTTGTGTTTTGATATGAGGATGGCCAGACACTTGAAGATTAATTTCTAGATATCCTCTCCGTCTACTACGGCACCGCACCAGTAGAGGATTTCTTTATTTAACTCGCAAAACTAGTCTGCTCCCCTATCTAATCTTACGCACCTTCGGAAAAAAATTCCAAGGTTGTCTGTCTGTTTGACGACTGGCGCATTTTTTTTTTCAGGTATTTTGTACAGAGGAAGTTTTTGGAAATGATAATAATGTTGTGACAGACTTTTCGAAAGATTTCCAGCAGAAATTATTTTCTTATTTAACAATACAGAAAATATAATGAGTGATTGGCAGTCTAAATAATGAGAGAGAGAGAGAGAGAGAGAGAGAGAGAGAGAGAGAGAGAATTATAACAAAAGGTGGATGTATACAACCTGGTGTATGAACTTCATATGAGAAAACTGCAAGACTTGAGTAAATAATGTTAACACTTTCGTCCTTGATTGTTCGTCAAATATAATCCTTTTAATATCATTATCACCTTATAGATAGACACCATAATCAATATTTACCATAAAATATATGATTATGTGCTTTGAGAGTGATAACTAATATTGAAACGAGAATTTAATTATCATGCTATTGAATTAGTCATTACCTCAAGGGAGAGAAAAATTCCACATCTCTTTGTTACATAACACATCGAGGTAATTTATTTCCATTGCATCATATGTAAGGTGGGACAATGTATCACGTCTATGACTTTCAATTACAACCCGTTGGCCACGATGACTAAATACTACTGATTTTTCGAAATGATGCTACTGTCGCTGTTTCTCATTCTAAGGGCAACTGTTTAGTTGAATGGATAATTTGAAGTAAAATACGTTGAAAGCTCCGTAACACTTATACAGATATAAATTTCGATATGTAACTGTAGAGTTATGAATATATACAATCATGTAAAATAGATCATACATGGAATGTTTGTGTGTCTCTGGAGATTCTGCGAAAGGAGGGAAAATTTACATACCTCCGAAATTTCTTGAGTCTGGTGACGGATAAGACTCAAGTTGTCACTAACTTGTCACTGATAAGTATAAGTTGTCGAGGTTTTGAATAACTCAACTGTGAGGTTTCCTTAAATAGACAATTTTCGACAACTCTCACCACATGCAACATATCTAAACTTTGCCAACGATTATCTCATTAACTATTTCTATCTGATCATGAAGCACATTTAATTGCTAACTTTTTTTTAAACTGGTCACAGATCGTCTTCCAAACTAGTTGGAGACTAACTTCATGTAGTTAGTGGCTTCTTGGATTCGTCAAAGGCTTGTTCTTGTCAGCTGAGACCCATAAGATTTTAAACCACAAAAGTAGTGACTGAAAACAGGGAATGAAGTTTAGAATTCCCCCTCTCATTAAGTATATCCACTGTAATAATCGAGAGAGATTTCAAGCTAATAAGAATCGAATGTCATCAAATAATGAAATACTATTGGTCAAATTTACCAAGATCATCACACTATTCGTTTGCTAATAATCATTATGGAATTACTTGGGACGTCATTATCAACAAATAAGAATCGTTTATGTTTTTAAATGATGTATTATCATTAGCCAATAATACAAAAATTCTATCAGCTCTTGAAAATTTTCAAACCCTTTTTCCTTTGTAACGTTAATTCGTGTATTGTTTTCTTTTGCAATTGAAAACAAAATCTCTCTCTCTCTCTCTCTCTCTCTCTCTCTCTCTCTCTCTCTCTCTCTCTCTCTCTCTCTCTCAGGGAATGTAACAACTATAATAAAAACTTATAGAAAATTTTAATAACTTTCAATTATAATTACATAATTATGAAGATAAGAATTTAAATAAATTCCATTGGAAAGAATAAAAAAGGTCACTTCAGTGCGCCACATACATTCAAACGGAAGTCGATGTATTTACTGACGCAATGTTTGACACTTGTTTGAAGCAATGGCTGGTCTAGCTAAAATATTGTGGATTATTTTCAAATAAATCAGTAATGTATAACGCTTAATGTTACTGTTTGATTTTACATCTAATCAACAATTCTCTCTCTCTCTCTCTCTCTCTCTCTCTCTCTCTCTCGCTCTCTCTCTCTCTCTCTCTCTCTCTCTCTCTCTCTCTCTCACACACACACACACACACACACTTTATTATTGTTATTATCACACCCACCAACCCACCCACCCACACACACACTCACATATATATATAAATATATATATATATATATATATATATATATATATATATCTATATATATATATATATACATATATATATATATATATATATATATATATATATATATATATATATATATCTGGATCTCATACAGGACAAATATGACTTCCTAATTCTATTTTAAAGTACATATGCATATTCTTGATTCTTTTCCGCACTCCATGTGTATGTCTGTGTAAGTATTTTTGCGATTTTTCACGCACACGAATTTCTGCTCTTGTGTCCTATGAATGAGGTTTATTTCCATTCCTACTCTCATCGAGGTAGTTTCCCAATTAATGAGAAGTTTAACCTGTATCTGGTGGGTCCTGAAATGATTTGGCAATATAAGTATTTGTATATGTTACAACAGTATTTCTACATATGTTACAATTAAAGCATCGCTTATAGCATCTTGCTTTTCCAACTAGGGTTGTAGCTTGGCTAATAATAATAATAATAATAATAATAATAATAATAATAATAATAATAATAATCTGTGTACGTAGACATACATCTCAGGAAAGCTGAGTGGAATGCATTACTTTTATCTTATTTTCACAATTATATAAATAAAAAACTCCAAACAGCTATTAATTATATATGACATGTTTTTAATCGCAAACACAATGGCAAACTTCTTCTTCCCAGGATTTCTTTTTGTAAATGAGTCGGTTACCTGGTTTGCCTCCCGTGGATTGGTGATCAACTAAACCTCCAGGAAAGGTGGGCAGGGCGGAGGGGGGTCACGCCAGGGGCTTCTTCCTCTGATGCAGTCTGCTTCACCTGGGTGAGAATGTTTCATCGAGTAACACGAAGGATGAGCCAGTCATTCCACTCTGTGATCAATCGCGAATGGCTGCTCATTTCTCATAGACTAGACAAAGACTAGTCGCGGATAATCGACGGCTCTCATTAATCAAATTTTTGCTCGGCGATTGTCGGCGGGGAAAATCGTGGAGATTAAGGCTGTTTATTTATATCAGCCATAATTGCGTGGAGACTAAGTCATGTATGTGTAACCCATACTTTCGTTGTTGGATCCTCTTTCTTTTATCTTATGATAAATCTATTTTTGTCCGAAGAAGATAGAAAAAAAAGTTCCTGCGATCGATGAACTAGTTATTTGTTCAGGATATTGTTAATTGTCTTCATTTCCACCACATATCGAATCAAAGTTTGTTTATAATTTTCTCTTGGGGTTTAATGAAAGATTGAAAAAAGAAAATCAGACAACGGCTAGGTTGAATAGAATTTATAAATTAAATCGCGTGAAAAATTGCATATAAATGTCAGACTATATATCAGTTTAGTGAGATTTGTGATACTGTGTGGACATAAGTCATGGTATGACAATGAAACAATATCCAACAGATTTTTTAAATTTGAGAACAAAGTCCTCAGAAGGATATTGGGAGTTAAATGGCAGGACAGGATTAGAAATAAAACTATAAGAAAGTTTACTCAGGTGCCATATATGGATGAGATCATGGTGAGGGGTAGATGGAAATGGTTTGGGCATGCTCTTCGCATTCTCCAAGAGAGATTAGTTCACCAAACTTTCAACTGTGCTCCACAAGGCACTAGAAGAGTTGGAAGATCCAGGCCTACATGGCTGAAGACTATGAAGCGTGAAGTAGGAGCTGATGAATGGAGAAGTATTGATTCAAAAGGTGGAGATAGAGATGCCTGGTGAAATCTAACTGAGGCCCTTTGCGTCAATAGGCGTGGGAGGAGATGATGATGATGATGATGATATTTTTCTCACGATATAATGTCTATATCCCTCGCACATATCATTCGAAGTAATTCTGCATTCACATGTTGAAAGTATCACTTGCGCTTTATATTGCCATAAATAGATTTCAAACCCTATTAGCGAAGCTGAGTAGAAGTAAAGGTAATAGTTACCTCCGCCTACGAAGTTGGAAGAAGATTATGTTTTTGTCCCTGTTTGTGTGTTTGCTTGTGTGTGTTTATCTTTGAACAGCTTCCTGACCCCAATTTTAATCGTAGAGTAATGAAACTTGCAGGAAATAACTTTCATGTAAATAGCTGGAAATGATTAAATTTTTGAATGTCAAAGGTCAAGGTCACAGTCAAGCAAAATGTCCAATTCACGTAATCAGCCGTAAGTTTGGACTTCATTGTCAAAGAGACTTCAAACTGAGTTCATATTTTAAGTGTATGAAAATCCACGCCAATTGATACATGTTAAGGTCAAAGGTCTAAGTCAAGGTCGACCAAAAGGTCGAGAAATAAGCTGCGCGGTGGAGGTCTGCACTCCACTGAGAGCCCCCCTAGTTTCCTTTAATTTCAGATCATAAACTAAACCCTAGATTTGAGCCTGGTTTTTGGTGAATCGTGAATTTACTTAGGTAATAAAAATAAAGTTTCTTATTTATACAAATCTGCGTAGCGTTAATGAGCTTATCACTTTTAAAGTGACTTTAGTTGAATAGATAATTAGAAAAAAAAAAAGTTTGAAGGCTACGTAAAGCTTATACGGATATGAATAGCGATATGAATACATTCACAACCATTTGAAATAGCTTATAAATAGAATTTTACATGATTTAAAGTAACAAACTATTTGTCAATAAAAAGCGTCAAATCCTTTTATAAATACAAAGATGATTTCGTATTTTTTATTATACTTTTCCAAATAATAAATCTATTCTTGTCTAAAGAAGATAGAAAAGAAAACATCGTTGAGATTAACTCTTTCAAGAATTTGATTAATCATTGTTACACATTTCCACAGATAAACCGCCAAAAATATCCTATCCCAAAAGACTCTCTACATACTTACGGCATATTTCGAAACGCCTTGCGTCAACTGAGACCAAGAGATATTGCATTATTAGGAAAAGAGAAACAGAAAGAAACGAAAAGGCTATGTATATTTTTCCCGGCACCGTGAAATGAGAAATTCTCCTAACCGGATTTGTCCTCCAAACTGCAGATGATAAGACGAGAAACGCAAGGTATTTCAACCAACGACATACAAAATAAATGTCAGAAATTCGTTGACATTTACAATCTCACGAAAACACCTCCCCTGATATCTCTTTGTTTGGGCAGATGCTCGGCGTGTTATTCATTCCCTCCTTTGTTAACGCAGGTCAATTAATGCTATTTGGATTTTAATTATACATTTTCCTTTTGATATGATGTTATCAATCATATTATCTAATTGTTATCAGTATCGGTTTTCTATGGTGAAAGGAGCAGTACCCAGTCAGTGGGAATCGGTCTACGTGGATCTTCTTTGTCAGCTAAACTTTCTTCACCACCTACTCTCTCTCTCTCTCTCTCTCTCTCTCTCTCTCTCTCTCTCTCTCTCTCTCTCTCTCTCTCTCTCTCTCTCAGTTTGCCCTGTGACATATAAATCCTTCAGGGGAATTCCACTTTAAGAGTTGAACTAAAGTGATACACGAAAGAAAATTTTGAAATTTTCCTGTTATATATACATGCATACATATTCCGTAGAGCCTAAGAACTTCAATAGAGTTTTTCTTTTAAAGATGTAGTTATATTTAGTTATAACGAATTACATGATCTTAGATTTAACTAAAACTGACTGGTAGACCTTGCAATGAGAGAGAGAGAGAGAGAGAGAGAGAGAGAGAGAGAGAGAGAGAGAGAGACCTATCACAATAATTACCGTTAGTGTATCTAAGGGTTTCCCTATCAAGTGGGAAATCATGATTTTTACGAAAAGGCTTCTAATTGCGCTTGTCGATCGCCTTCTTTTACTTCTGGTGGCCTTTGTGGGATGAAAGCCCTTTCCCCACAACCCCAGCTGCATTATGTGCATAGTCATGATCCTTGGTACTCTCTCTCTCTCTCTCTCTCTCTCTCTCTCTCTCTCTCTCTCTCTCTCTCTCTCTCTCTCTCTCAGTTTTACCGGCAGGTTTGTGTTATCTAAACAATTATAGATTTATACAATCTATGTAATAACGTTCTGACATACTCACATCAATATACCAATGGGAGTCCACTAACAGATGTCTGACTCGTTCGATACGTGAGGCCCCTTTCACGCTATGCGAATTTTTCCCGCACTCGAGGCGGTCTCCGCACCGCTTTTACTGCGGACGACACCGCATATTTAGGCGGTCTCCGCCTACAGAGATCAATTATCTTTTTAAATATTGAAACAATATGCAGTGTGCCACAAGATGCATAAGAGGACGAACCAGTTGTACCTTTACCTATTATGAAAGAGGCGATCAATATTCTAATGCCCAAAGAGACATGCTTCTCTCTTTGGAAAACTAAGGAAGGATGATAATAATTTTTCTAATGATTTAAAATGTTTAATATAACAATTGAAGAACATTGTAGGCAAGGGAAAGACTGTGATTCGACCACTTGCCGAAGTACATCTTTCTAGAGATATTTTGACCAACATTTCTTTCCTCTGCCTCACCCAAAACTATTGCCTGGTTTTCAGGAACCATATGTGTCATAAGTATTTTAGGGGATGAAGAATTTTGGGTGTATGAAAACTTAAATTAAGCCACATGGAGGAAGACAATTAAGTGAAAAAAAAGAGAGTATTCAATTATCGTTTAAGCAAAGTAAGAAGGTATGTTGAATGTGCATTTAGAATTTTAAGCAACAAATGAAGGATTTCCCGTCGTCCCCTTAAAGTATCTCTTCATCTTGCTATGAATGTTGGAAAATATTCTTCATAATATAGCAAGGGAACGCAGTGGTTTTAATTTTGAAATCACTTTAACAATAAATGGTTAGAAGAGCTTGAAAATTCTATAAATAGACGAGCTAGGCTAGCAGCAGGTGACATCAAAAACACGTTTGCTGATTATTTCGTGAGTGAAGTAGGGGTTTCCAGTTGGCAATATATCAATTAAAATATGACATTGAGAATATATGTAAACTTTCTCTTATCTAGTAGTAAGTGCCTTTATGGCTAAACATGTGCATTATCTTATCTACGTAGTATTCTTAAAATGGTAACAAATGGTTAGCCATGTATAATAAATAAAAACGCTTGAAAAATCAAAGATAAATAAGAAATTATAAACTCACCATTCTAATATTTCTCCTTGCTATTAAGATTCTTAAATCCTTCATTCAAACCACAGCCCACTTCTCTCCAAGCAGATGTAACTAAATTACGACTTTTATACTCTCCCATATCTTTATCTTATAAAACTGGATTCGTTTCAACTAAAGAAATGAGAATTTACGTATCAATAGCTTGATTCATGTCCATATAATTCCCGATATGTTTTCATGAAGAAAAGCAATGACCTGTTGATGCTCACCGCTTATAAAGGCGGAAAAACGCCGCCTTGTCTGAAGACGCGCATTGAACATAATCTGTTTTGGATATGGGTCTGATAATCTTATTTCAAATTTCGATAGTGTATAGCATACACGCACACATACACACATACACACACACGCACATATATATATATACATATATATATATATATATATATATATATATATATATATATATATATATGTGTGTGTGTGTGTGTGTGGGTATATATATATATATATATATATATATATATATATATATATATATATATATATATAATTATTTACGACTCCTTTCCTTTTACTACAGTATAACTATGCACCTGAATCCACTGTTCTTTCTTTGACCATTTCCTTCATTCCATACTAAGAGATATTGGACAGTCAAAGACCATTGTTTCAGATGTACTTGCTCCTAAAACAGAATTTCTCCGGCTAGCACATTATAACACTTGCCCAAAACCTCCAATATTTCCCAACAACCTTTTGTAGTGGTACCTAGAAAATATTTTACTAAAATAAAATGTTTTTTCTATTTCACTTTCATATACTGTATATGCCCTGATGAAAACTGAAAATCTAACAAGATTGTAGCAACAGATAGATAGACTAATAGATACACATGCAGAGAAACTTCGAACTGCCTTTAGCTATGGTAAGGCGCTCTTCTCGGAGGGCACTCCAAAATCGAACCATTGTTTCCTAGTCTTGGGTGGTGCCATAGCCTCCGTACTATGGTCTTCCACTGTCTTGGGTTAGAGTTCTCTTGCTTGAGGGTACCCTCGGGTACACTATTCTATCTAATTTCTCTTCCTCTTGTTTTGTTAAAGTTTTTATAGTTGATACAGGAAATATCTATTTTAATGCTGTTGCCGTTCTTGAAATATTTTATTTTTCCTTTTTTCTTTTCCCCACTGGGCTATCTTCCCTGTTGGGGCCCATGGGCTTATAGCATCCTACTTTTCCAACTAGGGCTTTAGCTTTATAATAATAATAATAATAATAATAATAATAATAATAATAATAATAATAATAATAACTTTTGTATGTTGTTTATGCAGTTGAAAAGGGGATCCGCCGAATATTCTTCTCAAAAATGAATTTGATATTAAGAATGGCACCTAGAATCTACTTACCTCCTAAATCAGTCACTCTTAGCTTTCGGCAACAACTCCTATTCTCTCTCAATATCCTATAATCTGTTTTTCATACATTCTTACTTCCCAACATACTGACTCTCTATCGACTCTATCATTAGTTTTTTATGTGCATGTAAGCAACATACAGTTCTTTAAACATTTTACACAACTGATATATAAAAACAATTGAAACCCTCAAATTAGGGTTGTGGTGGCCGATGTGGTAACGTCCCTGACTGGTGAATGCCAGACCGAGGTTCGAGTGCCGCTCAAACTCGTTAGTTTCTTTAATCGCTGCAACCTCACTATCCCTGTGAGCTTGTTATGGGGTGTTTGGGGAGCCTATAGGTCTATCTGCTGAGTCATCAGCAGCTATTGCCTGGCCCTTCATGGTCCTAGCTTGGGCGAAGAGGGGACTTGGACGCTAATCAATTGTATATATGGTCAGTCTCTAGGGCATTGTCCTGTTCGATAGGGCAATGTCACCGTCCCTTGCCTCTGCCATTCATGAGTGGCCTTTAAACCTTTAAAACCCATTTGCTCCTCTAAAGCAATTGTTCTTTCCTTATTGATCGTTTTACTACCCTTGTTACTTTCTCAATCGTTGCAGTTATTGCACCACCTCACGCAGGGTTACTCAAATTCATTGTCACAGAGTTCTTCTGATTATAGTTCTAGTATCGTCATTTTGAAAGATTGGCTAATAACCAAAGATTAACAACATCTAGAGCAAAAACTACCTTCGTAAGATATTGTCATCATTGTTGTTACTATTATTCCTTTCCATAGGCCCACTTCATATTTTCAACTGCCCATGTCATTTCAAATTACGAAAGTACACATACCATAGTTCTTTTCAGCAGATATAGATTTTTGGATATGATTTTGACGCACTGGAATGACAGAAAAGCTTCTTAAGAAGATTAAAAACCATTGTGATGATACAATGCAGGTTTTGAAGTATTGATTCTCCATAAAAAAATCCTGATATATAATTCGAACTTGGTGGTAGAAAGATTGAACTAAGTACCTAATATTCCCTATATATAAAATACGAAGAAAGTAAAAAAAAAAAAAAAAAAAAAAAAAAAAAAAAATATATATATATATATATACCAATCATGTTAAAAATCAAACTTTAGAAATAATATTTACACAGTTATTAGGGATGATGGTGGATAACAAAAAGTAACAATTCCCACCACTAACTTAACAAATTATGATAATTCAATATTATATAGGAGATAAAACACAGTATGTTTTAAGCTTACCGCCTTGCAATATTGCAGTACGGTAAAAGCGCTTAATGAAACTGCGCAAAATGAAAAATCATACAAAAGAGTTTATCTCAAAGCAGGCTAATGGAGACAATTTATACAGGAAGTAATAATAGTCCTTTAAATGTGAATTGCATGGTTCATAGACAAATAATCATTGACATTTAAAGAATCTCCCCAGTCAATTATGTCTTCAATCAAATAACGCAATTATTATACAACCTTGGATCTACTCGTTGCCATCCTCCTCAGAGGAAGCTTGCGAAACCGCAGCTAATTGTCGAAATTTCTTTCTGTGTAAACTAATTAGGAATGTCATTTCCTGTAGAGGTATTATATTAAGGAGAATGAAAATCACGTGACTGCAACATTCTAGGAAGAGAATGCCCTCCTTATCTATGTAACTATTCACATAACAGATATTGTATTATCTGTAGTGCCATAGCCTCTGTACCACGGTCTTCCACTGTCTTGGCTTAGTGTTCTCTTGCTTGAATATACACTCGGGCACACTATTCTATTTCATTTCTCTTCCTCTTGTTTTGCTAAAGTTTTCATAGTTTATATAGGAAATATTTATTCTAATGTTATTACGGTTCTTAAAATATTTCATTTTTCCTTGTTTCCTCTCCTCACTGGGCTATTTACCCTATTGGGGCCCCTGAGCGTATAGCATCCTTCTTTTTCCAACTAGGGTTGTAGCTTAGCAACTAAAATTCTGATAATAATAAATATACTTATCTATTAATGATCGGACGCCCCAAGACAAATTAGTTCACCAAACTTTCAACTGGGCTCCACAAGGCAATGGAAGAGTTGGAAGACCAAGGCCTACATGGCTGAGGCCTATGAAGCGGGAAGTAGGCGATGGTGAATGGAGAAGTATTGATTTAAAAGCTCAAGATAGAGACGACTGGCGAAATCTAACTGGTCCATTGCGTCAATAGGCTTGGGAGCAGATGATGATTAATGATCTATTTCCTCTTTTCCTCAAAATCTATGCGTCTTATTAGTTTTTGTTTCGTTTAGGCACTAATTATTTAATTACGTTTATAATGTTATATTCTTACCTATTTGAATCCTTCCACTATCATTTATTTCCATTAACCACCTCCATTACCCCTCATTTTCACATTTATGTCAAGGTCTCAAATTTTGTACATATTTTATTAAGCAATGTAATGGTTTCAAGACTAAAAGACTAATTTCACGAACTTTTGAACGTTGAAGAATAAACGATCGTCATAATTATTTAAGGAATGACAATGGTTCATAACAAGACTATTTTCCTCTTTTACCATCTCATAACTTATATATTGTTTCAGCGTTTAATTGATACTTACGATTTACACAGAGACTGCATTTACTTTAAATGAAGCAGAAGGTCATAATCATGCTTTGTAATTTTAATATATTTTTCCATACGTATGAACACGTCATGCTTTATGTTTTCTAAATTGAGTAAGGGATTTTTTTTCTTGGCTGGCATTAATTTTGTGTAGTAAAACCTGGAGCTTATTTTCAAAGACTTGCCGGACCTTTAATGTTTATGACCCCAAATAGGTTTGATTTTTCATTAAGTGAAACTGAATCAATTATAATCTTTATGCATAACTTTGAAATGACCAATTCTGCATTTTCCTAACAACAGTAATGTGCGAATTTCATGGGCTTTTTCCGAAAACGAAATCCTTTGATGCTCTAGATTTACAATTATTGATGGCTGCTGAAAAGGAATTATGCGAAGCCTAAGATGAAACCTTGAAAAAAAAAAAATATTATCTCTTACTTTTACCCATTCTTGTGTCATATATTTGCACTTATAAAAATATCTCTTTTGATTCCTATCATATCCAAATTCCGATAAATCCAATTAAAAGACAAACCATTTGTCTTCATTAGCATGGTTAATGAAGTTCAATTAATGTTTTTAAGAACATATGTTAAGCTATCTGTAAAACTCATGGTTAAGGAGTATTAGTTTTTCGTAAGGCATGGAAAGCCTTTTATAATAGTTCGCAATATTTTCCAAGGCACCATTCATAAATTCTTTATATATATCCATATGTATATATATATATATATATATATATATATATATATATATATATAGGTGTGTGTGTATACCGTGTATATATATATATATATATATATATATATATATATATATATATATACACACATATATATTGTATATATATGATATATATATTTATTTATTTACTTATTTATATTTATACATATATATGTGTATATATACATTTTATATACATACATATATTTATATATATGCATATACATATAAAATATATACAGTAAAAGGGATGCAAAAAAAGCAAAATGTGAAGCGAGAGAAAATCCTCAGGTCAAACAGGGTAGGGAACTTTGACTAAGGCCATCTTCTTCCCAGCTATAACCAGTTTTCATAATTGGATATAAAAGGTTCATTTCCACAGATAAAACATACGTAAGATTTTTAGTCCGCATTTCTGTTATCACTTCTATTTAAAACGCTAATTCACCATTGCCTTCATATTTTATAAGTGAGTTCATGAGATTCACTTATGGTTGTCGTATATTATTATTATTATTATTATTATTATTATTATTATTATTATTATTATTATTATTATTATTAAATGCTAAGCTACAACCCTAGTTGGAAAAGCACAATGCTATAAGCCCAGGGGCCCCAACAGGGAAAATAGCCCAGTGAGGAAAGGAAATAAAGAAAAAGAAAATATTTTAAGTATGGTAACAACATTAAAATAAATATTTCCTATAAAAACTATAAAAACTTTAACAAAACAAGAGGAACAGAAACTAGATAGAAGTGTGCCCAAGTGTACCCTTAAGCATGAGAACTCTAACCCAAGACAGTGGAAGGCCATGGTACAGAGGTTATGGCAATACCCAAGACTAGAGAACAAGGGTTTGATTTTGGAATATCCTTCTCTTAGAAGAGCTGCCTACCATAGCTAAAGAGTCTCTTCTACCCTTACCAAGAGGAAAGTAGTCACTGAACAATTACAGTGCAGTAGTTAACCCCTTGGGCGAAGAAGAATTGTTTGGCAATCTCAGTGTTGTCAGGTGTATGAGGACAGAGGAGAATCTGTAAAGAATAGGCCAGACTATTCGGTGTCTGCGTAGGCAAAGGGAAAGAACCGTAACCAGAGAGAAGGGTCCTATGTAGTACTGTGTGGCCAGTCAAACGACCCCATAACTCTCTAGCGGTTGTATTTCAACTGAATTTCTTAACTGTTATCTGTCAAATATTCTCCGGAATTGAGTCAAGGCTTCGGGACATCTCAGTTGTATTGATTTTCAAAAGCAGTGGAAAAAGATTAAAATAAATAGAATTAAAACCCTTTTTGCCATTGCCTTCTCTCGCTATTAATAACATTACCCTTAGTGAATAATTTCGTGAAATTTCCTGAAATAAATTCTTACTTTCCGATATCCTCTCGCTTCTCTTGAGGAGAGAAAAAGAATAGTTATGTCATGGAATCCATGTAATTAATAATTCTTTTATTATTATTGTTATTATTATTATTATTATTATTATTATTATTATTATTATGGAATCGTAGTATTGTATATTGTCAGAATATAGTATTATAGCCCAAACACTTAATATAGAAAAGGATGAGACGAATACAAAAAAAAAAAAAAAAAAAAGAAGAAAAACCAGTTAGCACTTCGTTTGTATCATAAGCGAAAGTTGGTTGGTCAGTGAATTGCTAAAAAGGATACACACAATCTTTTCCTTCTTCCAGACAACAATAAAACCTTCGACTTTCACCCAAGACTAATCACAGATTATCGGGGAGAAAACTTGTAACGAGAAGAGGAGGAAAAAAGAAAGGAGATTCCGCCATTCCTTAACATTTGAATGGGATTGAAAATTGTAAATTTGGGTTGTTTCCAAAAGGTATTGCAAAATAGGGTTGAAATTAGGTGACATAAAGTAAATGATAAATAGAAAGTCATAAACACAAAAACACAAAAACACACACACACACATATATGTATATATATATATATATATATATATATATATATATATATATATATATATATATATACATATATATATAGTTGTATATATATATATATATATATATATATATATTATCATTACTTGCGAAGCTATAACCCTAGTTGGAAAAGCAGAATGCTATAAGCATAAGGGATGCTTTAAGCCTAGGGGCTCCAACAGGGAAAATAGCCTAGTGAGGAAAGGAAACAAGGAAAAATAAAATATCTTAAGAACAGTAACAACAATAAAATATATATTTCTTAAACCAACTATAAAAACTTCAAACAAAACAAGAGGAAAAGAGGAAAAGAAATAAGATAGAATAGCGTGCCCGTTTGTACCGTCAAGCAAGAGACCTTTAACCCAAGACAGTGGAAGACCATGGTACAAAGGCTATGGCACTATCCAAGACTAGAGAACAATTAGTTTGATTTTGGAGTGTCCTTCTCCTAGAAGAGCTGCTTACCATAGATGAAGAGTCTCTTCTACCCTTACCAAGAGGAAAGTGGCCACTGCACAATTATAGTGCAGTAATCAACCCCTTGGGTGAAGAAGAATTGTTTGATAATCACAGTGTTGTCACTTGTATGAGGAAAGAGCAAAGTCTGTAAAGAATAGGCTTGATTATTCGGTGTATGTGTAGGCAAAGGGAAATTGAACCGTAACCAGAAAGAAGGATCCAATGTAGTACTGTCTGGCCAGTCAAAGGGCCCCATAACTCTCTATCAGTAGTATCTCAACGGGCGGCTGGTGCCCTAGCCAGCCTATATATATATATATATATATATATATATATAGAGAGAGAGAGAGAGAGAGAGAGAGAGAGAGAGAGAGAGAGAGAGAGAGAGAGAGAGAGAGAGAGATATACTTTGCTATTTATTATAAGGGGATTTTATAAGATGATAAGGGGATATTAAGTAAAGGACATTACTATTTCCTACACTGGAGGGAGGGAGGGAGACTCTCTCTCTCTCGCACTCTCTCTCTCTCTCTCTCTCTCTCTCTCTCTCTCTCTCTCTCTCTCTCTCTCTCTCTCTCTCTCTCTCAATATATTGTGTGTGACCGCCTCTTTTTAAATACATCACAAAATCGGTACGTAGACCCTATGGGTTTTTTCTTCAAAAATATCTATTTATGGATAGAAAAAAAAATATTAATCACTGTATACTGTATATCGGCTCCCGCTCAGCGATTAATAGCTTCATAAATGATAAAACCATGACATCTAGAATTTCAATATACTGTACTGCTAGCTCTGGTGATATTTGAAGGGTTTTAGTTCTACCTTTATTCTCTTAGACCACTATTAGTTATCCATTATCAAAATGCGGCTTGATTCTGCCACTACTCCTTATCAGCCTAACAATTCGTAGTCTCATAATCAGAAAGAAAATGAAGAAAATGATAGGCCTAAGGAGTAACAAGGGGAGCGGGGTCATCCACTTCATGTAACCAGAAACACAGTTTCCTATCTCTCTCTTTCATCTCAATGTTGCTCACCGAAATATTATCCTCATGCAGGATAATAACCTATGACATTAAAGATAAGATGTTTTGCGTTTGTCTGTTGCCTGTCTCGGCTTCTCAATTGCTGCTTGAATTTATCCGTCCGTGTGTAACCTATT
>NC_090732.1:21371698-21384198 GCF_036898095.1 Palaemon carinicauda | reverse complement strand
TCAAGAACTCTCTCTCTCTCTCTCTCTCTCTCTCTCTCTCTCTCTCTCTCTCTCTCTCTCTCTCTCCTCTCTCTCTCCTTTCGACCCTGTAGGCTAAGAATCCAGAGCTTTTGATCATATAGGTTACAAAGCAGCTTTACAGTTGTATGGTAACTTTCATCTTATTGTAACCCACACAAAGTAGTCCAAAGAACTGTTTGCCTTAACTTGGGCACTGAGAGGTCATCGGCCAGATTCCGTTTTCCAAAAGCTCCCCTGAGCAGCGATAGAACACAAGATCCAATGATACAGGCTAGAGATAGAGATCGCATTTCCCCCTCCAAGACGATTCGCGACCTTTTGGCCCTGCATTAAGAGTAGTATCCGATTACATCTGTAAAGTGGTTGAATCCCTGTCTGTGAACAAAGTCGATTATATGGTATCCAAGAACTCGTGGCTATTGTTTCCTGGTTCTTTTTCTTTTTCATGTCGCTCGCAGCAAGCGGTTAATGCCAGGACGTTCTCTTTATTTCCCTTTCAGGAGAAGAATAACAATAACAAGAAGAAGAAGAAGAACAGGAGAAGGAGAAAGAGAAGAAGCAGAATCCAGGCTTTGCAATTTCCGTCTCCTAATTTCCGAATGTAACAATGGCAGAGAAAGGAATGCTATATAGACTGCAGCTTTCAATTCCACTGCGTTTACACCCTAAAAGGAGAGATTCGAGCAGCAGTGCAATTACAGTATGGATATTGGAGATTGGATTTAATCAAAAGCAATTGAAAGCAAGACTAAATTTGCTATTAATTTCTTTGGAAATAATGAGTAAATCTTGAACATTCTCAGTGTGTTAATAAGAAAAGTCAATTATTCTAAAATAGAGCTTCTTTTTTAGGTCTGTGATACAATAATTCACACATCCACCCTCTCTCCTCTCTCTCTCTCTCTCTCTCTCTCTCTCTCTCTCTCCTCTCTCTCTCTCTCTCTAGACTGCAGGTGCTATTTCGTTATCTATTCAACATCAATGTAAAGTTAATTTTGCAGATATGACATTTAGAAAATCTGGGTTTTATGTAAAATTGATTCACATGAAATAGCTTCAAAAGCATGTATGGAATTCTAATCTAATTCATCTATCATTTCCTTTCCTTCTCTCCTGCTCCATTTTCATGAAATTTCGTGACTCTTCTAATTTGGTCGTAAGAAATTGACCTTTGCCCCAAAAACATTACAAAGGTAATTTCGGGAACACCATCAAATTTCCATGAAAATATTGCATTACAGAAACGGAAGCAGAGAAGAAGGAGGCAAACTAAAAAGATAACGGAAGCAACTGAAATAAAAGATCATCAAAAATATAATTGAGTTGTAATTCATGGAGAAAAAAATGTGAGCAACAGTGTGCAGGTGTCTGTGTGTGTGCGTGTGTCTGTGTGTGAAATAAAGGATCATCATTAATATAATTGCATTGCATATCATGGAGTGAAAATCTGTGTAACAGTGTGCAAGTGTTTGTGTGTGTAAATGTGTGTATGTCTGTGTGTGAAAGAAAAGATCATCAATAATATAATTGAGTTGCAAATCATAGAGAAAAAAAAACTGTGCAACAGTGTGCAAGTGTTTTGTGATGTTTATCTGTGTGTGTGTGTTGTGGTGTGTGTGTGTGTGTGAAAGCTACGTATATATGAGCTTTATAAATGCAGCATTGAAACTCTTGTTGTCAAATTAAGGTGTGATGTATTAAGAAGCGATCCTCAATTTATTTCTCAGATTATCTTCCACGATAAAAATAACCAATGGAGCCATTTTACAACTAATAATTTTAAATAAAGAATGTCATAGATCTATTCTTTAACAAATGTTTGGTATAAGAAATATCTCATAATCTATTTTTAAGCCATGTTTTTATATAAATGGCCTTTTCGTCAGTAAGCGTCGTTGATGATGATGATTCATATAAAGAAAATAGCACAGAGATCTACAGAAACTGTCAGTTTACCTGTTCTTTAACTATAATTTAAGTAATATTTCCGAGAAACATGAATTTCTTTTTCATCTGATATTCCATGGTAAAAATAGTTCATCGATCTATTAAGAAGGAAGATATTGCATATCATAAATAGCCCATAGAAATAGAACTTAATTACTGTTTTACATGAAAAATAACCCATGAATCTATCTATTATATGAAAAAGAATAAAGTAGAAAAATACTTGTTAAAATTACAAACATCTCTTTTTATCCTCCCTTTATCAGAGATACACTGTTAAAAAATTTGCATTAAAAACCGGTTAAAATCCTGGAATAAATGTTGCCAGGCATTTACCGTTTTAAAAACGGATATATTGACGGTGACAAACCCCGTGAAAGATAATAACAAAGCACGGTAAAAATTACGGCCCCTGTATTTTACTGAAATACGGGCGAGAACAGTATATTTTTACGGAGAATTTCTAAATAAAATTACGGGTTTTTTTTTAACAGTGTAGTTACATATAAGCATCCATAAATGAATAGAAAACTACCTACCATTCTAACTTGGCATAAAGCTGTACAATATGAAAATATTGATTGATTGACATCTTCGCAAACGAGAGCTAACAATGAAATATAACTACACAGATAAAAAAATATACAAGAAAGTTAAAATTAATACCACAATACTGTTATAGGGATCCGTGAGGACTGAAGACTGTCGGAATGTGAGTGGATGAAGTTTAGACAAGTTGGATGCTGTGGTTTCCCTAACTAACGTTCTTAATCCGTGGATTCTGAATATTCTAGCCAAGGTCCTTATTATCAGCAATTCTTCGTTCTATCCCTTTGAGCTACGATATTTATTACGAATACGACCATAAATGTTTTGTTTACAAAATCTAACACTACCAGTGGGCATTAGTCTTCACTTGGTTTTGAGATCACATCTGTTTATCGTACTCTTATCATATCGACTGATAGTAATAGAGATAACATAAAATGCCTCATGTTTAAATAAGTGCTACGTCTAATCTCAAAAGGGGAGATAAGGCAACATATATACTACACTAAAAACAGATACATATATAGTATATATGTATGGGAGTAACACTAAGCGACAGAAAAATAGTAACATGTGTACGAGAGCAACTTGAGTAGAGGATATTCTAACATGTAAGAAAAAGAAATTGACATGGGCAGGACATAGAATGAGAATGACAGATAACAGATGGGAAAGAAGAATAAAAGAATGAATCCTTATAGATTGCAAACGAAACAGAGAAGGAAGAAAAGGACGATGGGTTAACTAGCTAAGAAAATTTACGAGGATAGACTGGCATAGAAAACTGATAAACAGAGGCGAGTGGAAGGACATGTCTGAGGCCTTTGTCCTACATTGGTTTAGTCACGGATGATGATGATGATGATGATAATGATGATAATAATAATGATGATGATGATGATAATATACGGTGCATATCCTGAAAACGTTCCACAATGATAAAATACAAGTATGAAAGTATGTATACTTTTTCTTAAAATTACTCTGTAGACTTCATACCTTTCGTCCATAATCTGTGGATTTGGTCACTAAAATAATCCATGAAAGTTATGAAGCCTGATGTGTAATATACATAAAAAGCCCATATTCTTTTACAAGTCTTTGAGCATAAAAAGAATATTTACACCGTATGTATATAAATATATAAATAATATATATATATATATATATATATATATTTACAGATATACATATATATATATATATATATATTTACAGATATATACACACACACACACACATATATATATATATATATACATATATATATATATATATATATATTTATATATATATATAAATATATATATACATATATATTTACATACATATGCACACACACGCACACACACACACACACATATATATATATATATATATATATGTATATATATATATATATATACATATATATATAATAGCTAATAATATCAGTGGCGTCCAAGAATCGAAGACATCTCCGGAAAATCTGAGCTCTAGATAGTTTTCGGGTGAACAGGAAAACCACATTTACATTTATCCATATATTATTTGGCGTCGACACGTGTTTTGAGTCACTTTATTTCCTTTTATCCGGTGACTCTTCGTAAGGACTGCAATGATTGAGATATTACATTTAAATATAATGGCTATGGTGGTGAAAATTTTAAGACAAAAATATTTAGATATTCTGAAATTAACTCAAATTGATAAATGAAAACTTTAGAATTCCTTTCAAAGCGTGTATATATATATATATATATATATACATATATATAAATGTATATATATATGTACATATATGTTTGTGTATATATATGTAATATATATATACATACATATATATATATATATATATATGTTTCTGCTTGTGTATTTGTGTATATATATATATATATATATGTTTGTGTATATATGTATGTATATATATATATATATATGTATATATATATATGTTTCTGCTTGTATATATATATATATATATATGTATATATATATATATATATATATACTGTATATATACATATATATACATATATATATATATATATGTGTGTGTGTGTGTGTGTGTTTCTGCTTGTGTGTATATATATATATATATATATAAAGAGAGAGAGAGAGAGAGAGAGAGAGAGAGAGAGAGAAAGAAATTTCATTATCCTTCAATGGTGCCAACGATTACAAGGAAGAAACATAGAAACTTCAAAGGAAGTTTCTACTGTAAAGAATTAACTTTCATTTTCTCTGCAGAATAACAAATTGCCAATCCATGTAAGAATGAAGCCCAACATCTATTTTGAAATGCAAAGTATGGTTTTCCATAGCTTTAATAACTATTACTTTCGAGAACAGTGTTTTTAGTGTAACTATTAACCTGAGAAATTATTCAAAGTGTCCTCACCTGTTTCTTTCTTTACCTGTTTTTTCCTTCACCTGCTTATTTCAGTATCTTATGAAATGTTTATCGTACTACATGAATGTCTGTGAATGTTATGTATTTATAAATTCCTATTTGATAATTTCCTATAGTTCAACAGTAAATTATTACGGTATCGCGTAAATCAGATAAGACCTCAGAAAGCATTACCTTTGATAACAGCTTAGAAAACCCAAGTATAGTTTAATTTCCGGAAAAAAAAAGAAAAATGAAAAGTAAAACCCTATCATTCTTTTTTCTATATCAATGATCCCATCTTTGATAGTAAAGCATCATTTCCGCTCTATCTTCCTCTTCTCGTGTAACGCAGCTATGGGCTAATGACTTGAACGTTGAACAAGGATGTCAAGGTTGTATTATATCACTTGCAAGAGAGAGAGAGAGAGAGAGAGAGAGAGAGAGAGACTACTAGTGAAATTATATTTCTTAATTTACACACGACAAGGTCATCAGAGATACTAAACGTCGTAGGTATGGTTGTTTCTGTATGTACAGTTAGGCACAGGAATTCCTGGCACAGCTAACTCTGAAGAGGTGCACCCCTGTCATACCCAAGCTCATGGGCGGGTAATCAAACAGATGTTGTAGAACTGAACGTTACAATCGAATCTTAACTAAGTAGACGGCAAAATACATCTCAGAAGCATAGGAGAGTTCTTCGGGGATGGGGTGGGGTGGGGGGGCATCTCATGGGTTGACTTCAAGGCTAAGAACAGATTCCTGAATTCGACAGGTATATGTACTGTTCTTAGGACAGACAACACTTTAACATTAAGGTTATAATGGTGAAAATTTGATCAAATTTTCACCACCATAACCTTTTTTATAAAAAGGTAAGAATTTGATAAGATGGCCCTAACAGTATTAACTTAAGCGTCAGAAACTTGGAGCCTTACTAAAGGCCTTACAACATAAGCTGATTATAACTTAAAAGAGCTATGGAAAGAATGATGATAATAACAACAATAAGAGACATAATAGACCAACATGGATACGAGAGTAAACTAAAGTAGAAGATATTCTAACATATAAGAAAAAGGAATGGACATGGGTAGGGCATATAATGAGAATGTCAGACAATAGATAGACATTAAGAATTGTAGAATGTGTCCCTAGATATTGTAAAAGAAGCAGGGGAAGGAAGAGAAGACGAACTTATAAACTGGCATGTCTGGGGTCTTTGTTCTATAGTGGACCAGTCACAGCTGATGACACACACAAATGTACATACACACACACACACACACATATATATACACATATATATATATATATATATATATGTGTGTGTGTGTGTGTGTGTGTGTGTGTTTGTGTGAATATATAAACCATTGGTAGAAACATAACATATACACATAGTAACATCCATCGCCTTCGAAAAAAAATCCAGAAAGTAATAATTCCATTGGAAAAATCATGTGAATATTACATCATTATTGATTATCTAAAATGAATTCTTCAGAAAAGTACTCGTGGAATGCGTTTTTCCGAGACGTATTTTCTGTGTTTGGAACGGCTCTGATATCGATTCGTACCGAAAATGGGTTGTTTTAAATCTCAAACCTGAAAAAATAAGTCGAAGCCTTCAGTTATTTCAATGCGGTTTGCTGAAAACGTCAATTACCCTTCGCCCGAGTTCGATCGCCGAGTGCGCTTCAGGCGTTACTTGATAATGAAAGTAATAAATCATAGTATTAATTATCTTTTCATCTTCCTATTCAGTCTCTTAACTTTTCCTTCAAATTGCAAATCCGAGCGTTGAAAGACTTCAGAACTTTCAGACTCAAATCCATAAATCAAATATGTAGTTTATTATTATTATTATTATTATCATTATTATTATTGTCATTATTATTGTCATTATTATTAGTATTGTCATTAATATTATTATTATTATTATTATTATTATCATTATTATTATTATTATTATTATTATTATTATTATGATGATGATGATGACGATGATGATGATGAGTTACTGAGGTTTATTGAAACGAAAGGAGTGTTTTTTCGCCAGTCCTAAACGGCTTCGGAAAAAATCTTCACGGATTTCTGAATCGCTTCAGAAGAAATGGCCATAGACTTAGCATGGAGTTCTGAATGACCCTAGAACAGAATCTCTGAACGGCTTCGGAAGAAAACTTTTCCTGATCTCCAAATGCCTTCAGAAGAAATAGCCGTAGACTTAGCATGGAGTTCCGAATGACTCAAGAACAGATTCTTCCTGGAGCTCCCTGAACGGCACCTGAAGAAAATTTTCCAGGATCTTCAAAAGGCTTCAGAAGACATAGCCGTAGACTTAACATGGAGTTCTGAATGACTCCGGAACAGAATCTTCCCGGAGCAGTTCTGAACGGCTCCGCCCCGAGCTTCAAATGATTTCTGAAGACCTGATCTCTTTTTTTTTCAAACTAAGCATGCAACGCAGTGAACATTGTTAATGGCTATTTTTGGAACAGAGAGCTAGCTGTGAGAATTGTGTATTACAACTACAGGATAAACAGGAGGCTCTTCGGAATACCTTCATCTACAGCTGGTTTTGGTGGTTGCTGCAGAAGTTGTCGAGCTTTGAAAAACATAATGTACGTGCCTTGAATGATCCTTTGCTTGGGCATTTGCAATGATGTCCTATAATTGGAGACTATTGGAACTAAGGAAATTGGGACGGAGACAGAATGGTTCAACTGAACGGTGAGTGACGTGTGGTTCTTCAACAGGATAGTCCCAAAATTCGACATTGAAGAAAGGCCATATCCAGATCGTATTGGTAAATATATTGTGTTTCTCGTCGTTTACTTTAGCGTGATGACGTATGCGGAGGAAATTTATTGCATTCCTGTCTTTACCCATCGCCCTGATGGACATAGACATGGATGCCACCGATTTCTTTGAGGAATCTGACGAACTGAGGACACATGGCACTGAAATCTCTCTTGAAATCTAGAAGGAAACTGACGATCTAGGAAAGGATACGATGAAATCTCGAAGGAAATTTACGAACTAAGGAAACTGGAAGATGAAATATCAAAGGAAACCGAAAAACTATAGAACTTGAAAACTAGAACAGACAGAAGAGAACAGCAACGAATAGCCTTTAAACGAAAACGCAAAATATCCTTTAATGCTAGAGGTAAGTCACCTTGAAATAGAGGTAAAAAAGCCCCTAATACGAGAAATAAGGCACATCAAAATAGAGGTAAAATACCCCTTAATGCTAGAAATAAGGCACCTCAAAATAAAGGTTAAAAACCTTAATGCTAGAAATAAGCCACATAAAAATAGAGGTAAAAAAGGCCCTAATGCTATAAATAAAACACCTTAAAATAGCGGTAAAAGAGCCTCTAAAGCTGCAAGTAATAAACCTCAAACTTAAGGTAAAAAAGCCCCTAATGTTATATATAAGGCACCTAAAAATAGAGATCAAAGAGTTTCTAATACTAGAAGTAATGCACTTCAAAATCGAGGTAAAAAAGCCGCTAATGCTATAAATAAGGCACCTAAAAAGAGAGGTCAAAGAGCCTCTAATGCTAAAAGTAATGCACCTCAAAATCGAGGTAAAAAAGCCGCTAATGCTATAAATAAGGCACTTAAAAAGAGAGGTCAAAGAGCCTCTAATGCTAAAAGTAATGCACCTCAAAATCGAGGTCAAAAAGCCGCTAATGCTATAAATATGGCACCTAAATATAGAGGTCAAAGAGCCTCTAATGCTAAAAGTAATGCACCTCAAAATCGAGGTAAAAAAGCCGCTAATGCTATAAATAAGGCACCTAAATATAGAGGTCAAAGAGCCTCTAATGCTAAAAGTAATGCACCTCAAAATCTAGGTCAAATAAGCCCCTAATGCTATAAATAAGGCACCTAAAAATAGAGTTCGAAGAGCCTCTAATGCTAGAAGTAATGGACCTCAAAATCGAGGTCAAAACGCCTAAAAGAAGAGATCAAAAAGCCCCTAATGCTATATATAAGGCGCCTAAAAATAGAGGTCAAAGAGCCTCTAATGCTACAAGTAATGGACCTCAATATCGAGGTCAAAAAGCCTCTAATACTATAGATAAGACACCTAAAAATAGAGGCCAAAGAACCTCTAATACCAGAAGTAATACACCAAAAAATCTAGGTCAAAAAGCCGCTAATGCTATAAATAAGGCACCAAAAAAGAGAGGTCAAAGAGCCTCTAATGCTACAAGTAATGCACCTCAAAATCGAGGCCAAAAAGCCCCTAATGCTATATATAAGGCTCCTACAAATAGAGGTAAAAAAGCCCCTAATGCTATATATTAGGCTCCTAAAAATAGAGGTAAAAAAGCTTCTAATGCTAGGAGTAATGCACCTCAAAATCGAGGTCAAAAAGCATCAAATGCTATAAATAAGGCACCTAAATATAAAGGTTAAAGAGTCTCTAACGCTAGAGGTATTGCACCTAAAAATAGAGGTAAAAAAGCCCCTAATGCTATAAATAGGGCACCTAAAAATAGAGGTAAAAGAGCCTCTAATGTTAGAAGTGATGCACCTCAAAATCGAGGTAAAAAATGTCCTAATGTTAGAGATAAAACACCTCAAAATGGATGTCAAAAAGCCCCCAATGCTAGAGATAAGACACCTCAAAATAGAGGTAAAAAAAAGATTTTAATGTTTGAAATAATGCAGATTGAAATACATGTAAAAAAAACCTCTAATGATAGTGATAAGGCACCTCAAAAATAGAGGTAAAAAAGTCCCTAGTGCTAGAAATAAGACCGCTCAAAATAGAGGTAAAAAAGCCCCTAATGCTACAGATGAGGCACCTAAAAAATAGAGGGTAAAAAGCTCCTAATGTTAGACACAAGGCGCTACAAAATATAGGTCAAAATGCGCCTAATGCTAGAGATAAGGCACCTCAAAATAATAACAAAAATACCCATAATGGTAGAGGCTAGAGATAAGTCACCTCATAATCAGATGTCAAAGAGGCCCTAATGCTAGAGATAAGGCACTTAAAAAATAGAGGTCATCTTCTTCTTTGTCTGCATCTTTTCCCACTTTCATGTGGGGGTCGATTTTTCTGGCCAGCATTCTCTATCTACCCTCTGTCCCATACTTCACCACCGGTTAATCCCTTAAATCGAAGGTCATAAAGCCCCTAAATCTAATGTTAAGGCACCTAAAGCAGAGGTAAAAAAAAATCCTAATGCTAGAGATAAGTCACCTCAAAATATAGGTAAAAAAAAAAAATCCCCTAATGCTAGAGAAAAGGCACCTGACACCTCAAAATCAGAGGTCAAAAAGATGCTAATTGCTAGATATAAGGCACCTTAAAAATAGAGATCATAAAGTCCCTAACGCTAGAGATAAGGCACCTCAAAATAGAGGTCAAGAAGCCCCTAATGCTAGAGATAAGGCGCCTTAAAATAGAGGTAAAAAAGCTCCTAATGTTAGAGTAAGGGCACCAAAAAATAGAGGTCAAAAAGCCCCTAATGGTAGAGATAAGGCACCTTAAAATAAAGGTAAAAAAAACCCTAATGCTAAAGGTAAGGCACCTAAAAATAGAGGTCATAAAGCCCCTAAATCTAAAGTTAAGGCCCCTAAAAACAGAGGTAAAAAGGCTCCTAATGCTAGAGATAAGGCACCTCAACATAGAGGTAAAAAATTCGCTAATGCTAGAGATAAGGCACCTCAAAATCAGAGGTCTAAAAGCCCCTAATGCTACAGATTAGGCTCCTAAAAATAGAGGTAAAGAAAGCTCTTAATGATAGAGATAAGGTACCTCAAAATAAGAGCTCAAAAAGGACCTAATGCTAGATATAAGGCCCCCGCAACATAAGAGGTAAAAAGCCCCAAAAGCTAGAGATAAGGCACCTCAAAATAGGAGGTCGAAAAGCCCCTAATGCTAGAGATAAGGCACCTCGAAATAGAAGTCATAAAGCCCCTAAAGCTGAAGTTAAGGTACCAAAAAATAGAGGTAAAAAAGGCTCCTAATGCTAGGGATAAGGCACTTCAAAATAGAGGCCAAAACTCCCCTAGTGCTAGAGATAAGGCATCTAAAAATAAAGGTAAAAAAGCCCCTAATGCTAGAGATAAGCACATCAAAATAGAGGCTATAAATCCCCTAGTGCTAGAGATAAGGCATCTAAAAATAGAGGTCAAAAATACCCTAATGCTAGAGATAAGCACATCAAAATAGAGGCTATAAATCCCCTAGTGCTAGAGATAAGGCATCTAAAAATAGAGGTAAAAAATACCCTAATGCTAAGGATAAGGCACATCAAAATAGAGGTCAAAAAGCCCCTAATGCTAGAGATAAGGCACCTAAATATATAGAGGTCATAAAGCTAAAGTTAAAACGCCTAAAATGAAGATAAAAAAACCCTAATGCTAGGGGTAAGGCACCTACAAATAGAGGTCAAAGAACCTCAAATGCTAGAAGGCACCTCAAAATAAGAGGTCAAAAAGCCCTTGATGCTAGAGGTAAGGAACCTCAAAATGTGGGCCAAAGAGGATCTACAATCAAATACATCATATACTTCAGGTATTTTTTATGAATGAAATGACCCCGCTTCAGCCAGGTGAGTGGCGAACTAAACAGAAAAATATATATATATATATATATATATATATATATATATATATATATATATATATATATATATATATATATATATATATATATATGACTAACACTTGATTTTCAATAATGTAAATATCAACCACAATTGCATTTTATATCGAATTCTATCTTTGGGAATGAATATCCACTAGAAATTCATTAATGATACAGCTTCTGGCTGGGCAGAAATTCGAATCTATGCCTCTTAGCCGAAACCATGCTTGCAGAGACTGTAACCAACCATGCTATCAAGACAAATACAAGTTTATCACAAGTATAACCGTGCATATTCCTGTCGAATTCAGGAATCTGTTCTTAGACTTAAAATAAACTCATTTCCACTATGATGGCTGATTAGCGTTTGCAATACGTTGCTATTGATAAATATTCATGATAAATAACCACGTACTGCAAACTCACTCTTCAGCTATCATAGTGGAGAAGGGTTTCTTTTAAGTCCAAGAACAGATTCCTGAATTCGACAGGAATATGTACGGTAGATTTGTAATAAACTTGCGTAAGTGTGTATACACACACACACACACACACACACACACATATATATATATATATATATATATATATATATATATATATATATATATATATAGGAAAGAGATAGAGAAGTCTTATCTCTTATTCTTTTAAGAAATCCAATAGTTATCGAAAAATATAATCACACCGATACATTTGAATTCATTATTACATTTTTATATGGAAAAATCCTTAAATATTGTAGGAACTGACTATTCCAATTAATATACGTCGGAATGATATATCCTTTGTTTGCATTATTCTAGCAGCTGCTCTCTCTCTCTCTCCTCTCTCTCTCTCTCTCTCTCTCTCTCTCTCTCCTCTCTCTCTCTCTCTCTCTCTCTCTCTCTCTCTCTCTCTCTCTCTCGAGTTCTAGAATAAGTTAGATAAGATCATAAGAACTCTCCAAATGTTTAAACAAAATCGCTCTAGCAAAGAGCAAATGGAGTC
>NC_090732.1:21349198-21364198 GCF_036898095.1 Palaemon carinicauda | reverse complement strand
TACTGTAGAAAGACGGGATCTTCCGTTGGCAGCTGAGCTTTGAAGATCATAATGTATGCGCCTTGAAAGATCCTTTGCTTGGCCTTTTGCGACGATGTCTTATTAAAGGAGACTCTTGGAAAAAGTACGAGGCTTTGTATCGGTGCAAAAACGGATTGCGGGGAATGAGGACGGAGGCAGAATGGTTCAACTGAACGGTGAGTGACGTGTAGTTCTTCAACAGGATTGTCCCGAAATTCGCCATTGAAGTAAGGACATATCCAGACGACATTGGTAAATATATCATGTTGCTCGTCATTCACTTTGGCATGATAGTGTATGCGGAGAAATCGATAGTATTCATCTCTTTACTCATTGCCCAGATAGGTAAAGAATAAATGCCTTCGATTTCCCTGAGGAATCTGACGAAGTGAGGACTCGCGGCACTGAAATTTCTTTTGAAATCTAGAAGGACACTGACGAACCAAGGAAAAGACACCATGAAATCTCGAAAGAAACAGATAATCTAATGAAAGAAGATCTTGAAAACTAGAAGACAGGAGAGAACAGCGAAGAGGAGCCTCTAATGCCAGAGGTAAGACACCCAAAAATAGAGAGCCTCTAATGCTAGAATTAGGCACCTCAAAATATAGATCGAAGACCCTCTAATGCTAAAAGTATGGCACCTAGAAATATATGTCAAAGAACTTCTAATGCTAGAGGTGTGGGAGCTAAAAAGAGGTCAAAGAACTTCTAATGCTAGAGGTGTGGGAGCTAAAAAGAAGTCAAAGAACTTCTAATACTAGAGGTGTGGGAGCTAAAAAGAGGTCAAAGAACTTCTAATGCTAGAGGTGTGGGAGCTAAAAAGAGGTCAAAGAACTTCTAATGCAAGGGGTGTGGGAGCTAAAAAGAGGTCAAAGAACTTCTAATGCTAAAGGTGTAGGAGCTTAAAAAGAGGTCAAAGAACTTCTAATGCAAGAGGTGTGGGAGCTAAAAAGAGGTCAAAGAACTTCTAATGCAAGGGGTGTGGGAGCTCAAAAGAGGTCAAAGAACTTCTAATGCAAGGGGTGGGGAAGCTAAAAAGAGGTCAAAGAACTTCTAATGCCAGGGGTGTGGGAGCTAAAAAGTGGTCAAAGAACTTCTAATGCCAGGGGTGTGGGAGCTAAAAAGAGGTAAAAAAAACTTCTAATGCCAGGGGTGTGGGAGCTAAAAAGGGGTCAAAGAACTTCTAATGCCAGGGGTGTGGGAGCTAAAAAGAGGTCAAAGAACTTCTAATGCAAGGGGTGAGGGAGCTAAAAAGAGGTCAAAGAACTTTTAATGCCAGGGGTGTGGGAGCTAAAAAGAGGTCAAAGAACTTCTAATGCCAGGGGTGTGGGAGCTAAAAAGAGGTCAAAGAACTTCTAATGCAAGGGGTGTGGGAGCTAAAAAGAGGTCAAAGAACTTCTAATGCAAGGGGTGTGGGAGCTAAAAAGAGGTCAAAGAACTTCTAATGCAAGGGGTGTGGGAGCTAAAAAGAGGTCAAAGAACTTCTAATGCAAGGGGTGTGGGAGCTAAAAGGAGGTCCAAGAACTTCTAATGCAAGGGGTGTGGGAGCTAAAAGGAGGTCCAAGAACTTCTAATGCAAGGGGTGTGGGAGCAAAAAAGAGGTCAAAGAACTTCTAATGCAAGGGGTGGGGGAGCTAAAAAGGGGTCAAAGAATTTCTAATGCAAGGGGTCTTGGAGCTAAAAAGAGGTCAAAGAACTTCTAATGCAAGGGGTGGGAGATAGATGTCGCCAGCGAGGCTTTGGGGAAGGCGCGGCGGCGTCTGTGTCCTTTCTGATGCGTAAACTTAATTAAATACAAGTAAAAACCGGGCATTAAATCCGTATTATAAATACTAAACTCTTTCTTATCTTGACAGCACAAATGAAATCTTACAAGTTCCAACATGTAACTAAGCGCTCCCGAAACACCAGTCAACCTTTTACTTCTGCTTGGAGGATATCCTCGCAAGTAAAAGGTAATCATTATGAATATGGAAAGAAAGATTATACTTCTACCTATTGCTTCAGAGAATTACGTTGTACTTCTACTTTATGCTTACAAGGATATCCTTCATTTTTATGAATACCTCCCATTGACTTAGAAAGACCGTGGCCGTTACTGGTAAAGGAAAACATTATTGTTTTATATATATATATATATATATATATATATATATATATATATATATATATATATATATACATATATATATATATATATATATATATATGTATATATACTTAATGGATTCTTTAAACCTATATTGAACCAAGAAGCAGCTTTACTGACCTGTATACATTTACTAAGGAGATGATGGGAAGGTTTATAATATAACTAATTTACACTATAGAAAGCCCTTATTAACGCATACAAATTCCCAGGTGGATGACGCAACAGTCAGGCGTTGGCGAAGACAGAATTGTGACCATCCTTTTCTTTATTTTTCGATTTGCTTATGTTGATTGCGCTGATTTTAAGAACATCAAATTACACCACAGTAATGCACCTTCTGGCATATAACTATTACTCCTTAAATGCTTTGAATCTGTAATGGATAGTGATATTCTCCATTCAAAGAAATCACATTTGACAGCTCTGTCCCAAATGTCATCCCCCCAACCTTAACTACGCTGATGATTGTTACCTCGGTCACTTGTACAGGGACCTGACTTACTAGCCATGTGTTCTGATAAAGAAACGGAATACTAAACACTTTTCTGAGTGAACTCAGGCTGCTTCCAATAGAATATAAAAAATTCACACCATTGTCTGATGAAGATATGCATTCCAAATAAGGAAACGGTCGTTGGACAATTAACCATCTACCAATTGTCTAGCCTCTACCTTCCTACCACACTTTTTTGACACACGTGGTCATCAAATAATTGACTATATTAGTTGGGCAAAGGTGCCTCTGATGCCATCTATTGGCGGTAAAGTAAAACTCGTTACGATGTAAGAAAGGAGCTGGAGGAGTCTACGTTATTATGCCTTTCGGGATGTGACATTATTGTGATTCTACGTAGTTTTTGCTAACGATACATGTCATACCGTGAAACATATTAGTTGGATTTTGGTTTCATAAAAAGGTAATTGAAAAATTGATCAAATGACTGTGTAGTTACTTGATTGTCTCACCGATTTTAGTACATGTGGCATTATTGGCGACCCCCTCATGACCCCCAAATATAATTGAGCAAACGGTTGTTAGCTGAAGAATTATTTCTGTGACATTTATTGTGATATTTGTAATTTCCTAAGAATTAAGTTTGGCCAGACAACAAGGTAAATCAAGTTCACGTACGTCTATTTCATAGCAATTTTGTGCCCAAATAGCAACAAAAATGAAGTAATAAAAATTATAAAGAGTGGGTGATGGGGATGATTAGCAATTTGGTACTCTACTGCCAAGGCCATCTATTGGCCATTAAAATGAACAATGTGTAGAGATCTTTAATCCTTGCATTCTGGAACCTTCCATGACGTCATTTTGGTTTAAGAATAGCCAAAATAGCCTACTTAATTGGAGCTGAATATAATTCCTACCTTCCACACATATTTCTACCAAGTCGAAGTGGCGTATCTCAGTTTTTTCACTTTTTCAGGAGAGCCTTCTAAAGTTTTTGAGCTAATGTTTCTGTTAACTGCTCGTTTAATTTTAAAGGTAATAAAAATAAATTTCGTACAGAGCTTTTCAAAAGAATGTAGTTTGCCTTGAGTGTAATATAATGGAAAATTGTGTACTCTTTCCTATGCTTAGGGGGGGGTTGAAATAGATACGCCCTTTCGTCTTTTACGAACATTTCAAAACACTTTAGTTACGCCTACTTGTATCCTTTAATCTGTTAAGAGAAGGATCTGAATTTACAGAATACATCAGTTATGCTAAAGATATGCATCTTTTTCTTATGAAGATCCCTGTCCTTACCGTTCACATTGTCGCAAAAAGCATTAGTTTGATTAACTTCATCATTGAGGCTGATATTTTTATTGGTTTCATAGTTCGTCTGTTAATTCATTCACATCATGGAAATTAAACTTATTTTTTCTGTTTTTTTTAGAGATATTTTAGAAATGACTCTTGAAAATTATTGCTTGGGTAAACATTTCATGATACTAGAGAATAATAAAAAGAAAATAATAGTTCATAGTTTATTGACAATATTTAATAATAAAATACTTCCTTGATGTACACACGATAAAATCTATAAAAGCTGTATTTACCTTTATAAGAAAGATTGTTTATGGTACATAAGTGCTATGAAAACTTGTTAGTTTAGTGTGGCAAAGATCTGAAGAAATAAACATACTCTGTACCTCTGACAACTGGTAAGGCACTATTACAAAATGACATCAAATCTTCATACTTCTCCTTAGAGATCTTTGGAGGTTCAGTGTAGAGTTTATTAAGCAGTATATTGTTTGGGTCAGGCTGCATTCGATGCTACAGTGTTATAGATCTGAAGTGTTCATTTAGGTGACTAGTCTTTAAGAAAATTTTATCGACAGAACTCTTTTGCACCGTTACCTCTCTCATTTGTGTCCAGTTAACAGAATTTCCTTGGTCGTCTATTTTAAAATCGAGAAAATTAAGAGTCTGGACTGGACGAACAAAATAAGGATTTTTTTTCCTTGCTAGTTGAAAAATGGGTATTAATTGCGAAGGCACATAAAGGTCACCGACATTGTTAAGGGCAGTACTAATGGTACTGTGTGCAGAGTCACCTTCGTTTTGGCCGTGATAGTCATCGAAGAAAATCAGGTGTATCTTTTCTATACTTCCCAGTCTGCTTACTGAATGCAAGAGCATGGCTGTGATTACAGAATTTTTATTTTGTCCAGGACACCCATCAGCAAACAGTTTTACAGTTCTGACCCCAGAAGCATCCAGTTTATCAAGGTAAATACTTAAGCAGGTGGCAATTTCAGAGAATCCTCGTTTTCCTTGTCTTTCATGCCAAGTAAAACAATGACAAGCCTTAGATTGAAAGTCATAGATAGTAAGAGTATAGTTAGCCAATATCCTTTTATAATTAAGCATGTTATCATTTGTCCTTGGAAGGCAAATGACCTGCTGGAGGTCAAATGTTGCTGCAGTGAGATAAGGATCAGTATCATGTTTAGCTCCATCTTTCTTTCTCCTTACAGCTTCCTTCTCTTTTATGTGTTCTTGAAATTGGTCTTGGAGTTCTGTTTTCTTTTCTGTATTTCCTTTTCTGTAATTTTCACACAGCTTACAGAGATCCTTCTTAGGATTAGGGAAGGATAGGATTAGGGAAGGAAATATTTTGGCCCCTTAGGACCTCGTAATAAGTTGTGTAGCTTGCCGATATGCCTCTTGAAGAATTTCCTTCTAAAAACATAGCATGCATTTTCTTTTTATCAAGGTCTAGATGCAAATAATCTCGCGTTGAATTTTGACGATATTAGTGGGATTCCATTCGTGAAAATCGATTAACATGCTCAGTGATTGCTTGTCTTCTTGCTTTGTCCTCTTTTTCATAACTTGTAGATCTACCTCCTCTCTTATCTTTTTCCACTGTACCTGCAGACTGTCTCTTACAATGGCTGTTCTAAGAGTTTTTTCCGAAATATTAAGGGTGCTCAAAAACATAGTTTTGCAAACAGGCAGATGTTCTCCGTTGTTTGGCAAGGAGTAGTACGAAGAAAAAGATCTTCTAGAACCTTGATCTTTCGCAGTTCTCTGCTTTACCTTGGTCACTTTCACAAAGTGAACAATAAACTCTCTTTGCAGTTGAAGACTATTGGTTCCGTAATAAGCTTGAAGTATGTCCTTCCTTTCTGCCTCTGAGAATGACGAGCATTTTTTACTTAGTTTGCTGCAAGTAACTCCATTACAACTAGGCTTAATAATGTTCCGTGCTGCAACAATTTTTCTTGTTTTTGGGCTTTCATATTCATTACCCCTTAGTCTGTTGTCATGAGCCGCCACCTTCTTATTTTCTTTCCTTTTAACAATGCGAGGAAGAGCACCATCCTCTCTTTCCGATCCGTCCACACGAAAGTCTTCAGGTTGTTTTTCAATTGGAGGTTTCCTAATCTACCCTATTAAATTGGCCTTGGTGTTTTGTTGGAGCGGTTGTCCTTATAGCATCCTGTTTTTCCAACTAGGGTTGTAGCTTAGCATATCATTTTAATGACCCATTTTGGTAGAAACACAAATGTTTTATGTGAGAGAGAGAGAGAGAGAGAGAGAGAGAGAGAGAGAGAGAGAGAGAGAGAGAGAGAGAGAGATTTTATATATGAAATAGCATCTTATATTTTAATGACATTTAGGTAAGAACATATATGTTCGTTAAAACATTTTTGTAGGGTAGGTTCTGTTTACACTTAAGCGTAAATCAATGAAATTTGTTGTATGGTGATTTAAATGATATTACAAATAGGCGTATGACAAGATACGCCTGTTTGCCAAGTTGATATTACTCTTTATGAAACGCTACAAAGAGACGTAACTTTAGTTACGCCTATACGTTTCGTGAATGGTTATTCTTTTTTGATTTACGTCCTCACCTAAAGATGCTCTAATACAGCAACCGTTAGGCGTACAGATACGCCACTTTGTCATATTATAAAACTCGCCGCGAGAAACGTAATGGTGATATTATCTCAATTTTCAACTTTTTTGAGATACGCCCCTTTGTCACGGCAGTGACGAGTATCAATCTAGCGCCTTTTTCCAATTGTATAGAATCATTCACATGAATGGAACAAGGGATGTGTGCTACCATTTTGTGATTAGAAGTAGAAACACTGATTCTATTGAAATTTGAAATATGTGATTACTAAAACATACTGTCGTGGTATTTTTTACAATTAATGCATCAAAAATTCATAATTCAGATGATATTACTTTTTTTCTGATTTTAGACTTTAAATTATGGTAATTATAAGTATAATAGAGGTAATAAGTATTACAAAAATATATAGACCAGATCCCAATATTCTAAAAGTAAGGAGTTGGAACTCAGCCGAATGAAAAACCTCAAATATAACCAAAATATGTTCATGTCTACAGCAAAATATATACTGTACATATAATTAGAATAATTCCTTACTCTCTCATGGAATTGCATGTTCACAAAAATCTTTTATTCGAAATTGATTTTGAAAGATAATTCTTATGTAAAATGAGTTACTAAATCTATGTAATTTAATATCCTTCAATCTTTTCTGAATTACTAAATATATACATTTCATTTTTTTCTAATATTTTCTGGAGTAAAAGATAGAAAAGCAAATTTTCGTCAAAAAGTGGTGGGCTATAGCCCCAAGACCCCAACTCCAACGCCCCTGTATCTGTTAGGAATACAGGATGTAACAAATTGGAATCCTAAGATTCTGTTAGAAAAGAGAAAACAGAAAAAACCGGTTGTGGTGGCTGATGAGGTAACGTCCCTGACTAGTGAACACCAAACTGGGGTTCGAGTACCACTCAGACTCGTTAGTTTCTTTGGTCGCTGCAACCTCACCAACCTTCTGAGCTAATGACGGTGGGTTTGCAGAAGTTTATAGGTTTACCTGCTGAGTCATCAGCAGCTATTTCTTGGCCTTCCTTGGTCCTAGCTTGGGTGGAGAGGGCGCTTGTGTGCTGATCATATGTATATATGGTGAGTTCCTAGTCCATCGTCCTACTTGATAGGGCAATGACTCTGTCCCTTGCCTCTGCCATTCATGATCCTGTAGGAACATATACGTTGACATTGATAGTAAAGGCACAAATATAAACAAAGACAGACATACAGACAGGGATACAAAACAAACATGAAAAAGTATCAAATTAAGAAACAGATGCTATAGTACAACACATTTTTGAAGAATGCTGGAAGATCTCAAATAGGTTGAAAGTAAGACCGAGATAGAGGTACATATGACGATAAAAATGTCGAAATAGAAAGAAAGAAAATGTCAAGAATAGGTTAGAGATCAAAGGAAAACAGAACAGAAATAATTTTTGTCTTAAATGTCAAGAGTGGGTCTCTGATGTATACCTCTGATACTTATCCTTGCCATCAACATCCAGTATATATTTACTCCACCATCAGTATTAACCAATGTCAGTCAGGTTATTATTATTATTATTATTATTATTATTATTATTATTATTACTATTATTATTATTATTATTATTATCATTATTATTATAACTATTATTATTATTATTATTATTACTAACTAAGCTACAACCCTAGTTGGAAAAACAGGATGCTATAAGCCCAAGGGCTTCCATATACTTTCCCAAACGCATAAAGAATGTAAAGTAAACTCTCTCTCTCTCTCTCTCTCTCTCTCTCTCTCTCTCTCTCTCTCTCTCTCTCTCTCTCTCTCTCTCTCCATCGGCTACATTTATCTCTATTCTTCACTAAATTAATGAACAAAAAAGCCTGATGGAAACGGATCTGTGTAATCTTTTTGGAGGTGTAAAAAATCCCTTAGTCTTCATTTCTAAATCAACCTTAAATAGGATAATTTACAACACCTGCCAATGTCTAAAATAGATTGAGGCAAATAGGTAGTTTATCCCTCAATTGCAGAGGCGAAGGCCATAGCTGCACTCGGAGAAGGGCAACACTTTGCTTCGAGAGGTAAATAATGGGACTCTTCCGTGGCAATGTTCCTTGACCAAGATTCTCACGCGTTCCGAAATAGAAGGGGAGTGACATAGGGTTTTTAAGGAATACACAAAGGTCGTGCACTCTATGGGGTATACGACTATAGGAACATCTTGCAAGAGAAAATAAGGCACTTGCAAAGCTAGGTAATAAAAAAATTTTAGGAGGAAAATGAGGAACCAAAAAGCTTTTGTACATTATTAATAGATAAACGATATTTTTGATGACACAACATGATATTCTTTTCTTTTAATATACTTTGGACTATTCAGATTCCAGAGAGAGAGAGAGAGAGAGAGAGAGAGAGAGAGAGAGAGAGAGAGAGGAGAGAGAGAGAGAGAGAGAGAGAGAGAGAGAAAGGAGTGAGGTGTCGAAAATACCTACGTCAACCTAAGGAGACAGAGTCAGTTTGGTTTCGTAAGAAAAAAAATGTATCTCATTAAAACCCACCAGTTCTCACGATTACAGCGTGCAAAATTTTTATATATTTGTGTACAGAATTTTCATTCTTATACCATCACCTAAATTCCTTCGTTCCTTAAAGCTCATTTACTTTTATTGATACAGCTTAACTTTTTCTTAAAAGTATAGGTATAAGAGAGAATACCAGAGTGCCATATACGGATGAAATCATGATGAGGGGTAGATGGAGATGGTTTCGGTATGCTGTTCGGACTCCCCAAAAGAGATTAGTTCACCAGACGTTCATCTGGGCTCCACAAGGCACTAGAAGAGTTGGAAGACCCAGGCCTACTTGACTGAGGACTATGAAGCGTGAAGTAGGAGACGATGAATGGAGAAGTATTGAATTAAAAGCTCAAGATAGAGACGACTGGTTAAGTCTGAGGCCATTTGTGTCAATAGACGTAGGAGGAGATGATGATTGCTGGTTAAACTTGTAGGTTTATTGCGTTGTATCATACTTGAAAGAGGACATTGAATTGTGCTTCCATTTGCAAAAAGATGCTAGCTTAATAGCAAAGCTTGACTGTTTGATTATCTTGCAATCTTGGCGCACATTCAACTTTGCTAAGAATAAAACTTTTATAAAATTACTGTGAAAATAACGCAATGAGCTTTGTAGATACTCACTGCTAATTGAAATGGAATATTCAACGCGGCTCATCTATTAGTCGTGAGAATGGGATGTCATCTTGTAGTTGATACGTCTTTCTCCTTCAGTTTTTCTATCTACGTTTCAATTGATTTTCTTATTATATTTCAGATGTTTTATTTTTTCATTCTTCCTCATCTTCTTCTTCTTCTTCTTCTTCTTCTTATTATTATTATTATTATTATTATTATTATTATTATTATTATTATTATTATTATTATTATTATTATTATTTCTTACTTCCTTTTGTTTCACTAATAATTTTATATTCACATATATTTTATGCTGATGTCATCTATATTAGAAATGCCACATAAAAGATAAAATCTTACATGTCACTCAAATATTTATAATGGAGTTAAAAACTGACATCGTCCATGACGTAGAATATGTAAATACGTCACAGCACCAGAATTCCAGACACGTGCGCATGTGCGGGAAAGCGCGCCCACACGTACACAGGATGTAGCTTACGTTACACATTATTTACGAATGACTTTTTTCTCTCAACAATTATGTTGCGAGACAAAATTTCCCCCTAAACAATCCCTCCTAATAACAGTCTAAGGAAATCCTCAATTGAGGTTTAATCATAGTAAATTACAGCCGCATTCTCTATTATACTAAACAGGGTCCCTTTGATTGGTCGTAAATATCTTGATAACGTAAGGTGGTTAGATTATGAGACAAGTCTTTTGACTTTTGATAATCTTCAATATAAAGAGCTCTCGTGATTCATTTTACTGAATGCGATTAAAATATAGAATATTCATCAATACGGAATAGAAAAGAGGAAGGATGAACGAAAGAAAATATCGCCAAGGCCAGATATATATCCTATATAGCTATGGTAAGTAGCTCTTCTATGAGGAGGACACTCTAAAATCCAATCACTGTTCTCTATTCTCGGGTAGTGTCATAGGCTATGTCTTCCAATGTCTTGGGTTAGTGCTAAATTTACCAAAACAAACTTAGAAAACTAAAATGTTTGAATTCCTATACTATTTTGAAAGTATTTTAGAGATGCACTTATGTAAAGTTTAATTATTCATGATACAAGCCAAGATATTAATGACAACGAAGGAAGTTAAATAATAATTTTTTCAACTGACACCTAACAAAATGCATAGTAGAGTTTTCTTGACATACCAAAAGAGAAAAAATTGCCCTTGCCATTGACAAGGATTTGACTTTATAGTACACCAATGAGCTAAGGAATTATGCCAGGGAATTCTACGTACTTGAGAACTGGTGATTTCTTGGTTAGGATCAAGACTGCTCCTCAACAGCTGTCAGATAGTGCACGGTTGAAATAGAGTTTAATTGCCTTCTCTACCTTACTAAATTGTATCCTATTATGTGGAGTCTGGCACAAAAACTCGGCACTAGTCGAATGTCCTACAACTGTCTATAATCCCTATAGTCTGTTTTCAAATGTTTCTCTAACAATAAAATTAACGCATTTATTTGGTACATTACAGGAAATTACTAAGTAACCATTAATTTCGATATGAACTTGAGTGAATCCTTAGGATGAATTGGGGGGAGCTTAACCCTCTGAATATGAATGACAAAAAAAGCTTTGAATGTTTAGGAGTCAGAAAAGAAAGAGAAAAGAAGATTAAGGAATCATATGATATCCTTGAAGGACAGAACAGACTTGTATACTGTAATTACAACTGCAGTATAAGGTATAAAAGGAAAATCAAGGAGTTTGACTGAGCGTATTGTGTCAATCAAAAAGCTGTTGTGATGTTGAATTAAGTCATTAGATATTGAGATAGGATATTCAGATGAGAATATTGTAAGACAGGTGATCACAGTTAATCACAGATTCCACCCTAAAGACCAGGACCTCGCTGGGTAGAATCTCTTAAGGCTTTCACTAAGGTAAAAGAAAAATACTTGAGAGTTAGTGTGGATACCCTTTTTTTAAAAAGTCATTACAATAGACTCTTAAAATAGAAGAACCACTGTGAATTTAGGACGGAATGGAATAGAATAAAACATTCATGAAAATTAATCGACAAATCCTTGATTATGCTAAAGATAACTCGTTGGTTTTTACAGGCAATGAGTGTTCAAAAATTCTCTGACAAGGAAAGGGACGATATTGCATATTATTTTTCATGAACTTCATTCTGTGAATATTCGATCATTTCACGATATGCGAATAATACTATCCAAGATTTTTACTTCCTTATTCACAAATTACAGATAAGCAATCAGAATGATTGATGGTTATACGGACTTCATAGAGGCAAAATAAAATCTAATTTCACTGCACAGTTGAAATGCAACCACAACAGTTAATCGCCGTTCAATAAAGCAAACATTTAATCATTCAATTACAGCCAGAGTAGACATCAACTATGTAATCAGCAGCAAATTACAAAGCAGAACCGCCAAATGCGTATTCAAGGATGCTGTAAGTATGAATTACGCCATCCTTGAGGTGACATCTTCTTCACCTTATTACTGTAATTCATCTGGGGAAACTTCTGTGCTGTTTCTACTCTACAAACTATGGAAAAAATGGCTACCTTCGTCCTAGAAGTCATTACTATTTAACCTTGAGATGGTAATGGATATATCATTTTTCTGTCAATCTTTTCCCGTGCCTAATCAATCTATTTGGACAATGACTTCCTCATTATTATTATTATTATTATTATTATTATTATTATTATTATTATTATTATTATTATTACTAGCTAAGCTACAACTCTAGTTGGAAATGCAGGATGCTATAAACCCTAGGGTTCCAACAGGGAAAGATAGCCCAGTGAGGAAAGGAAATAAGGAAATAAATAAATTACAAGAGAAGTAATGAACAATATAAAATGTTTTAAGAACAGTAATAACATTAAAATAGATCTTTCATATATAAACTGCAAAAACTTAGAATAACAAGAGGAAGAGAGTAATACAGAAAAGTGTACCCTCAAGCAAGAGAACTTTACCCTAAGACAGTGGAAGACCATGGTACAGTGGCCATGACACTACCCAAGACTAGAGAACAATGGTTTAATTTTGGAGTGTCCTCATCTCAGATTTTCCCATAGATGTTCCCCTCTTCTTTTCGTTTATGTTTTTTCCTCAAGTACTTCAGTATTTTCCTGCTGAGATTTTTGTGATTTTTATCAATCCAAAAAAGTTTTTTTTTTTATTGATGGTTATGCGATTGGATTTAATTATTTTACCTGTTTTCGCTGTTGAATTTACTGCTTTATCATGATGAGTACTTAGTACTTAATCCAAAAAACTGGCGACTAAGATATCATTAAAACACGTTAAGTAATATGATCACCTTCCATGATTATAACGTAAATGACTAAGTATAGAAAACACACCATAGGAAACCATGGAGGCTTAAAAGATATTCTAATAAAATATTACTTGAGTGTAATAATGGTGTGCGATGTTTAATGTTCTTTAACCCATATCAGAATGGGATGATCACTTACTTTTCAGTTCTATTTCTTAGACATCTAAAATGTTGGTTTCATTCACTACACACACGTATATATATATATATATATATATATATGCATACATATATATATATATATAGATACATATATATGTGTGTGTATATATGCATGTGAGTGTGTGTAAATTATATATATATATATATATATATATATATATATATATATATATATACATATTTATGTGTGTATATATGCATGTAAGTGTGTGTAAAATATATTTATATATATATATATATATATATATATATATTTATATATATGTATACATACATATATATATGTGTATATATATTTATATATATATATATATATATATATATGTGTATGTATACATATATATATATGTGTGTGTGTATATATATGTGTGTGAGTGTATGTGTTAAATACATAAATATACATGTATATATATGTATATACATATATACAGTATAAATATGTGTATGTATGTATGTATGTATGCATATATATACATATATATATATATATATATATATATATATATATATATATATATATATTCATATATATATATATATACATATATTTATATATATGAGTATATATACTGTATATATATTAATATATATATATATATATATATATATATATATATATATATATATAGTATATATGCATTATATATTCACAGACATAGACATATACATTTATCCATAAAAAAAGACTCATAGCCTTAGGACTTAGTGATGTCATGGCCTAATTCCCAGGATTGCTACCGTTGGAATGTAGTTTTTCTTGAATCACCAAGATTATGTGAACTCTCCGCCCGCGGACTGACTTCAGAACGGTTACGTGGGTTATTTGTCGATTTTTTCTTCCGGTGATTCTTGCGGCTCATTATCGTGGTTGCGGGAAAGAGGAAGAAATTATTCTTGATATGTTTCTATTATATTGAGATGATCTATTTCTTCAGTTCTGTCATTGTAAACTGGTTATAACTCGATGATAAAGTATAGATGAGAAATGAGTAGTTATGTTAAAGATGTGTCAGAAGAACTGGTATTTAACTATATTAAAGTTTTATTTCACATTTAATTATGAAATATTTTTTCTTCAGAAATATATGACCCAACGTAATATAGAGAGGAATGTGTTTTATGGGTCAGTGTTCATGTCATCCTGATTCTTCTTTCATTCGTCAGCATTATTTTCATTTTTTTTCTTTTTTTTTCAGAGCAAAAGTCACCACAACAATCGATTTTAGATTTCTCAATGAACCCTCATCCTAGTGTAATTGGTGATCCATCAACAGCACATTGAAATTCCGTCCTGAATGTAGGTTAATATCCTCCGCAACGTTTCCATTTAAAATGAGGCAACGGCTGGACAGACCGAAGTACGATTGCATCGACTCCTCCGGTCGTCTGAGAAATAGCAATCATGGACAGTGTTGACAGACACAAGCTATCCGCTATCCTTAGCCGAGGGCAGCGTTGCCATGTAGAAACGGACGTGGCTTAATCGGTACCTACTCACTACCACAAGAATAAAACCAAAAAGATACCGCAAGAATAAGAAAAAAATTAGAAAAAAATAAACTTTTGCTGGTTTTCTGTAAGCTTGACTAACATACTGTTACTTTGCGTTGTATAGTTATTGAAGAGTTAATTACTAATACTTTGATGATCGCAATTTATTTGTTAGGTTCTTACAGGAACTTTCGACAACTACTCCATGAAGACGACAAAACAACAGCAATAAGAATTATAATAATAGAATGAAACTAGTATACGTCGT
>NC_090732.1:21314736-21337236 GCF_036898095.1 Palaemon carinicauda | reverse complement strand
TTCCTTTCAAGTTCGTTAAGTTTTCTTTTGCAGCGGGTAACAGCTGTTGATATATATATATATATATATATATATATATATATATATATATATATATATATATATATATATATATGTATATATATATACATATATAATATACTGTATACTATATATGTATATATATATATATATATGTGTGTGTGTATACAATATATACTATATATGTATATATTTATTTATATAATACATATATATATATATATATATTCATGTATAAATTTATATATATATACAATATATACTATATATGTATATATATATATATATATATATATATATATATATGTGTGTGTGTGTATACAATATATACTATATATGTATATATACATATATTTATTTATATAGTACATATATATATATATATATATACATATATATATATATATATATATTCATGTATACATTTATATATATATATATATATATATATATATATATATATATATATACATATATTAACCATTTCCATTTAAAGTGGGTGGCTCTTAGAAAAACAGCACAACAATTATGACAACATTTCCTTTACCTCTTGGTGAATAAAATGCCCTCATAATTTGATGAGCTTCTCCAGATGCAATGGAAGTCAGACTTTTACGCCTGTAATATGACAAGAAATCGAAGTCTCATCACTGTCTGCACTCTACATACCCACCAAATAGCCTGCCCACGGGCTTTGTAGTTCAATATCCTGTTATTGTTATCAGAATAAGTGTACAAGGGTGTAAACAATATTACTTAAGTTAAAGCAAAAGTCTGAATACATAGATGTGTATGCTGTAGAAAATTGCTAAAATGATGCTCTTGACGTTCGTCCATCCTCAAGAAAGTACCTCCCTTTCGTAATGCATGACAAGCCATACCAGTTAAGAGGGCTGGACTTCAGTCTGTCAACAGTCCTCGTGATATGATTAAAAACAAGTGAGTGTGATAAGATGGGAAAGAGAAGTCCATATAAGTAGAGACGGAAATTAAAGGAGTATATGTGGAGCACATAAGATCCCTAGATAGGTCAAGGAGTCAGAATAGAGCATATTTGGATATTTGAAGGCTGGAAGGATGGATAAAAAAGCCTCAAGTTGTGGTATAGGAAAATTAGTTTATGCCACTCCATTGCAATCCCTCGTTTGTGCCACAAATTTACTGAAGGAAATATCAGTTTAGAAGTTAGTGCACGATAGAAGAAATCATGTTCAATTCTACCGGAAGATACAAGCTGTAGTTAAGAAAATGAGAATGAAACGAAGGCAGGGACCAAGAAGAGTAAATGTGAGCAAAGAAATTATTCCCTATGGATGTAAATGCAGTAGATAAGCAAACAGTTTTCAAAATAATGTGATCATAAACTGTTTTATGAAAGAAATGTGGCATAGATAATGATATAATTCTGATTTGATACTATGAAGAGAAACTGCAGAAAGTGGGGAAAATTTCTGAAAGTTTTTGTAAGAAGGAAAGTTTAGTAGTAAAGGATAGTTATGGTAAGGTTATGCGAGAAAAGGTGACTTGATATTAATTGATCAGTAAAAGTTTGGTCAGACGACCTGGTGTTGAAACAACAGGTTATTCAGTTTTATAACAAGATAGTGAGAGGGGGGAGGGGAGTCGTGGGTGTTTGGTCTCTTGAGATTTGATTGGGAAATGACATGAAGTACAATGCCGAAATTGGATTTAAAGGAAAACCGTGCAGTTGCACTGTGCAGTAATATAAAGAGAACCTGGATAGCAACATGAAAGAAATCAAACAGGAAACAAGGCGTAGGAAAAGGCTATGAAGTGTGAGCAGCTAGGGACCAAAGTGACGTTGCAAGTATTGCCAATGGACCTCTGCGCGAGGTGTACTAGTATCACTTTTTATTACGGGAATGAGACAAGAAGGAACATTGAATATTGTGATGGATCCTGGAAGATTAGGAACGGATGATTCAAAAGGATAATGACAATTACACATGAGGTAAAATGATAGGTTACAAGCTAAGAAATAATGTAATTGTATACCTTTTGATTACCAAGTGCCCCTCCAACAACTTCCGTCTCTAGGGAAACTGAAATTAGAGTTGTGAGAAAACAGGGAAGAATTTTTTTAAATGCATCACTCTTTCATACACTTACAAGTTATAATTTTGCTGGCTAAGCACATTTACAATCATGTATAGTCTCTTATTCCTTCTATCTTTTACCAGTCATGTTGTTTTCCTAGTTTTTCCACATTGTTTTTCTAGCTCTTCTCTCTGTCTATATGGTTGTCTCTGTTTTTCAAATTACATTTATAAGAGCAGTCTATCTTTCCACATTGTTTTTCCAGCCTTTCTCTTCGTCTGTATAACCTGTCTCTGCTTTGCAAATTACATTATAACAGTAGTCGTTCTTCCTCCCACATTACTGCAACCCTTTTCCCGACTGTAGATCTGCCTACCTCAGATGGCATAAATGATAGCTACTTACGTAAACATGTGCTGACATCAAAATGGTTTCTCAGTTAGTAACGAGCAAATAACTGCGTGGGAAATCTCCCCTCAAAAGTCAGACGCAGCAAAAATGAGATTCACTGATTACCACAGTTACACTACCTGCGTAAACTTAAGTCATTATCTGTGTGTTTCGTCTCTTCCCTCTCACGCCAATATCCCGCCAACATCACTAAACTCCTGCTTCCTTAATCATTTTGTTTGCATTGCACAAGAATGTGTCTGTAAATATTCCGAAGCTATTAAAGTACTTTTGATAATCGTATGATAGTTACTTATTTGCCAATTTTTGAGATTTTGTGTTCATTGCGTCAACATATTTCTGTAAAATATTTGAACCGAATAAAGTATTTAAAATAATTTTATGTTTTCTTTCTTATCCTAATTAAAAGTTCCTGTATTTCAAAAGAATGGTGTTTCGCATTCGACAGGAACTTTAGGTAAAGTTGTCCATAACTTCCTGATAACTTGTATACAGAAGTATAGATGCGATTTCGATGTACAGTATATAATACGGACTTTTATAGATGTTTTAGCGTATGAAATGGGTACCCTAATGTTCCTGACTGTCTACCTTAAAGCCTGATGAAAAACTATAAGATTATAGGACTAATCCCACCGATATACAGTATATTGCCATTCAATACACGATACATAAGTTATTATGAATACTTGACTTTTAATATAAAAAGCAAAAAAAAAAAAAAATAATATTTGTAACTGTGAGAATATGAACAAATAGGAGAGATGATATATGCCATCCTTTAAATGCTGTTATTCTCGTTCAGAATTAGATTACAATAAGACGTGGCAAACACCTTAAATGTTAATCCCTCTTGACTATCAAAGTTTCTGAAGTCTGTAGCAAATAAAAGGCCAAAACTATTTCCTTTGAGTAGAATTTGGACCTTGAATAAAATAGGCTGGGGAAAGAACTATTTAGAGGAAATAATTACCAAGGGCATAAAGAACCTTCCTGCAAAATTTTATGAAATTAGAAGCAAATTCGAAAGAGACATTGAAAATAGGTCACAGTCAAATGGATTTTGGAAATTTAATATCCAACTAGGGTTTGGGAGTTGGTGATTACTTTTCAATGTACGTTTCTAATTTAAAGGCCTCAGTATTATTTTTTTCGCAAAACTTGGCAGGAAGATACTTTATGTCGATCAAAGACGTTTCATGAAAATTTGATAAAAAGTAAAGCAATTTAAAAAGCTTGTGACCTTGAAAAATCAGTCAAGGTAAGATAAATTAATCTAAAGATAGGAATTTATGTAAAAAAAACTATATCTAGAATGGCGTCTTTAGCATATATATATATATATATATATATATATATATATATATATATATACATATATATATATATATGTATATATATATGTAAATATATATATATATATATATATATATATATATATATATGTATATATATATATATATATTTATACATATATATATATATATATATATATATATATATATATGTATATATATATATATATATGTGTGTATATATATACATATATATTCATATATATATATGTATGTATATATATATATATATATATATATATATATATATATATATATATATATATATCTTGGACCATCAAATATCACAGTTTCTGATATGCAGGGGAAATAAATTTTCAAAATTTGAGGACCTAATCTACATACACCAAGGTGGCTAATCATGAATTATCCTTAAAATTGAAAAAGGATATTACAATAATAATAATAATAATAATAATAATAATAATAATAATAATAATAATAATAATAATAATAACAATTATCATTATTATTATTATTATTATTATTATTATTATTATTATTATTATTATTATTATTATTATTATTATCTTAATGGATGAGTGCAAGAATTGAGAAGTACCGAGGCAAAATAAAATTCTGAAGTAAAGTACAGTATAGAGTTTTCAAAATGATGTCGTACGATACAGACTGCTCACAAAGGAATTCCAGCTGCATTCCTGTTGGGTACGAAGAACACAACAGGTTCAGCAACACTTACAAACCTTCACAATAGATACGCGTCACTACTGTGTCGGAATGTAGTAGTCAAATAAGCCTCTTATATCTCCAACAAACTCTCGCTTGGAAGATAAAAGTAGATTATTTTTCCATAAGGAAATTTTTTTTATGTTCATTAAAGTCTTAATAAATTCTAAAGATCTGAGAGATGAGAGAAGAGGAATTTTTCAATTGTGAAAATGAAATTCGAATAAATAACTTCACTATTTTGTCCTGTTAGCGATTAATTTTTCTTGACATTCTTTTTTATTACACTTCTTTTACATTTTTTTTTTCTATTTGGTAGAAAGTCTAGATGAATCTTCGATAAATCTGAAGGTTATCTTCCTCGATGTACTTAAGCTTTTTTTCTTTTTTTTTCTGAATATCGATGTAAATCATTTTATCCTGCAACCTCCTGTTCTTCTATACCGCAACTGATGAATTATTTTTAGCTTCCAGGATTCCCTAAGACGTGATCAGGATTAAAATAGGATGATCAACAAAAAATTCTGACGAAAGATGAATGCGAGGATGGTAATCGCATGAAAAAGAAAGAAAAGGTTTAGAAAGTTTTAATAGTGGCTATTAAGCATTATCTTTGTAATATTGCACATTTTCTCCATTTTTAAAGAGTTCAATGTAAATACAAGACTTCATTGAACTTATTACAAGGACTTCCAACAGCATTCTTGTGGTTATCATCATCATTAAGGGGAATAGGTTTCTTTGTAATATTTGTTCGCCTGGACTGTTGAAATATCCTACAGTGTCTATCAAACAAAACTTAATATGTGGTTAAAAACGCATGAAATTACGCACGATGTGGTTGTTTAAAGTCCTCAAATTACTCTAGAAAAGAAAAGTTATTCCGAAGGTCTAAGCATTTTATACGATCTCTCTTAGCACAAAGACATTAAGAATCGGGAATCCACTAACTTAATGGAAATGAGTAAAAAGGTGAAATAACGAAATTGACCCACCGTTTAAGACAAAGACTATTATAGAAATACAGGAAGAAGCTAGGACTAAATTTTGAAGTTATCAGTCATTTGCCCTTTCGTATACGTCCCTTTTTGAATTGGCTACTATGACTTTATTGTAAAGGCAGATAAAATACTCATTGATATATCTTTATATTCAACTTTTTTTTCATAACGTCTTGAATGAATGAATTGTCCTATTCATAATGGTTTTACTTTTATTATTATTATTATTATTATTATTATTATTATTATTATTATTATTATTATTATTATCTATACTTAAAATTAACTGGAACATCTACGTAATTTTGTAACTGAATTCATTTTATAGAATATCAAGTACATTATAATACTTTACTTATAAGAATATTTTTAATAGCGGTCTCTGGAAATCCTTATCCTTAAACTAAGTTATAATGATACAATCATATTAGATAGATAAAATCATATCATGTATGATCTTTCATATGCTATACTGGGAATCTTACCCTTTTGCCTGTCAGAAGATATTGTAATATTTCTTATATAATCATTCTTCTTTCTTTCTCATGATTTTGGCTGGCTTTATAAATATAACAATTGATTAATATCAGACGGAATATATTTTCTTCCAAGGCTAAAGGGTCTTAATATATCCTCTTTTGAGCCTGTTGATAAAACCAAGTTCATATATAGAGGTCAATGTCATGAACGAAATCAGCCTTGGCCAACCATGTTCCACTAATAAGGCCAATTGGCAAAGTTATATAAAGGGCAAAGTCAACTTCAAACATATACACTTCAAATTTACGGTCAATGTCATAAACGAAATCAGCCTTGGCCAACCATGTTCCACTAATAAGGCCAATTGGCAAAGTTATATAAAGGTCAAAGTCAACTTCAAACATATACACTTCAAATTTACGGTAAAAGGTAAAAATACTGGAATAATTGTTGCCAGACATTTGCCGATTTAAAAATGGATATATTGATGTAAAGGAGTGATATTACGGTCACCAACCCGTAAAATATGATAAAAAAGTATGGTAAGATTACAGTCTCCTTTATTTTACTGAAATACTGCTGAGAACAGTATATTTTTACGGAGAATTTCCGATCAAAATTACGGGTTTTTTTTAAGTGTAGGTTAAGGGTCATACAGGAATTTACTTCATCCTGATTCAAAAACTTACATAGTTTTTCTCTAGTTTTATGAAACTTTGTGGGATGGTTATTTGTATCTGACCAATTGTTTTCCTCGATTAAGTTTGCCTGGGGAGTGTTTTTAATTTCGGAGGTTGATTAAGAGTTCAAAGTCTAAATATATATACTGAATTTATATTTTAGAAGCTAAGCTGTGTTTTCTGGTCCCTAGAATTTGACAGAGTATTTTCAACATTTATTTCACTGGTCATTTTAAGAGTCAACCTTCAATTTCTTTTGATTTTGATCCTACTTCGTAGGTAGGTACCATGAATATTAGTAAGAATCTTCCAAACTTTTTTTTTAATAACTTCTTTTTTTCAGGAACCAATACGTTTATATAATCAAATTCTATTTTACTTAGATTTCAAGGTTAATCGTTATCTCTCTGTAATACCTTTTCCCTTAACCTATTCTTAAAGTCACCGACCATCTTAAAAAGTCGAAATAAGATTTTTCAGCATTTAGTTTATGTGTTTTTTGATAAAATCGGGTACGTAGAGCACTGAGGCACTGATGATTGTTTACCCTTGATTATCTTCACCTTGACTTTTTTTTCGAGAAGTGATTCGACTTCATTTTTTTCACTGCTGTTTGTAGTGAATTAATATGAAAGAGATTTGCCACTAGAGAGGGACTGACATCCCAAATACCAGAATATAATTATAAAATGGTCCAATGGAGGGACTCCGATAGCGCAGTGCAGGACCCCACTGAAGAAATTGCTGATAGGCCACTACTTTCCAGACGTGATTGGTGTGCCCTCAACAGAGCTAGAGCTGAGTGGCCAGAACAGGTGACAACCTGGTCAAATAGGTCCTGTGAATGTAGAAAAAATAATGAGGCCATCAATCACATTCTCCGATCATGTACACTATCTCATGATTTCAACAACTCTGACTAGTGACAAGGAAATGACGCTTCAATGACTGGCTGTCTGACGTGATTAGTTATGAATCAATGAATCAAAGTAATTAGAAAGTGATCCCAACTTATTTTCAAAGTTAGATGAATTATAATTTCAGCATTTTATAATTCTCAGATTACAATGAAACTCTCCAGGCAGATGCCTGGATGGACGGTGATTACATAGTAATATAAGCAAATAACTAGACAATACTTAAGTACCTGTTCTTAGCTCATACCTCATTTAAGGCACTTGCGCAGTGCGTTAAAGGATGCTGTGATCAACACTTTCTCCTGTGGGAAGGTTTAATTAACTGAGGAAGATTACCACGTCATTACGCAGCTTGTTTTGTTTGTTTCGGTCAGTCTGTGGAATTGTATTTATCTACCTCCCTATCTGTCGATATGGGTTCCTGGTCTATATATTTTCATCTCTCTAGTTTACTTTATCTCGCAAGTAATATCAATCAGACATTCATAAATGTAAAGCAACTTACAGCATGTTTAATTCATTTCTTTTGTGTGTGTTGATTGGGGTCAGGATGGGAAGAAGGGATTCTTCGATCAGGCGCTCGTTGTTGTATTTCGTCAATACAATTGCTATTAAGAATATTACAGCAAAAAAAAAAAAAAAAAAAAAAAAAAAAAAAAAAACTCTAGAAGAATACCAGAACAATACGACCTAAGAGTTGGAAATTTGCCATAAATGAATTGGTACCTTTATATGATAAATGGGCCGTAAATTAAATATAAACGCGCAAACCCTAGTATCATGAAGCATATGACATACCTTAATACTGCAATAATAAATAATAAACTTCATTCATTACTATTCACTAGTTGTCATTTTTTTTCAATAATAGAGAGGATATTCTATACTAAATAGTGGCAAAGTCGTATAAGTAATATTTAAGAATATTGTCTCATCTAATTATAAACTGTTAAGAGCCAAAACCGTGATATTCTTGTCAATGTTACGATAAATTAGAATTGGTTTGTGACAGTAGAGAGACCAGGCCGAGGGAAAAAGGATATCATAGCAAAATGCAAGGGATGACGAGAGAAACTAAAATACTATTGGCTAGAATCAGAGTGGGCCAATTCTTCTTGGTATTTTCTTGCCAGTATTATTAAGCATTAATACTTCACTTGAGATATTTATCTACGTTGAGTCTACATATCTCCCTTACAATAGTAAAAGAGGTCGTTAAAGATTTCAATTCCAGTCACAACTAATTCATGTTACAAGTTAAATCTTATTTCCATCTTAGCTTTATAATTTTGTTTATAAAGTCAGACTATTAGAAATGTCGAGGTGCCTAGTTTGAGTATGATGATACCATATGATGAACCCTGAGCCTTAACATCACACATGCATAAACCAACAAAGGAGGCTTGAATAATACTATGAAACGATTTTTGCTTTAAGATTTTGAATACCTTTGAAAATTTTCATTGGTTTCATTGCCTCGGGGGATCCAACCTCTCAAAATGAAAATTCAATTATTCCTATTTGTTATAGAAATTCCCCTACCAGCCTGCATTACTCAAGATGCCAAATCTAATTTCATACAGGTAATGGAATACAAATATGTTTTTTGACCTTAAGATCTGGTTTATGTCATCAAGTACTTGTTTGTATTTCAGAAATTTAGATGAACAATAAATCAACCTATGATTTTTCCTTCTTTTCCTATTATTCATTTTAAGAACAGAATTAAGTAGAATTTAGCATAAAATTTCTTTGTAAACGTATCTAATGGTTTTCTGTCCCTAACTTAGCAGAAAGCTTCCAAAGCAAATTTCTGAATCATCTTTAGCATTAATATGGATTCTTTTACATTACATACTCTACTTGCCTTTGTAATGAATCATAAGCTCAAATATTGATCACTATATATGTTTATTTACAGTTGTATAAGCATCTGAATTTCAGCTCGTTTATATCCACATTCTACATCTACTGTACTAGTACTAAGGTCTCAGAGGTGCAGTCAAACTGTTAAAACATTGGGATTGCACTCCAATTCATCAAGCAACAGTGAAAAAAGCATTATTGAAGTAGATACATATGTGCTCTTTTACTATTTTCTACCTTCGCCCAAAATAACTACTACAATAAATGGAAGACCAGTGTGCTTGTTGTGCGGTTATGCTGCTGTGTTATTTTCGATCAATGTCATAAACTTTTATCAGTGAGAATCCTTAGCAGTGATTTATAAAAGTTAAGCTCTATTATCTCGTAATATCCTAACAATAGATTAATATATCAGTCCCTAGCTCTAACACGGAAGAGAGTTTTAAACAAAGAGGAATAAGCAAGCTGATTTAGATGTAAAGTAATCATAACAAAAACTTCGGGATGTTAACTACATCGGCGTGAGAACCATTTTGTTCAAGCAAGAGAAGATTAGAGGGAAATGGGTTACGTGTGGGTTCAGGTCCGTTTGATTGTCACTTTCCAAGAAGAAGAAGAATTTGTTCTTTATCTAATGACTATCTTCTCTTGTTTACTCTGCTGTCACACCAAAACCACTGACCAAGACCGTACGTGAGAGGAAAATTATGAGGGCTTTGCGTAACCTTGTCACTTCTTCGATTCTTTGGAGACTATGACCTTAGTCACAGTGGTTTAAGGACATATTTAGAGCTCTGGTGGCTAATGTTGATAGTAAGAAAAAGCATTGTACATAAGTTCGTCAATGTAAAATTCAGTTGGACTTTCTTCGTAAAAAATACAAAATAAACTGGAATATTGTGTTTCGGTGTCCAAGGCTGGCACATTTGAAGCAATCCTGTCCCGGATATGATCCCATCTTCTTAAAAGTGATATCTCTATCTCCCTCAGATGTTCTTGTTGCCAGTCACAACCAATTTTTGAAAATGTAATTCTTCAAAATCCAGAAGAAACTGCATGATTAATAGTCCTCTCAAATACAAAAAGGCAAACAGATAGACAAACACTTGCAATCATATCAAACCAAATCATTTCTTCCTTGGTGGAGGTAAGAACAACAGTTAATTATGCAAGGTGTTAACGATATTATCATCACTACTAATAGAACTTCTGTTATCACCAGATCAAACAACGAACTCTTTAAGGTGACCAAGAAGATCGTGGCTGTTCAAATCAAGCTAGGTCACCCTAAGAAAGATAGAAGTTCGTATCTTCTCTCAAAGAATTACGACAACACAAATTTTAAGTAGGGGATTCGGGAACACAGATGAAGGGAGAAAATTCCTAATATTGCCATATTAGTAATTCGCGTGGAATCGTTGCACAATGTAAACTGAAATTTACCAGATTGCTTATGCAGCTTCATGTTGTTTCAAAGATGTGATGCTAATTATTATTATTATTTTTATTATTATTATTATTATTATTATTATTATTATTATTATTATTATTATTATTACTTGTTAAACAACAAACCTAGTTGGAAAAGTAGGATGTTATAAGCCCAAGGGCTCCAACAGGGAAAATAGCTCTGTTAGGAAAGGAGATAAGGAAATAGATAAACTACAACAGAAGTAAATAATAATTGAAATAAAATATTCTAAGAACATTAACCACACTAAAATAAATCTTTCATATATAAACTATAAAGAAAGTTTAAACGAACAAAAGGAAAAGAAATAAAAAAGAAGTGTGCCCGAGTGGTACTCAAGCAATGTGAATATCGAAAAGCTAATCCATCTTTTTATCTCATGGAAGATGCATTGGATAAATGACATAATTCTAGTTGCTATTTAGAAGCATGTGAGAGTTCTTAAGACTTAGTCGTTAATTGCCTGTCCATTGGAAATTCATTGACGTATACACTTATTACTAATAAGCCTTAATTGTATGACAGGAGCAGCAGATAATCCTAAACATATTGCTCTTCTGTTTTCCTGTTTTATCAATTTGGACTTTTTTGTCTTAACTTTTTATGTTCATTGAAAAGGATTCAATTTTCTTCTGAAATTTAAGAATAACCTTATTGACAAAAAAAAAAAAAATGTTTCTATAAGCGGTCGTTCGGGAGCTGTCTTTTGAAGTATTGATATATATGGTGTATTAAGATAATTACAAACTTTTAGAGTAACTATTTTATAAGAGGTCAAAGGCCACTAACTTTCAATGAGACTACCTTCACCTTTCTGTTCCAATGGTCGTACCGACTTAATTACCTTTGGTGAAACATTAGTCATAGGTTGTAGAGATGGGTTTTTATGTTTACAAATGAAGACATTGCCTATGAGCCCTATTCTGTAAGTGTATGTACCTCCTAAGAAAACATATCATTATGCTGTAATTAATAATGAGACTGACAGTCTGTTAGCTTAAGAGAGAGAGAGAGAGAGAGAGAGAGAGAGAGAGAGAGAGAGAGAGAGAGAGAGAGAGAGAGAGAGAGAGAGATAGAGAGAGAGAGATGAAGTTATGTGTGAAAGTATGATTTAAAAAAAAACTTTGACGATTACAAATTAATCCTCAAATAATGGCCGACCTAATCTAGTAAGTTCTTACAAAGTAGCAAATAAGAAAAAAATGGGATAGATGGCGTTATGTGAATAGAGTACCAAAAATACTTTCCCAAAATAACCAGTCATTTGGTCAAATGCAAATGAGGAATAGTCGCGTGTTTTTGTTAAAGATTGTCGTGAGACAAGAAAAAGCAAATGATCACTTGCTTTCATGAGTCTCATACACGGTACCATAACTTTATAATTCAATTGCATAACATTCATAATAAAGATCAGTTATTCATTATAAAGAGTTAAATGGTCTTATTGGACAGACAATATGTAAAATAGCAATAGAATATCATCAGTAGAGGAAATGATAAAGAATTTTCTTTGGGTAGCGTTTCAAATTTAATGTTTATAGAAGAGATTGTGATAAAGTAAGAGGATATAAATTTTTGAAGATTCATCGTTTGAAAGTAATGATAATAGCCGAAGGTTATAGAACCCCGAATAACAAAAATAAAGCTTAAAATGATAAATTTTTTATATAGTTAAAATCGCTATACGATTCCCAATCATCATCACTCCACTCCAGAAAGAGAAAGTAAAATTTGACTGTCTCTGTAAATAACAATTTGCATAGATAGATGTGGATTTTATCAGGACCTGGATTTTTATCAGGTCCTGGATTTTATCATAAAATCTCCTATATAAAGATCTTGTGTGATTAAGCAATAGCACCTTTTTGGAAAGTTTAAAAAATTAGTCTTTAAAGATTAAACGGCATCGAACAACACTAGATTGCAATTGGGGATTATGGTATACTGAATAGTACTTGAGATTTACCTACAGCAGAGTATCACATTCCATTATCATAATTAGAAGTTATAAGTTGTAATTCAGGTCAGAGACAGAGAGATTGTTTTGCTTTTGTTTTAATCAACTTATTGCGTTCATAGGATGTTAGACATTTGAGTATATAGTAACAATAATATGGTTTACATCTATATAGTAATTGGATTATACAATAAAAAAAAATCATACAAAATACAAAATAAGATTTAGTTTTAATTTTTGAGCATGATAAATTTCAAGGCCTTATTCAAAATACAGATAAATAAAATCTAGGCAATAGGTGCGTAATTTAATACCATGGCCTATTAGATAATTTAGCACAATGTAACAAAGGCTAAACCATACTACCAATATTTCAATGTCATTACAGGTAGATTATACATATTTTCAGTTGATATCACAGCACAGTCAATTTAGTAAACGGTATTGCTTGTTCAGTATCCACCAAAATGAGGATGATGCATGAGAATTTCATCAGTAAACGTCTGTTAACAATAATTTACATATCAACTACTGTGAATCTTTACAGTAATAAGTCATTAACAAGTGGACATTCCAAGCAATAGTGCTCAAAGCTGTTGGCACTGGGTGCATCACACAACCTACAAGAGGCAAAGTGAGGAACTCCATCTTGCTCAGTAAATTGCCAAACCCAGTCGAAGACGCATACACACCACGTTATTTCAACAAACCATGAGTCCATTGGGGCGATACTTGTGTTGGTGAGGAAGGAAGTGATCATTGTGCTGTATTGATACACTGGCGGCTCTCTCGGCATCATTCAATGTTGGGTGGTTGAACCGGAAGCCTGACACACTAGTCCTTGGGAAATAGGGCAAAAAAGGTTATTTAGTCAAACAAATTGCAATATTTTGTTTTATTGCATGAACATATATGGACTCTTAGGAACACCATATCCAAAATGGGACAAATTCGGCCATTTTGAAGTTGTGAAAATCACACTTTTAACGTTTTCGGAGGGTACATTTTTCCATATTTTCCTGTTTTTCTCCAAAACGGTTCATCGTACGGGTAAGAGGTATTGGTACAAAAACGATAGACAATTAAATTATACATATGTTTGTCTCTATAGGTATTTACCCTAAAATGGAAAGTTTTTGCGCAAACAAGCCCGGAATTGGAATTCACACATTTTGGAGAAACTGAAAAAATCGACTTTGTACTCACATTTACCTAAATATCTCCTTAACTACTAACTTTACGGTAAAACGCCATAGAATTGCTCCTTTAGAGTGAAGATTTTTCTTTATTTTGACGTATTAACTTTCCATTATATCTTGATATTTTTGGAAAAGAAACACACACACAAAAATAGACATAATTTTAATTCATGGAAAACATGAAAATAGAAAGTTCAGTAAAACAAATTGCAATAGTTTATTCTATCCACGAATGTGTCATTTGGACTCTTTGGAATACCACAGTAAATAATATGACATAATCGGCCATTTTGAGTTTGCGTAATTCCGTATTAAAAATGGCGGCCGTTCTCATTGTGTGAATGGAAGTATCCTCTAAAATTTCCACTTTTAAATATATATATATATATATATATATATATATATATATATATATATATATATATGTGTGTGTGTGTGTGTGTGTGTATATATATATATATATATATATATATATATATATATATATATATATATATATATATATATATGTATATATATGTGTGTGTGTATATATATATATATATATATATATATATATATACTGTATATATATATATATATATATATACTGTATATATATATATATATATATATATATATATATATTTATTACTCAAAAAAACATGGTCTCCAGGAAATTACTGCAGACATCAGTTTTCACCCGTGACCTCTGTGGGCCCCTGGTTGAAATGAAGGCTGCACTTAATTTTTCATGAAGAAAATTACCTTTGCAATATTCTTGGGTTTTACAATGGTTGTAATATATTGAAGATTAACTAAAATGACAAACATCAAATTATTGATTAGCTCTTGACGGTGATTGAAAATAACAGAAATAAAAAAATACAATCATTGTTGCTCAAAATACATGCACAAACTAAATTAATCATGTTAAGTGTCTACGTCTATTAATATGTTAACACAAGTGCTAGTTTGACACTCCTCACAAAAATCTGTACAATATAACCTGTGTTTTTTGCATGAGCAGTGCTGAGTGTCACAAAAGCCTTTGCATTTGCATCTGATTACTCTCAGCAAGGCATCAGGCGCAGGGCTGTTGTCCATCGAGCAAAGAATTAAGTTTCTTCCATTTCTCTTCCAGCCCCAATCGTCAGGTTTAATATCACTGTTACTTAGCCAGAATTGTGTTTGATAATAAACCCGGAATGAGTGATATTTTGCTGCATCACTAGTAGGTGGCAGGTCTTTCACATCAACACTTCTCAAACTATTGATGACTTTGCCCTGAAACTTTTTCTTTCTCAGGTCATCAAGAGTTGCACAATCACTGTTAGAGCTGTACATCTGAATAATTGCTCGTTCTCCTGCTATTTTTATTTCCTCGTGAGTTGAGCTGGGAGACAAGAATGGCACAGCACACTCGCAGAGAACACTTTGTTTTTTCAGTACAGCTCCCTTTCCTATTTTGTTTAACCTTGACGTGGTGTCACATCCACACAGAGCATGCATAAATGGCAAACACCTGCAGCATTCTTCACCGAGTCGTGCACTAATTTCTCCGATGTTCCAAATGGAATGCTTCATATTGGATTTCTGTGATACCATGAACAGGGGCTGACTGGTAGACTTCATGTGATGACAGAGAAGCACCAAAATGTCAGTATCCTCTGCTATAACGTATGTTACCTTTCTAACTGCCATGTTAACTGCCTCTTGCACTATTAGAAAATCTGCATCTCCCTCTGCATGCTTTGTAGATACACCTTGCTCCTTCAGAGTTTCAGACAGAAAGTTGATAAATCTCTGTTTGTTTTTATGGTTTGCTAGAAATGCCTCCTTAGTTCCAAAGGTAAAGACTTTAGTGTGTGTCAGGTGAGTCATATTTTGTCGATGCAGTATTGCTATATCCATCGAAGATAACAATAGGATAGCTATTTCTCTTGAAAAGAACAACATATTTGGATGCAATATCTTCATATGTTTCTCCTGCAATCCATTTGATGCGTTGAAGCAAGGATCCACCATCAAAAACAGAACATTCAGCATCAGGGATTGACTCAGCTTGACTTATAGTGGATTTTGCTATGGCATCTGCAAGCTGAGATTTGGTGGCACTTCGAGGAAGTCCATTGCTTGTAAACAGTGATGGTGAATATACAGAGAGCTCAAACCTCATGATTTCACTTAAGCTGATTTCAGCATTACTGGCTATCACAAGTAACCGCTGAAATAGAGCTTGAGGATCTACCTGCACTTCAACTCCATCTGTTACTGTCTTCTGACCCATTGTCTTGATTTGGTGTTTCTTTCTGAAGATATAGTTTGCTGCATTTTGGTCTTTCATCATTTTTATTATATTGTTCCTAAAATCTTTGGCAAGGTGAGCATCTGACTGTGGTGTGGATGATCCTGAAATAATGTTGTACAAATACTCATTTTCTGTGAAAGGACTATGTTGTTCTAGGTACTGGAAAATCTTTGAAGTATCCTCCTGATCTCTCATCCTTCTGGATTCAGTCAAGTCTCTGTTTCTTTCAGTGCCAGTCTTCTCCTGGACACTCTTTACTTCATTACTTATCTGAGCAAAGACTGGCATGGCTTGTAACCATCTTGCTTGTTGAATTTCATCCATACCTCGTCCATGTGTTAAGCCTCCTGTTGACTTTATGGATTTCATTAACACCTGCTCAATAACAAGATCTGGTGCTAACCCAGCCCAGTATCTGTCTGATCTCCAATGAAGAACAAACCAGACTCATTAAGTTGGTCATAGAGTTTCTCATTCGTTTTCTGTAGGTCCACCATGTCCTGGAGGAATAGATGTGCTGATTTTGTGTAGTTATTGTGTCCAGAGGCAGCAATAAATGGAAGCAATCTTTGTAGTGCCCTGAAGTACAATGTTGGCTGGCTAGTTCTTTGACCTCTGAGTGCAGATCATAGGATATCCATCATCTCCATGTACTGAACCCATAATTTTCCATTTGGGCTCTGTTGTAGTTGATCCTGAATATCTCTGAGCCTCTCTTCAACTGCCAATATGTCCTAGTCTTCAGTTTCCACTTAAGTTTCTGTTGATCGAAGAACTTTGTCAAACTTCTGCACTGCTCCATCTATTGAATTCTGAGTGGCCTCATGATCTGATGCTTTCTTGACCACTGATACATTCAAAGCAGCATCAACTAAGAAGTGGCCACGTACTGCTCGCTCATATGCCTTTCCAGCCACCATATGGTTGACAGTGTTGGGCCCATACACAAGCTCCAGTGGTGTTCTCAGTCGATTATCTTTCATGATGTGACCCATAGTGCCCAGGAAGCTCATTAAGGTATGGAATGGCCCTAGGATGAGAACAATATGTTTGAGTTGGTTTTCATGGCTGATGATATGCCTTGCCTTGAGCCACAAGGGTTGATCAAATGTGATGACAGGCGATATGTTGTATTTCATGCACTCGTCATTTACAAACATCAGGGTAGTAAAGATACAGCTTAAATTGTTTGGATCCAAGTCAACCATTGGTAAAAAGTGGAAGGATGCTTTTCCTAATTGGCTACCTCGGGTAATGGTCTGCATAAAGCCGGACCATCCTGGCCTGTTGCATTTATAAGGTAATGAAATCTTCCAAAGGGTATCAAGATGTTCTCTGATGTCATCATGGACAATGGACGATACTGTTTTGTAGTTCAACATGTCTCTCACTTTTCCAAGTTTTCTATACCTTTTTAATGCAATACTTTTTGGCTTGGTCTTAAAATATTCTGAATTCCGAATGACTGTTTGAGATGTGGCTACTGGTGGTGTGACCCATGCCATGATAAGTGTCCTTTCCAGTAATTGTTACTGTATTGTGGTCAACATTATCCGCAATGAAGTGGCAGAAGCTTGCTTCGTGCTAACAGAATATTCTGTTATCGGCCATGCAGGCATTAAAAAGTGGAAATTTAAGATACGTCAGTTCAAACACTGAGAACGATCGCCATTTTGAATAGGGAATTACGCAAATTCAAAATGGCCGAATTTGTCATATTATTTACTGTGGTGTTCCAAAGAGTCCAAATGACACATTTGTGCATAGAATAAACTATTGCAATTTGTTTTACTGAACCTTCTATTTTCATCTGTTTTGCATGAATTAAAATTGTGTCTATTTGCCTGTGTGTGTGTTTCTTTTGCAAAATATGAAGATATAATGGAAAGTAAATACGCCAAAATAAAGAAAAATCTTCACTCTAAATGAGCAATTCTATGATATTTTACCGTAAAGTTAGAAGTTTAGGAGATATTCAGGTAAATGTGAGTACAACGTCGATTTTTTCAGTTTCTCCAAAATGTGTGAATTCCAATTCCGGGCTTGTTTGCGCAAAAACTTTCTATTTTAGGGTAAATACTTATAGAGACAAACATGTGCAAAATGTAATTTTCTAACCTTTCTGTACCAATACCTCTTACCCGTGCGATGAACCGTTTTGGAGAAAAACGGGAAAATACGGAAAAATGTACCTTCCGAAAACGTTAAAATTGTGATTTTCACAACTTCAAAATGGCCGAATTTGTCCCATTTTGGATATGGTGTTTCTGAGAGTCCATATAACATGTTCATGCAATGAAAAAAAATTTGCAATTTGTTTGACCTAAAAAGCTATTTCCCATGGACTAGTTGTGGACTTTTGAAGGAGAGGAAAGATCATTCGAGAGTTTTTGGGGCTTTTGGTTTCGTGTTTTGCCTGTAATTATGGGGTACGGTGAAGACTTGTCTTTTTACCTTCTTTCCTTTTTTTTTATTTTTGTGGCAGGGACCATGGATGGATTATATTAAATCTCTCTCTCTCTCTCTCTCTCTCTCTCTCTCTCTCTCTCTCTCTCTCTCTCTCTATATATATATATATATATATATATAATATATATATATATATATATATATATATAATCATCATTTAAGTAATTTCGTTTTTTATTTTCAAAGTGGAGACGTGTAATCTCACAACATAGGGCTGATGAGTTACTGTGAAATTATATATATATATATATATATATATATATATATATATATATATATGTATATATATATATATATATATGTGTGTATATATATATGTATATATATAATTTATATATATTATAGAATATATATTTATATACATACATATATAAAGTATGTATATATATATATATATATATATATATATATATATATATATATATATATATATATATATATATATACATATATATATATATATTATATATATATGTACACACTTTCATGTGCATGCATACATATACACGCGCACAGACACACACACACACACACACACACACACATATATATATATGTATATATATATATATATATATATATATATATATATATATTATATATATATATATATATCTGTATGTGTCTATACAACGTTTTTTCCATTGTTAACTATGATCTCCCATCATTTCATTTTACATTTCTTCTCTCGCATCCCACATAGAAAACCAACCTCTAAAGTTTGCTAATCATAGATCTAGAATTTATAGCATTCAATATATTTCTTTGCGGAGTGAATTCCACTTCAAGCAGCCTCTGTGTCAGAGACAAAAGGGCTCTGCGTCTCTGAAGCTGTCAGTTCTTTTCATTTATTTGTGCGTTAAGAGAATTTCCTTCTGAAGCAATAATTGTGTAACACCTTTCTCATGGCTCTGTAGGATTCAATTAATACAGGAGGAATGTTCTCTCTCTCGTGATGTCTCAGTAATCCTAGTGTCGCTTCATTTATTATTATTATTATTATTATTATTATTATTATTATCATTATTATTATTACTTGCTAAGCTACAACCCTAGTTGGAAAACCAGAATGCTATAAGCCCAGGGGCTCAAACATTGAAAATAGCCCAGTGAGGAAAGGAAACAAGGAAAAATAACATATTTTAAGAACAGTAACATCATTAAAATAATAATGATGATAATCATTATTTTTATCATTGTTATTATTATTATCATTATTGTTTTTATTATTATTATTACTACTTGCTAAGCTACAACCGTAGTTAGAAAAGCAGGATGCTATAAGCCCACGGGCCCCAACAGGGAAAATTTCCCAGTGACGAAAGGAAACTAGGAAAAATAAAATATCTTAAGAACAGTAACATCACTAAGATAACTATTTCCTATATAAACTATAAAAACTTTAACAAAACAAGAGGAAGAGAAATAAGATAGAATAGTGTGCCCAAGTGTACTTTCAAGCAAGAGAACTCGTAATTAAATTCAAAGGTTGAAAGGTCACTCATGAATGGCAGAGGCAATGGACAGTGACAGTGCCCCTGAGACTGACCATATACAGATTTGATCAGCGCCCAAGCCGCCTCTCCACCCAAGCTAGAGCCAAGGGTGGCGAGGCATTGGCTGTTGGTGACTCAACAGGTAGACCTATAGTCCCCCCGAAACCCCCCATCATTAGCTCATACCTGGTCCTCCAATTACATCAGGATATCTAAGAAGCTTCCAAAGACATACCTCTCGCATGTAATTGTTCCAGTCAACCGTTGTGTTTTTATTTATTCCAAGTTCTCTCTCGCATTATTTTATTGAAGTCAGCTCATACGCCCATGAATAAACGAAGAGTTATATCCTCAAAAGGCAGCCTTGATATAACAAGCCAAATATTCGTTCGTACTCCTTTTTCTTCTACAGTCCCTTTTAGAACAACGCCACCCATTCACGTTTCATCCTAGATTTATGAGTGCCCATTTGCACATTTTCACGTGTGGAGCCCTTGGGCTCATAGCATCTTGCTTTACCAACTAGGGTTGTAGCTCGGCTAGTAATAATAAATAATAATAACAATGCATGATTCCAATCTCTTTTAACCATTTTATGCATTTCTCTTCGTTGTCAAGTTTTCGAGTGAGTGTCTTTAAATTATCCATTTGTGGGCTTGTTTTATCTGAAAAAGAAAAATAGAAAAACTGTTCAGAAAATGAAATTTAAAAAATGTGGAAAAAATAATAATGTTAATATCACGAAATTAGTGGTTGGGCAATTGCCTCCTCTTCAAGTATGTCGACTCACCTGAAGAAGGAGACAGTTGGCCCCGATAATTTTGGGAAGAGTAGTGATAAATGTATTCCCCTCAGTAAACCTATCTGAAATATTGAGGCCCTTGACATGACAAATATATATATATATAGATATATATATATATATATATTATATATATATATATATATATATACACACACACATATATATAATATATATATATATATATATAAATATATATATATATATATATATTCAAATAAGCACATATTTTTGATACAATAATGTCTGGATTCTCTTAACGACCTCGGGATCAGAGCCCCAGGCGAAATCATAAAATACCCTCTTTTTTGCAGACACTATCATACAATAACCTCTTTTTTGCAGGCACTGTATCATAAAATACCCTCTTTTTTTGCAGACACTATCATACAATACCCTCTTTTTTGCAGGCACTGTATCATAAAATACCCTCTTTTTTGCAAAAACTATCATACAATACCCTCTCTTTGCAGACACTGTAATCATACAATACCCCTCTTTTTTGCAGACACGATCATACAATACCCTCTTTTTTGTAGAAACTGTATCATAAAATACCCTCTTTTTTGCTGAAACTGTATCATACAATACTCTCTTTTTTGCTGAAACTGTATCATACAACACCCTCTTTTTTTGCTGACATTGTTTCATACAATACCCTCTTTTTTTCAGACACTGTATCATACAATACCCTCTTTTTTGCAGACACTATCATACAATACCCTCTTTTTTGCAGGCACTGTATCATAAATACCCTCTTTTTTTGCAGACACTATCATACAATACCCTCTTTTTTTCAGACACTATATCATAAAATACCCTCTTTTTTTGCAGACACTATCATACAATACCCCTCTTTTTTTCAGACACTGTATCATACAATACCCTCTTTTTTGCAGACACACATCATACAATACCCTCTTTTTTGCAGGCACTCTATCATAAAATACCCTCTTTTTTTGCAGACACTATATCATACAATACCCTCTTTTTTGCAGACACTATCATACAATACCCTCTTTTTTTCAGACACTGTATCATGAAATACCCTCTTTTTTTGCAGACACTATTATACAATACCCTCTTTTTTGCAGGCACTGTATCATAAAATACCCTCTTTTTTTGCAGACACTATCATACAATACCCTCTTTTTTGCAGGCACTGTATCATAAAATACCCTCTTTTTTTGCAGACACTATCATACAATACCCTCTTTTTTGCAGGCACTGTATCATAAATCACCCTCATTTTGCTGAAAACTGTATCATACAACACCTTCTTTTTCGCTGACACTGCTTCATATAATACCCTCTTTTTTTGTAGACACTGTATCATAAAA
>NC_090732.1:21299069-21314236 GCF_036898095.1 Palaemon carinicauda | reverse complement strand
GACTTTTTTTTTCGAGAAGTGATTCGACTTCATTTTTTTCACTGCTGTTTGTAGTGAATTAATATGAAAGAGATTTGCCACTAGAGAGGGACTGACATCCCAAATACCAGAATATAATTATAAAATGGTCCAATGGAGGGACTCCGATAGCACAGTGCAGGACCCCACTGAAGAAATTGCTGATAGGCCACTACTTTCCAGACGTGATTGGTGTGCCCTCAACAGAGCTAGAGCTGAGTGGCCAGAACAGGTGACAACCTGGTCAAATAGGTCCTGTGAATGTAGCAAAAATAATGAGGCCATCAATCACATTCTCCGATCATGTACACTATCTCATGATTTCAACAACTCTGACTAGTGACAAGGAAATGACGCTTCAATGGCTGGCTGTCTGACGTGATTAGTTATGAATCAATGAATCAAAGTAATTAGAAAGTGATCCCAACTTATTTTCAAAGTTAGATGAATTATAATTTCAGCATTTTATAATTCTCAGATTACAATGAAACTCTCCAGGCAGATGCCTGGATGGACGGTGATTACATAGTAATATAAGCAAATAACTAGACAATACTTGAGTACCTGTTCTTAGCTCATACCTCATTTAAGGCACTTGCGCAGTGCGTTAAAGGATGCTGTGATCAACACTTTCTCCTGTGGGAAGGTTTAATTAACTGAGGAAGATTACCACGTCATTACGCAGCTTGTTTTGTTTGTTTCGGTCAGTCTGTGGAATTCTATTTATCTACCTCCCTATCTGTCGATATGGGCTCCTGGTCTATATATTTTCATCTCTCTAGTTTACTTTATCTCGCAAGTAATATCAATCAGACATTCATAAATGTAAAGCAACTTACAGCATGTTTAATTCATTTCTTTTGTGTGTGTTGATTGGGGTCAGGATGGGAAGAAGGGATTCTTCGATCAGACGCTCGTTGTTGTATTTCGTCAATAAATTGCTATTAAGAATATTACAGCAAAAAAAAAAAAAAACACTAGAAGAATACCAGAACAATACGACCTAAGAGTTGGAAATTTGCCATAAATGAATTGGTACCTTTATATGATAAATGGGCCGTAAATTAAATATAAACGCGCAAACCCTAGTATCATGAAGCATATGACATACCTTAATACTGCAATAATAAATAATAAACTTCATTCATTACTATTCACTAGTTGTCATTTTTTTTTTAATAATAGAGAGGATATTCTATACTAAATAGTGGCAAAGTCGTATAAGTAATATTTAAGAATATTGTCTCATCTAATTATAAACTGTTAAGAGCCAAAACCGTGATATTCTTGTCAATGTTACGATAAATTAGAATTGGTTTGTGACAGTAGAGAGACCAGGCCGAGGGAAAAAGGATATCATAGCAAAATGCAAGGGATGACGAGAGAAACTAAAATACTATTGGCTAGAATCAGAGTGGGCCAATTCTTCTTGGTATTTTCTTGCCAGTATTATTAAGCATTAATACTTCACTTGAGATATTTATCTACGTTGAGTCTACATATCTCCCTTACAATAGTAAAAGAGGTCGTTAAAGATTTCAATTCCAGTCACAACTAATTCATGTTACAAGTTAAATCTTATTTCCATCTTAGCTTTACAATTTTGTTTATAGAGTCAGACTATTAGAAATGTCGAGGTGCCTAGTTTGAGTATGATGATACCATATGATAAACCCTGAGCCTTAACATCACACATGCATAAACCAACAAAGGAGGCTTGAATAATACTATGAAACGATTTTTGCTTTAAGATTTTGAATACCTTTGAAAATTTTCATTGGTTTCATTGCCTCGGAGGATCCAACCTCTCAAAATGAAAATTCACCATTTTGATTATTTCTATTTGTTATAGAAAATCCCCTATCAGCCTGCATTACTCAAGATGCCAAATCTAATTTCATACAGGTAATGGAATACAAATATGTTTGGTGACCTTAAGATCTGGTTTATGTCATCAAGTACTTGTTTGTATTTCAGAAATTTAGATGAACAATAACTCAACCTATGCTTTTTCCGTCTTTTACTGTTATTAATTTTAAGAAAAGAATTAAATAGAATTTAGCATAAAATTTCCTTGTTGTAAACGTATCTAATTGTTTTCTGTTCTTAACTTAGCTGAAAGCTTCCAAAGGGAAGATTCTGAATCATCTTTGCCATTGATATGGATTCTTTCATATGCTGTATATGCCTTTGAAGTGAATCATAAGTTCTAATATTGATTCTTATATATGTTTTCTTGCTATTCTATAAGTATATGAATTTTTTATCGTAATGTTTACATTTTACATCTACTGTAATAGCACTATGGTTTTAAAGATGCACTCAAACTGTTAAAACCTTTGGATTGCACTCTAATTTGTTAAGCAATAGCGAAGCAAATAGAATAACTTTTTATTGAAGTAGATACAGATTTGGTCATTTACTGTTTTCTTCCTCGCTCTTAATAACCAGTACAGTATATGAAAGACGAGTGTGCGTGTTGTGTGGCTATGCTGCTGTGTTATTTTCGATCAATGTCAAAAACTTTTATCAGTGAGAATCCTTAGCAGTGATTTGTAAAACTTAAGTTCTATTATCTCGTAGGATCCTAATAACAGATTGATATATCAGTCCCCAGCTCTAACACGGAAGAAAGTTTTAAACAAAGAGGAATAAGCAGGCTGATTTAGATGTAAAATAATCATAACAAAAACTTCGGGATGATAACTACATCGGCGTGAGAACCATTTTGTTCAAGCAAGAGAAGATTAGGGGGAAATGGGTTACGTGTGGGTTCAGGTCCGTTTGATTGTCACTTTCCAAGAAGAAGAAGAATTTGTTCTTTATCTAATGACTATCTTCTCTTGTTTACTGTGCTGTCACACCAAAACCACTGACCAAGACCGTACGTGAGAGGAAAATTATGAGGGCTTTGCGTAACCTTGTCAGTTCTTCGATTCTTTGAAGACTATGACCTTAGTCACAGTGGTTTAAGGACATATTTAGAGCTCTGGGGGCCAATGTTGATAGTAAGAGAAAGCATTGTGCATAGGTTCGTCAATGTAAAATTCATCTGGACTTTCTTTGTAAAAAATACAAAATAAACTGAATCATTGTATTTCTGTTTCCAAGTCTGGCACATTAGAAGCAATCCTGTCCCAGATATGATCCCATCTTCTTAGAAATAATATCTCTATCTCCCTCAGATGTTTTTGCTGCCAGTCACAAAAAGTTTTTGAAAATAAATTTCTTCAAAATCCAGATGAAATGGCATAATTGATAGTCCTCTAAAATACAAAAAGGCAAACAGGAAGACAAACACTCGCAATGATATTGAACCAAATCAGATCTTCCTTGGTGGATGTAAGAACAACAGTTAATTATGCAAGGTATTAACGGTATTATCATCACTTCTAATAGAACTTCTGTTATCACCAGATCAAACAACGAACTCTTTAAGGTGGCCAGGAAGATCGTGGCGGCTCAAATCAAGCTAGGTCACCTTAAGAAAGATAAAATTTCATATCTTCTCTCAAAGAAGAACGACAAAATAAATTATAAGTAGGGGTTTTGGGAACATAGATGAAGGTAGAAAATTCCTAATACTGCCATATTTGTAATATAGGTGGAATCGTTGCACAATGTAAACTGAAATTTACCAGAGATTGCTTACGCAGGTACATGATGTTTCAAGGATGTGATGCTTATTATTATTATTATTATTATTATTATTATTATTATTATTATTATTATTATTATTATTATTATTATTATTATTATTATTATTATTACTTGGTAAGCAACAACTCTAGTTGGAAAAGCAGGATGCTATAAGCTCAAGGGTGCCAACAGGGAAATAGCTCAGCGAGGAAAGGAGATAAGGAAATAGATAAACCGCAAGAGAAGTAATTAACAATCAAAATGAAATATTGTAAGAATAGTAACCACGTTAAAATAAATCTTCCATATATTAACTATAAAAAAACTTTAAAAACAAGAGGAAGAGAAAGAAGATAGAATAGTGTGCCCGAGTGGTACTCAATCAATGAGAATATAGAAAAGCTAATCTATCTTTTTATCTCATGGAAGATGCATTGGATAAGTAGCATAATTCTAGTTCCTATTTGAAGCATGTGAGCGTTCTAAGACTTGTCGTTAATTACTGTCATTGGAAACTCATTAACGTATACACTTATTATTAATAAGCCTTTATTGTATGACAGGAGCAGCAGATAATCCTAAACATATTGCTCTTCTGTTTTCCTGTTTTATTAATTTGGACCTTTTCGTCTTACTTTTTGTGTTCATTGAAAAGGATTCAATGTTCTTATGAAATCTAAGAATAACCTTATTGACAAAAAAAAAAAAAATGTTTCTATAGCGGTCGTTCAAGAGCTGTCTTCTGAAGTATTGATATATATGGTGTATTAAGATAATTACAAACTTTTAGAGTAACTATTTTATAAGAGGTCAAAGGCCACTAACTTTCAATGAGGCTTTACCTTCAACTTTCTGTTTCAATGGTCGTACCGTCTTAATTACCTTCGGTGAAACATTAGTCAAAGGTTGTAGAGATGGGTTTTTATGTTTACAAATGAAGACATTGCCTATGAGCCTTATTCTGTAAGTGTATGTACCTCCCAAGAAAACATATCATTATGCTGTAATTAATAATGAGACTGATAGTCTGTTAGCTTAGAGAGAGAGAGAGAGAGAGAGAGAGAGAGAGAGAGAGAGAGAGAGAGATAGAGAGAGAGAGATGAAGTTATGTGTGAAAGTATGATTTAAAAAAACAACTATGACGATTACAAATTATTCCTCAAATAATGGCTGACCTAATCTAATAAGTTCTTATAAAGCAGAAAATAGGAAAAAATGGGAGAGATGGCAATATGTGAATAGTGTACCAAAAATACTTTCCCAAAATAACCAGTCATTTGGTCAAATGCAAATGAGGAATAGTCGCGTGTTTTTGTTAAAGATTGTCGTGAGACAAGAAAAAGCAAATGATCACTTGCTTTCATGAGTCTCATACTCGGTACCATAACTTTATAATTCAATTGCATAACATTCGTAATAAAAGATAAGTTATTCATTATAAAGAGTTAAATGGTCTTATTGGACAGACAATATGTAAGATAGCAATAGAATATCATAAGTAGAGGAAATGATAAAGAATTTGGTTGGGGTAGCGTTTCAAATTTAATGTTTATAGAAGAGATTGTGATAAAGTAAGAGGATATAAATTTTTGAAGATTCATCGTTTGAAAGTAATGATAATAGCCGAAGGTTATAGAACCCCAAATAACAGAAATAAAACTCAGAATGATAAATTTTTCATATAATAGTTAAATCCGCTATACGGTTCCTAATCATCATCACTCCACTCCAGAAAGAGAAAGTAAAATTTGACTGTCTCTGTAAATAACAATTTGCATAAATAGATTTTTATCATAAATTCTCCGATATAAAGACCTAGTGTGATTAAGCAATAACACCTTTTTGGAAAGTTAAAAAAAAAAATCGGTCTTTAAAATTAAACGGCAACGAACACTAGATTGCAATTGGGGATTATGGTATACTGAATAACACTTGAGATTTACCTACAGCAGAATATCACATTCCATTATCATAATTAGAAGTTATAAGTTGTAATTCAGGTCAGAGACAGAGAGATTGTTTTGCTTTTGTTTTAATCAACTTATTGCGTTCATTGGATGCTATACATTTGAGTACATAGTAACAATAATATGGTTTACATCTATAGAGTAATTGGATTATACCCAATAAAAAAAAATCATACAAAATACAAAATAAGATTTAGAGTTTTAATTTGTGAGCATGATAAATTTCAAGGCCTTATTTCAAATACAGCTAAATAAAATGTAGGCAATAGGTTCCTGATTTAATACAATGGCCTATTAGATAATTTAACACAATGTAGCAGAAGCCAAACTATACTACCAATATTTCAATGACATTACAGGTAGATTATACATATTTTCAGTTGATATCACAGCACAGTCAATTTAGTAAACGGTATTGCTTGTTCAGTATCCACAAAATGAGGATGATGCATGAGAATTTCATCAGTAAACGTCTGTTAACAATAATTTACATATCAACTACTGTGAATCTTTACAGTAATAAGTCATTAACAAGTGGACATTCCAAGCAATAGTGCTCAAAGCTGTTGGCACTGGGTGCATCACACAACCTACAAGAGGCAAAGTGAGGAACTCCATCTTGCTCAGTAAATTGCCAAACCCAGTCGAAGACGCATACACACCACGTTATTTCAACAAACCATGAGTCCATTGGGGCGATACTTGTGTTGGTGAGGAAGGAAGTGATCATTGTGCTGTATTGATACACTGGCGGCTCTCTCGGCATCATTCAATGTTGGGTGGTTGAACCGGAAGCCTGACACACTAGTCCTTGGGAAATAGGGCAAAAAAGGTTATTTAGTCAAACAAATTGCAATATTTTGTTTTATTGCATGAACATATATGGACTCTTAGGAACACCATATCCAAAATGGGACAAATTCGGCCATTTTGAAGTTGTGAAAATCACACTTTTAACGTTTTCGGAGGGTACATTTTTCCATATTTTCCTGTTTTTCTCCAAAACGGTTCATCGTACGGGTAAGAGGTATTGGTACAAAAACGATAGACAATTAAATTATACATATGTTTGTCTCTATAGGTATTTACCCTAAAATGGAAAGTTTTTGCGCAAACAAGCCCGGAATTGGAATTCACACATTTTGGAGAAACTGAAAAAATCGACTTTGTACTCACATTTACCTAAATATCTCCTTAACTACTAACTTTACGGTAAAACGCCATAGAATTGCTCCTTTAGAGTGAAGATTTTTCTTTATTTTGACGTATTAACTTTCCATTATATCTTGATATTTTTGGAAAAGAAACACACACACAAAAATAGACATAATTTTAATTCATGGAAAACATGAAAATAGAAAGTTCAGTAAAACAAATTGCAATAGTTTATTCTATCCACGAATGTGTCATTTGGACTCTTTGGAATACCACAGTAAATAATATGACATAATCGGCCATTTTGAGTTTGCGTAATTCCGTATTAAAAATGGCGGCCGTTCTCATTGTGTGAATGGAAGTATCCTCTAAAATTTCCACTTTTAAATATATATATATATATATATATATATATATATATATATATATATATATATATGTGTGTGTGTGTGTGTGTATATATATATATATATATATATGTATATATATGTGTGTGTATATATATATATATATATATATACTGTATATATATATATATATATATATACTGTATATATATATATATATATATATTTATTACTCAAAAAAACATGGTCTCCAGGAAATTACTGCAGACATCAGTTTTCACCCGTGACCTCTGTGGGCCCCTGGTTGAAATGAAGGCTGCACTTAATTTTTCATGAAGAAAATTACCTTTGCAATATTCTTGGGTTTTACAATGGTTGTAATATATTGAAGATTAACTAAAATGACAAACATCAAATTATTGATTAGCTCTTGACGGTGATTGAAAATAACAGAAATAAAAAAATACAATCATTGTTGCTCAAAATACATGCACAAACTAAATTAATCATGTTAAGTGTCTACGTCTATTAATATGTTAACACAAGTGCTAGTTTGACACTCCTCACAAAAATCTGTACAATATAACCTGTGTTTTTTGCATGAGCAGTGCTGAGTGTCACAAAAGCCTTTGCATTTGCATCTGATTACTCTCAGCAAGGCATCAGGCGCAGGGCTGTTGTCCATCGAGCAAAGAATTAAGTTTCTTCCATTTCTCTTCCAGCCCCAATCGTCAGGTTTAATATCACTGTTACTTAGCCAGAATTGTGTTTGATAATAAACCCGGAATGAGTGATATTTTGCTGCATCACTAGTAGGTGGCAGGTCTTTCACATCAACACTTCTCAAACTATTGATGACTTTGCCCTGAAACTTTTTCTTTCTCAGGTCATCAAGAGTTGCACAATCACTGTTAGAGCTGTACATCTGAATAATTGCTCGTTCTCCTGCTATTTTTATTTCCTCGTGAGTTGAGCTGGGAGACAAGAATGGCACAGCACACTCGCAGAGAACACTTTGTTTTTTCAGTACAGCTCCCTTTCCTATTTTGTTTAACCTTGACGTGGTGTCACATCCACACAGAGCATGCATAAATGGCAAACACCTGCAGCATTCTTCACCGAGTCGTGCACTAATTTCTCCGATGTTCCAAATGGAATGCTTCATATTGGATTTCTGTGATACCATGAACAGGGGCTGACTGGTAGACTTCATGTGATGACAGAGAAGCACCAAAATGTCAGTATCCTCTGCTATAACGTATGTTACCTTTCTAACTGCCATGTTAACTGCCTCTTGCACTATTAGAAAATCTGCATCTCCCTCTGCATGCTTTGTAGATACACCTTGCTCCTTCAGAGTTTCAGACAGAAAGTTGATAAATCTCTGTTTGTTTTTATGGTTTGCTAGAAATGCCTCCTTAGTTCCAAAGGTAAAGACTTTAGTGTGTGTCAGGTGAGTCATATTTTGTCGATGCAGTATTGCTATATCCATCGAAGATAACAATAGGATAGCTATTTCTCTTGAAAAGAACAACATATTTGGATGCAATATCTTCATATGTTTCTCCTGCAATCCATTTGATGCGTTGAAGCAAGGATCCACCATCAAAAACAGAACATTCAGCATCAGGGATTGACTCAGCTTGACTTATAGTGGATTTTGCTATGGCATCTGCAAGCTGAGATTTGGTGGCACTTCGAGGAAGTCCATTGCTTGTAAACAGTGATGGTGAATATACAGAGAGCTCAAACCTCATGATTTCACTTAAGCTGATTTCAGCATTACTGGCTATCACAAGTAACCGCTGAAATAGAGCTTGAGGATCTACCTGCACTTCAACTCCATCTGTTACTGTCTTCTGACCCATTGTCTTGATTTGGTGTTTCTTTCTGAAGATATAGTTTGCTGCATTTTGGTCTTTCATCATTTTTATTATATTGTTCCTAAAATCTTTGGCAAGGTGAGCATCTGACTGTGGTGTGGATGATCCTGAAATAATGTTGTACAAATACTCATTTTCTGTGAAAGGACTATGTTGTTCTAGGTACTGGAAAATCTTTGAAGTATCCTCCTGATCTCTCATCCTTCTGGATTCAGTCAAGTCTCTGTTTCTTTCAGTGCCAGTCTTCTCCTGGACACTCTTTACTTCATTACTTATCTGAGCAAAGACTGGCATGGCTTGTAACCATCTTGCTTGTTGAATTTCATCCATACCTCGTCCATGTGTTAAGCCTCCTGTTGACTTTATGGATTTCATTAACACCTGCTCAATAACAAGATCTGGTGCTAACCCAGCCCAGTATCTGTCTGATCTCCAATGAAGAACAAACCAGACTCATTAAGTTGGTCATAGAGTTTCTCATTCGTTTTCTGTAGGTCCACCATGTCCTGGAGGAATAGATGTGCTGATTTTGTGTAGTTATTGTGTCCAGAGGCAGCAATAAATGGAAGCAATCTTTGTAGTGCCCTGAAGTACAATGTTGGCTGGCTAGTTCTTTGACCTCTGAGTGCAGATCATAGGATATCCATCATCTCCATGTACTGAACCCATAATTTTCCATTTGGGCTCTGTTGTAGTTGATCCTGAATATCTCTGAGCCTCTCTTCAACTGCCAATATGTCCTAGTCTTCAGTTTCCACTTAAGTTTCTGTTGATCGAAGAACTTTGTCAAACTTCTGCACTGCTCCATCTATTGAATTCTGAGTGGCCTCATGATCTGATGCTTTCTTGACCACTGATACATTCAAAGCAGCATCAACTAAGAAGTGGCCACGTACTGCTCGCTCATATGCCTTTCCAGCCACCATATGGTTGACAGTGTTGGGCCCATACACAAGCTCCAGTGGTGTTCTCAGTCGATTATCTTTCATGATGTGACCCATAGTGCCCAGGAAGCTCATTAAGGTATGGAATGGCCCTAGGATGAGAACAATATGTTTGAGTTGGTTTTCATGGCTGATGATATGCCTTGCCTTGAGCCACAAGGGTTGATCAAATGTGATGACAGGCGATATGTTGTATTTCATGCACTCGTCATTTACAAACATCAGGGTAGTAAAGATACAGCTTAAATTGTTTGGATCCAAGTCAACCATTGGTAAAAAGTGGAAGGATGCTTTTCCTAATTGGCTACCTCGGGTAATGGTCTGCATAAAGCCGGACCATCCTGGCCTGTTGCATTTATAAGGTAATGAAATCTTCCAAAGGGTATCAAGATGTTCTCTGATGTCATCATGGACAATGGACGATACTGTTTTGTAGTTCAACATGTCTCTCACTTTTCCAAGTTTTCTATACCTTTTTAATGCAATACTTTTTGGCTTGGTCTTAAAATATTCTGAATTCCGAATGACTGTTTGAGATGTGGCTACTGGTGGTGTGACCCATGCCATGATAAGTGTCCTTTCCAGTAATTGTTACTGTATTGTGGTCAACATTATCCGCAATGAAGTGGCAGAAGCTTGCTTCGTGCTAACAGAATATTCTGTTATCGGCCATGCAGGCATTAAAAAGTGGAAATTTAAGATACGTCAGTTCAAACACTGAGAACGATCGCCATTTTGAATAGGGAATTACGCAAATTCAAAATGGCCGAATTTGTCATATTATTTACTGTGGTGTTCCAAAGAGTCCAAATGACACATTTGTGCATAGAATAAACTATTGCAATTTGTTTTACTGAACCTTCTATTTTCATCTGTTTTGCATGAATTAAAATTGTGTCTATTTGCCTGTGTGTGTGTTTCTTTTGCAAAATATGAAGATATAATGGAAAGTAAATACGCCAAAATAAAGAAAAATCTTCACTCTAAATGAGCAATTCTATGATATTTTACCGTAAAGTTAGAAGTTTAGGAGATATTCAGGTAAATGTGAGTACAACGTCGATTTTTTCAGTTTCTCCAAAATGTGTGAATTCCAATTCCGGGCTTGTTTGCGCAAAAACTTTCTATTTTAGGGTAAATACTTATAGAGACAAACATGTGCAAAATGTAATTTTCTAACCTTTCTGTACCAATACCTCTTACCCGTGCGATGAACCGTTTTGGAGAAAAACGGGAAAATACGGAAAAATGTACCTTCCGAAAACGTTAAAATTGTGATTTTCACAACTTCAAAATGGCCGAATTTGTCCCATTTTGGATATGGTGTTTCTGAGAGTCCATATAACATGTTCATGCAATGAAAAAAAATTTGCAATTTGTTTGACCTAAAAAGCTATTTCCCATGGACTAGTTGTGGACTTTTGAAGGAGAGGAAAGATCATTCGAGAGTTTTTGGGGCTTTTGGTTTCGTGTTTTGCCTGTAATTATGGGGTACGGTGAAGACTTGTCTTTTTACCTTCTTTCCTTTTTTTTTATTTTTGTGGCAGGGACCATGGATGGATTATATTAAATCTCTCTCTCTCTCTCTCTCTCTCTCTCTCTCTCTCTCTATATATATATATATATATATATAATCATCATTTAAGTAATTTCGTTTTTTATTTTCAAAGTGGAGACGTGTAATCTCACAACATAGGGCTGATGAGTTACTGTGAAATTATATATATATATATATATATATGTATATATATATATATATATGTGTGTATATATATATGTATATATATAATTTATATATATTATAGAATATATATTTATATACATACATATATAAAGTATGTATATATATATATATATATATATACATATATATATATATATTATATATATATGTACACACTTTCATGTGCATGCATACATATACACGCGCACAGACACACACACACACACACACACATATATATATATGTATATATATATATATATATATATATCTGTATGTGTCTATACAACGTTTTTTCCATTGTTAACTATGATCTCCCATCATTTCATTTTACATTTCTTCTCTCGCATCCCACATAGAAAACCAACCTCTAAAGTTTGCTAATCATAGATCTAGAATTTATAGCATTCAATATATTTCTTTGCGGAGTGAATTCCACTTCAAGCAGCCTCTGTGTCAGAGACAAAAGGGCTCTGCGTCTCTGAAGCTGTCAGTTCTTTTCATTTATTTGTGCGTTAAGAGAATTTCCTTCTGAAGCAATAATTGTGTAACACCTTTCTCATGGCTCTGTAGGATTCAATTAATACAGGAGGAATGTTCTCTCTCTCGTGATGTCTCAGTAATCCTAGTGTCGCTTCATTTATTATTATTATTATTATTATTATTATTATTATTATCATTATTATTATTACTTGCTAAGCTACAACCCTAGTTGGAAAACCAGAATGCTATAAGCCCAGGGGCTCAAACATTGAAAATAGCCCAGTGAGGAAAGGAAACAAGGAAAAATAACATATTTTAAGAACAGTAACATCATTAAAATAATAATGATGATAATCATTATTTTTATCATTGTTATTATTATTATCATTATTGTTTTTATTATTATTATTACTACTTGCTAAGCTACAACCGTAGTTAGAAAAGCAGGATGCTATAAGCCCACGGGCCCCAACAGGGAAAATTTCCCAGTGACGAAAGGAAACTAGGAAAAATAAAATATCTTAAGAACAGTAACATCACTAAGATAACTATTTCCTATATAAACTATAAAAACTTTAACAAAACAAGAGGAAGAGAAATAAGATAGAATAGTGTGCCCAAGTGTACTTTCAAGCAAGAGAACTCGTAATTAAATTCAAAGGTTGAAAGGTCACTCATGAATGGCAGAGGCAATGGACAGTGACAGTGCCCCTGAGACTGACCATATACAGATTTGATCAGCGCCCAAGCCGCCTCTCCACCCAAGCTAGAGCCAAGGGTGGCGAGGCATTGGCTGTTGGTGACTCAACAGGTAGACCTATAGTCCCCCCGAAACCCCCCATCATTAGCTCATACCTGGTCCTCCAATTACATCAGGATATCTAAGAAGCTTCCAAAGACATACCTCTCGCATGTAATTGTTCCAGTCAACCGTTGTGTTTTTATTTATTCCAAGTTCTCTCTCGCATTATTTTATTGAAGTCAGCTCATACGCCCATGAATAAACGAAGAGTTATATCCTCAAAAGGCAGCCTTGATATAACAAGCCAAATATTCGTTCGTACTCCTTTTTCTTCTACAGTCCCTTTTAGAACAACGCCACCCATTCACGTTTCATCCTAGATTTATTGAGTGCCCATTTGCACATTTTCACTGTTGGAGCCCTTGGGCTCATAGCATCTTGCTTTACCAACTAGGGTTGTAGCTCGGCTAGTAATAATAATAATAATAACAATGCATGATTCCAATCTCTTTTAACCATTTTATGCATTTCTCTTCGTTGTCAAGTTTTCGAGTGAGTGTCTTTAAATTATCCATTTGTGGGCTTGTTTTATCTGAAAAAGAAAAATAGAAAAACTGTTCAGAAATGAAATTTAAAAAATGTGGAAAAAATAATAATGTTAATATCACGAAATTAGTGGTTGGGCAATTGCCTCCTCTTCAAGTATGTCGACTCACCTGAAGAAGGAGACAGTTGGCCCCGATAATTTTGGGAAGAGTAGTGATAAATGTATTCCCCTCAGTAAACCTATCTGAAATATTGAGGCCCTTGACATGACAAATATATATATATATATATATATATATATATATATATATATATATATATATATATATATATACACACACACATATATATATATATATATATATAAATATATATATATATATATATATTCAAATAAGCAACATATTTTTGATACAATAATGTCTGGATTCTCTTAACGACCTCGGGATCAGAGCCCCAGGCGAAATCATAAAATACCCTCTTTTTTTGCAGACACTATCATACAATAACCTCTTTTTTGCAGGCACTGTATCATAAAATACCCTCTTTTTTTGCAGACACTATCATACAATACCCTCTTTTTTGCAGGCACTGTATCATAAAATACCCTCTTTTTTGCAAAAACTATCATACAATACCCTCTCTTTGCAGACACTGTATCATACAATACCCTCTTTTTTGCAGACACGATCATACAATACCCTCTTTTTTGTAGAAACTGTATCATAAAATACCCTCTTTTTTGCTGAAACTGTATCATACAATACTCTCTTTTTTGCTGAAACTGTATCATACAACACCCTCTTTTTTTGCTGACATTGTTTCATACAATACCCTCTTTTTTTCAGACACTGTATCATACAATACCCTCTTTTTTGCAGACACTATCATACAATACCCTCTTTTTTGCAGGCACTGTATCATAAAATACCCTCTTTTTTTGCAGACACTATCATACAATACCCTCTTTTTTTCAGACACTATATCATAAAATACCCTCTTTTTTTGCAGACACTATCATACAATACCCTCTTTTTTTCAGACACTGTATCATACAATACCCTCTTTTTTGCAGACACCATCATACAATACCCTCTTTTTTGCAGGCACTCTATCATAAAATACCCTCTTTTTTTGCAGACACTATATCATACAATACCCTCTTTTTTGCAGACACTATCATACAATACCCTCTTTTTTCAGACACTGTATCATGAAATACCCTCTTTTTTTGCAGACACTATTATACAATACCCTCTTTTTTGCAGGCACTGTATCATAAAATACCCTCTTTTTTTGCAGACACTATCATACAATACCCTCTTTTTTGCAGGCACTGTATCATAAAATACCCTCTTTTTTTGCAGACACTATCATACAATACCCTCTTTTTTGCAGGCACTGTATCATAAATCACCCTCATTTTTGCTGAAACTGTATCATACAACACCTTCTTTTTCGCTGACACTGCTTCATATAATACCCTCTTTTTTTGTAGACACTGTATCATAAAATACCCTCTTTTTTGCTGAAATTGTATCATACAATACTCTCTTTTTTGCTGAAACTGTATCATACAACACCCTCTGTTTTTGCTGACATTGTTTCATACAATACCCTCATTTTTGCAGACACTGTATCATACAATACCCTCTTTTTTGCAGACACTATCATACAATAACCTCTTTTTTGCAGGCACTGTATCATAAAATACCCTCTT
>NC_090732.1:21291569-21294069 GCF_036898095.1 Palaemon carinicauda | reverse complement strand
TTTTCAAGTATTTCCGTCCAAAACCGATTTAGTTTCTTGCCTGACGAAATGGAAGAATCAGAAGAGGATGAAGAATCAGAGGTAGAGGAAGAAGAATCAGAGGAAGAGGAAGAATCAGAACAAATTACAGAAGATTCAGATGAGGAAGAATCGGAACAAAATACGGAAGATTCAGAAGAGGAGGAAGAATCAGAACAAAATACTGAAGTTTCAGTAAGTGATGAGGAAACAGAGGAATCAGAAGAATCAGGGGAAGAATCAGAGGAAGAGGAATCAGAAGAAAAGGAAGAATCAGAAGAAGAGGAAGAATCAGAGGAAGACGAAGAGTCAGAGAAAGAAGACTCAGACGAAGAAGAAGAATCGGAGGATGAAGAAGAATCCGAGGAAGAGGATGAAGATTCAGACGATAAGGAAGAATCGGAACAAAATACTGAAGATTCAGAAGTGGATGAAGATACAGAAAAAGAGGATGAAAAAACCGAAGGCGGCCCCTGCAAAGGCAAAGGTCATCATCTGCCAAAACAAGAGCGTGCTAAAGGAATGCCCCGCAGAGGATTCCAGGGTCGTCAAAAACCTAAAAGACAAAATCCAGGACCAAAAAAGACCGGCAAGAAGGACACAAAGGCCAAGAACCGAAAGAAGCAACATGTTGAAAAACAGCCCAAGATGCACATTCCCAGGAATCAGTTCCAGAGGAACAGAAGGATGGTGTAAATCTGACGCGTCTTGCTTGGAGGATGCTTGGACCAGCTTACAAGGCTGGCTTTACAGAAAGGAATAGCTGAGCTGCTTCTAGTATGCTATGTTCCCTGGTGGGGTCGTACAGGGGCTTCCTCAGGTGAACAAAAGGTCGGATATCTAGGTCTATTCTTTCGGATACTAACCTTCGGGTGGTTCTGGGGGAATAACCTAGAAGACCAGCTATGCAGAGGGAAAACGCTCGGCTTTTTCTACTATGCAGTCAAGTCCTTATAGGATGGCCCAAGAGAGTTCCTCTACTAAATAAGAAAAAAGAAAAAAAAAAAAACCTGTAAATCCAAAAAAATTGTAAAAGCTAAAAAATCTAAAAATAAATGATAAAAAAAATTATTAAAAATGGTATAAATATCTAAAACAAAATACTTAAAAAATTAAGAAAATCCAAAAAAATACAAAAAATTAAAAAATCCAGAAAAAAACTAGAAAAAAAAATTAAAAGGTAGAAAAAAAATCCCCCCCCAAATAAAAAAAAAAAAACAGAAAAGCAGAAAAATATAAAAAGAAAGAAAGTAGGGGAAGAGGGTCGTGGGAACCAAACCTGCAAAAATGAGATGGCCAAACCCACCTGATGAGCCCTTTGGTAAGGGCGAAACCCTTAGGTCTTTCACAGTAGTAGTAGTAGTAGTAGTAGTAGTAGTAGTAGTAGTAGTAACAACATTATATATATATATATATATATATATATATATATATATATATATATATATATATATATATATATATATATATATATATATATATATATATGATAAATTTTGCAGATTTAGACATGATTTTCATATTCAAATAAGCCATATATTTTTTATACATCAATGTCTGGATTCTCTTAACGACCTCGGGATCAGAGCCCCAGGCAAAATCACACAAAGACAAGAGCTTGTGATCAGCCGGGTAAGTTACTGTTTATACAAGCTTCCCAGACAAGGATTCGACTCCCGGCCGGTCACAAGGTTTTGTCTATGCGTGATTTCGCCTTGGGCTCTGATCCCGAGGTCGCTAAGAGAATCCAGACATTATTGTATCAAGAATATGTGGCTTATATGAATATCTATATATATATATATATATATATATATATATATATATATATATATATATATATATATATATATATATATATATATTTGTCATGTCAAGGGCCTCAATATTTCAGATAGGTTTACTGAGGGGAATACATTTATCACTACTCTTCCCAAAATTATCGGGGCCAACTGTCTCCTTCTTCAGGTGAGTCGACATACTTGAAGAGGAGGCAATTGCCCAACCACTAATTTCGTGATATTAACATTATTATTTTTTCCACATTTTTTAAATTTCATTTCTGAACAGTTTTTCTATTTTTCTTTTTCAGATAAAACAAGCCCACAAATGGATAATTTAAAGACACTCACTCGAAAACTTGACAACGAAGAGAAATGCATAAAATGGTTAAAAGAGATTGGAATCATGCATTGTTATTATTATTATTATTACTAGCCGAGCTACAACCCTAGTTGGTAAAGCAAGATGCTATGAGCCCAAGGGCTCCAACAGTGAAAATGTGCAAATGGGCACTCAATAAATCTAGGATGAAACGTGAATGGGTGGCGTTGTTCTAAAAGGGACTGTAGAAGAAAAAGGAGTACGAACGAATATTTGGCTTGTTATATCAAGGCTGCCTTTTGAGGATATAACTCTTCGTTTATTCATGGGCGTATGAGCTGACTTCAATAAAATAATGCGAGAGAGAACTTGGAATAAA
>NC_090732.1:21271569-21286569 GCF_036898095.1 Palaemon carinicauda | reverse complement strand
AGCATTCTTTGTAGTGCCCTGAAGTATAATGTTGTCTGGCTGGTTCTTTGACCTCTGAGTGCAGATCATAGGATATCCATCATCTCCATGTACTGAACCCATAATTATCCATTTGGGCTCTGTTGTAGCTGATCCTGAATATTTCTGAGCCTCTCTTCAACTGCCAATATGTCCTGGTCTTTAGCTTCCACTTCTGTTTCTGTTGATTGAAGAACTTTGTCAAACTTCTGTACTGCTCCATCTATTGAATTCTGAGTGGCCTCATGATCTGATGCTTTCTTGACCACTGATACATTCAAAGCAGCATCAACTAAGAAGTGGCCACGTACTGCTCGCTCATATGCCTTTCCAGCCACCATATGGTTGACAGTGTTGGGCCCATACACAGGCTCCAGTGGTGTTCTCAGTCGATTATCTTTCATGATGTGACCCATGGTGCCCAGGAAGCTCATTAAGGTATTTAATGGCCCTAGGATGAGAACAATATGTTTGAGTTGGTTTTCATGGCTGATGATATGCCTTGCCTTGAGCCACAAGGGTTGATCAAATGTGATGACAGGCGATATGTTGTATTTCATGCACTCGTCATTTACAAACATCAGGGTAGTAAAGATACAGCTTAAATTGTTTGGATCCAAGTCAACCATTGGTAAGAAGTGGAAGGATGCTTTTCCTAAATGGCTACCTCGGGAGATTTGAAAAGATACTTCAGTTCACACAGTGAGAACGGTCGCCATTTTGAATATGGAATTGCTCGAATTCAAAATGGCCGAATTTGTCATATTATTTACTGTGGTGTTCCAAAGAGTCCAAATGACACATTCGTGCATAGAATAAACTATTGCAATTTGTTTTACTGAACCTTCTATTTTCATCTGTTTTCCATGAATTAAAATTGTCTATTTTTGCATGTGTGATTCTTTTGCAAAAATATCAAGGTATAATGGAAAGTAAATACGTCAAAATAAAGAAAATTCTTCACTCTAAAGGAACAATTCTATGACATTTTACCGTAAAGTTAGTAGTTAAGGAGATATTTAAGTAAATGTGAGTACAAAGTCGATTTTTTCAGTTTCTCCAAAATGTGTGTATTCCAATTCCGGGCTTGTTTGTGAAAAAACTTTCCATTTTAGGGTAAATACCTATGGAGACAAACATGTGTAGAATTTAATCTAATTGTCTATCGTTTTTGTACTAATACCTCTTACCCGTACGATGAACCGTTTTGGAGAAAAACGGGAAAATATGGAAAAATGTACCCTCCGAAAACGTTAAGTGTGATTTTCACAACTTCAAAATGGCCGAATTTGTCCCATTTTGGATATGATGTTCCTAAGAGTCCATATAACATGTTCATGCAATAAAACAAAATATTGCAATTTGTTTGACCTAAAAAGCTATTTCCCATGGACTACACCATCTTCCTGTAGCAAAGGAGATATGGAGTGGGAGCTTCAGCCTCCGGAGGATCCAGTTGACAGCTAACCTCTACGAGACGATCAATGGTGCTGTCAGCCAGGGGTCCTACGTGAGATTTGATCCACAGGAAGTGCACTACCATTGAACTGGTATTGTCTGTGTCTAGTTGTGTAAGTATTTGTGTAGCTAGGTGTTGGTATTCTGGTTTGTATGACGAGAGGGCTTGGAGTCCTGGCTGTGAGTTGCAGATAATCAAGCCATAGTTTTAGTCCTTATGATTAAAGTAATTGTGTCTAGAATTCCTATATGCCGTCCCCTTGCAGGAAGCTATCCATGCAGCGGTGATGGGTTATACTGAGAACCGAGGACAGTCTGTCAATGGTCTCCAATGCACATTGTTGTTGAAGTTAAGGTAAGTCAGTCTTGGAGACTGGAGTGTAAGTGATTGTAAGCACAGAGTCTGATAGGGTGCGAGGCCATGGTCCACATCCTCTACCACGATGTTGATGTTAAGCCTTGAATGCTTGAACAGATGGTACTGACTAGTATACATCAGTGGGCGAAGTCCTCATGATGTGTGAGTAGTGAGGAGAAAGGTGAGGGCAATATAGGCATTTTATTATTGATATTACTACTTGCTAAGCTACAACCCTTGTTGGAAAAGCACGATGCTATAAGCCTAAGGGCTCCAACAAGCAAAATAGCCCAGTGAGGAAAGGAAATAAGGAAACTGGAGTAGGTGACATAGTAGCATATTCTTTCAACACGTGGTGGGAGACAGAGTATATGTTGCACGTTTACAACTCTAGTGGAGGCTAGAAAGACAGGATAAGTCTCATTGAATAGTTCTGGAATCTTTTGAGAGCCTGTAGAGTTCACCTGGAGAGCTGACAAAGTGCAGGGGAAAGATATTCATCCTCTGATCAGATGATGGCTATGTATTTGGTTCTGTTAACTGTAATAGATACTCCTACAGAATAATTAGTAAGCCATATTAGAGGAGTCAGGCATCGATATAACCGGGCTAGCAGATCTTGAACAATGGTATATACTCACTATCTTGCTGATATAGAAGGTGTTATCTTCACTAACACTGCCAAGTAAAGGTACTGCATGCACAGAGGTACAACATTGTTCCCAACGATAAATTCTTTTAAATTCCTCACTGGGATTGGGGCGAAGATTCTACTTTTTCATGGGAAGATAATGAGGCCAGAGGAGAGCACTGATTCTTAAAAGGAGGAGAGAAAGCGTTGCAAGTAATCTGGAGATCTTGAATGAATGCATATATCATCTCTGTAGCAAGTGATGGTTGTGTTATCAGTGTCAGGAAGTAGGAAAAGAAGGTGCTAAAAGAGATGATTAAATGAAAATGGACTAAGTACCCCACCTTGCAGAGTACCAACTTCAAGTTGCTTTCCAGTGTTCAATGGTCCCTTAAAACGAACGCGAGAGATTTTATTCCATATATAACCATGTATCCATCTCAGAAGATTTCCTTTCATTCCAAAATCAATGAGCTGGTCTAGAATGGTATCTATTTGTGATGTCAAATAGAGGGTACAACACTGACGGGGAGAGATGATTGTAGAGCTTCGTGAGACAGTGGTGTGCTCCTCATTGGGGTAGGAAGCCGTGTCTTCTGGCGAAAGCTTACTTTGTGGCTAGGGCATGAGGTATGAGAGGAGAATACGTTTGAATATTTCGCAGAAGCAAGAGGTTAGGGAAACAGGACCGAATTTGTCAGTGCCGAGGCTGGAGATGGGTACAATTGTACTACGAGTCCATGCTTGAAGCAGAGGTTTGTGACGAGCCGAGAGAGGGTTGTGAACTCAAAGGCAGGATGCAATCAACTGAGTTATATTGTTATAGAACACACTCCTTTATATACAAAACCTCAAGGCAACAGGACATAACAAGTTAACAAGACAGACAATGTTACAGAGGAAACAGCAGACATGAATTTTCATGTTCGTTTAGTGCGAGGGAAGAGCGAAGATACAAGCATAATATATGCAAAAGGAATTATGTACAATTGTGTGACACACGGTTGTTACAGGTTGTAGAGCCGGAGGAAAGGATTACCAACATCACTAGGAGCGGAATTTTTACTCATTGCTTAGGCATATCGTGATTCTTCCACAGTGGAAAGAGTCTTGTATATGAGCTTGAAGGTTGATGGTTTGTGTTGACCACTCATTAGTAAGGTCCTGTGAGTACTAAATATGGCTGTGGTGAATGACACTTGAAGGTTTCTTCACAATCCTGCCGATAAAATGCCACTTGGCACCAACGCTTGTTTCATGGTTGATGCTGTCCATCAATTTTTGCCAGGAATCCGTTACACGCTCCACTGCGCATGCACTGGTCATGAAAAAACTTGAACGAAGTGGTATGGCCAAGAGAATGACATTTGTAATCAGTCCAAAAACTCGTACACACTAATATCACAGCACTGTTCATGGAGCCTTACGACAGCTTTCAGCCAATTCTAGGCGGTGATAGCTCCTGGTATCCCTTAAATAATAGAGAAAAGTTTGAAGAGTACTCACAAGCGGGTGTTAACAGTGAGAGAGAGAGAGAGAGAGAGAGAGAGAGAGAGAGAGAGAGAGAGAGAGAGAATTATTCAAACAATCTAACAATGAGATGATACTGAATACAAATAGGAAAAATAAGCAATTATTAGAGAAAGCAGAAATTTGTAAGCGAACTACAATATTAGACCATTCTTGCATCTCAAAAATACAGCTACAGGAATGACTACAAATCCGAGTAAAGACTTCTCAAAAACATTTTGATCAAACCAATAAAGATTTATAAATAATACCAAATTAGTATCAAAACATCAGTATAACATTCTGCCTTTAACTGTATACTGTAATCCCTAGTAATGATTACATAAAAGGCAGCACTCTAGAATTGGCTCTTATATTTTTTCATAATGACAACATATTTACGTTGCTTTATCACTGAAAAAGTTTGGAGAAATTTTGTAGATTTTTTAGGAAACTTTGAGATATGGTATGAAATATACCTTCCTGAAGCTCTTTACATGCATTATATGAGGTTTTACATGACTCCATTACTGGTAAGCGATAGATGTGGAACAGTAAATGTAAGATTGGAAGAAAATTTTCTCTAGGGGTATGTGCGTTTTAATACACAGTTCATTTTGTTGTGGTATGTTGCAGAATATGTTCATGCACGTGTGCAAAAGTCAATAATTAAGGTAGAAGTGATGGTAAACACTTAACCAATATTTCTTAACCCTTTTACCCCCAGGCTATTTGGAAATTTCCAACCCTTAACCCCCAGAGGGTTATTTTTTTCCCAGCACATTTTGCAGTATATATTTTTTTTTAAATTGCACTAACAGCCTTAATTTTTGTCATAGAGAGGTCAGGTTGGTCTCATTCTCTTGGATAATGCCTGATTTTTCTCAAAAAATTATCAGAAATATGAAAAGAATAATTTTTATAGCATTTTTTTGCAAGGACGTACCGGTACGTCTATGGGGGTAGAGGGATGGCTTTTGTGAAACGTACCAGTACGTCCTTTGGGGGTAATTAATCACAATAGTCAATAATAGGAAAGAATTTTACTAGATATGGCAAGAATTAAAGAAAAACAAAATAAAATACATGACAGTTTGTTATAATCCATAGCATGGAAAAATAGAAAAATAGATGCTCACATACATCCAATACACTTACTTGAAAAAGCCTAATGTTAAATTCCAAAACATGCAATATGGCGACCTACTAGCTCTTCTTTTCTTATGAAAATAAACTCCTCATAAAATAATGCTTCATTTGAGTTTAGCCAAGTGTAGCCAACGGTCTCCATAAACTCAACAATGCCCTGAGAGCCTTCAGTAAATTCAGCAACGATCACTCTGATGGTGATATCCCTCCAAGGAAAAGATTTCATCACCTCTTGTTCTCTCCCTTGGATGTCCAAGGAGAGAAAATCAACTGTTGTTATGTTCAGAGCCCACAAATAAGAGGCCAAAGGGAAGCACTGCGTCATGGAATAAGATTTATCTGTTAATTGGAATAATCTGTCATATTTTGGTGCTATGGATACATTCAGTTCATGGGAGGAACCTCTGAAGTTCCAAGGAATTCCTTCGTAAATGGTTTTCTTTCTGAGCGATACATGAACCGCTTCTTTTGGATACATGTTGGGTGTCAAACAGGTATTCGATAACCAAGCCCGTCTATGTTTATGAAGGAGGTGCTGGAAACTGTCCTTATCAGGCTCAATAAGGAGTCCAGTCCATCCAAAGGACTGCTCAAGCCATAGACTGTTAGAAAGGAATTCGCCGTCCAGGGCTCCGGCCTCCACGAAGAAGCCATTTGTTTGATTAGTGAATATCTCTTTTAGGTAGTGATTTATGTATCTCCAGGAAGCGCTCTTGCTAAACGCGATGTGTAGAGGATCAGTTGATAGATTGTAGGGAAGAGAGGAAGGTGCCACGAGATATCGCTCTTGGATGACTTTCAGTATACGTGAGTCATTGCCACGCAATGAACTTAGGATCAGGCCTTTGTTGGTTTCTTTCTCCATCTTCCATACTGATGTTGTCTGTTGAAGATATAAAGCAATAAATCAGACAACTATAGTATCAACTTGGCACTTACGAAAGAATTCAAATAGATATCATTAGATAACAGGAGTAATTCACTATCAGAAAATTATATTTCTAAATAAAAAAACATTGTTAATATATCATTTAAAAACACTATACATTTCATTATTATTTATTTAAAGGTTTTTGCATGTATCTATACCCTTAAATTAATTTACCTTAAACCTTATAAAACCATTTAGTTTGAAATTACCTATCATATTCAATAAAGGCAGATACGATAAATATTTCTTGGCTATCATATGATAAGAAAATGACCACAAAAGAAAATTGATGACTTCCTATTTGCAGGTTTTTGAACAGATACTTGTTCGATCTATTAACATTTTTGAAAAAGAGATATTCATAAAACATATTCTTAAAACATTGCCTCTCAGGAAAATATTTGACTTTCATGTTTCCATTTCTAAAAAAAGATACTTCAAAGCAAGAGTTGAGTATTTGCTGCAAGATTAATTTCTGTGTCAAATGAAATGACTTGTAAGTATTATTTGTGATTTAACCTTTATTTACATTTTCGTATTATCAAAATTTTTTGATAAATATGTTTATCGAAGTTTTTGATCGATATCAACGTGTTCTCTTTAGGATTATCTTCGGTGTGAACATCAGAGAAGTTAGAGAAGAGATTCCAAGTATCAAAAAGTAGCAGATATAAAAAAAAAAAGTGTGCAAACGCAATATTTCGTAATCTGTTGCCCTCCGAATTATAGAGCCAAGTCAAGGATTGTTCTTTTAGCTTTTGTGATGATGAGTATTAAAGCAAAGTTCAGGCTTGGGTTTCCAGTGAACACCATACGTTGAGATGACAGCATAATTGCTATTCCTTTCAATCATATTCAACTGCCGCTGCTTTTCATTGTGTATATTTCCATTATAACAGGATTCTTATATATTTCCAAATGAATTAATTGCATCTGATAAATTCATAAATTTCAACCCATAATAATTCACTCCCACTAAAGAAACTTGGGTCATTAAACCCTTCACGCATTACCTTAATCTAAGCATATTAAGTAGCAAATATGCATAATTTTGCAACGACTCTCTTCATTTTAGATAATGTTTGTTTTATGTAATTCAGTTGATTTATCATCTAATCTAAATCAGCATCATTCACAACACAAAACTGACTTACTTTCTATAAAAAAAGGCTTTATATTTTACCATTGATTTCCATTCATGTATCTCTTATAAACCCCTTGAAAGCTCCAATTTTGTTATTCCCAGTAAATATAGTATGTTCTGTTAATATCTACCTTTGACATTCGTTCTTACCCCATCCCATGCACCTGTATCCATTGTTTTTAAGTTCTGCATTAACACATATTAGCAGTATATTCATAATAAAGTGGTTTAGCACAGAATCTCTAAAAGTTCGTTTATCCGTTTATCAGCTATCCTGTTAGGTCAAAGAATATGATTTTTTTTTCTGGTAATGTATTTTAGCTAGGCAAAATCATCCAAGGCTCTGAGTTCACCTAAGTATTTCTGAACAACAGACTTAGAACTTGAGTAACATTGAAGATCAATCAGTATTTGCTTTGATCACAGATGAAAGTTCAGTCGTGAGTAACTTTAGTAACTTTATCACTTTCAATAGCTTTAAAGTGATTTGTGTCTTCTTAATTGGGGTCTCTTATTACTCATGGTAAATTGATATTGACAGCGGAGCTCTCAATATTTTCTCAGGTGAGATCAAAAGTTTGCAGGTGTTTACACATCGTTTTAACGTAGTCTTATTCAATTTGTAAGCTTTTGCTCACATTTCACGTACAAAATTAGCTGGGAATTCATCAATAAAGACGGTCACAATTCTAACTCAATTAAAACATTGAAAGTATCACTAGGGTATGGTAAATAGATTTTAGAATAATTTATTTCACTTAGATGTGAAATATTTTTGCAATATCAAATAAAACACAAAAAAATTCAGAAAAATACTCACTAAACAAGTATTGAATTATCTTATTAAGGGAATATTATCATATGAATAATTAGATAAAACTCACCTTTAAGACTGTAATTGAAAGAACGATAATGATTATGGTTTTCGATTTTCGCTTCAGAAGTTGCCAAATCATATTTCAAGTTCATTCCTTCCGATGATCATTCAATTTTCTCTTCCTTCATCGATTCTGCAGTCCATTTATTTGATACTATTACATAAGAAATTATGAGTTTTCCTATTTTCCTTTATATGACTTTTGGTTCGGTCAAACAATATATTTGCAAAAATTCTTTTTAATTTGAGAAATTAATTAATGATATAATACTGAAAAAAATGAAAGGTAAACAATGTTACACTCTCTCTCTTGTTCTCATAAGGAAAATGTGATAAGTATGCATTTTCTATTAGTCATTGGCCATTAATATATCGGATTATCTAAAATAGAATTAAAAAATATAAATTTTACCACTTTTGCTACGGCAGATGAACGAACACTTTAGTTAGAAGTAATCAATTTATGATAGAATCTTATGAATTTACTTCTTCCTCCTCAAGGAACCGCAGAGGAATATCTACAGTACTCGTATTCGTCATCATCCACGACGCTCAATAAGAGGAACTTTTTCCTGGTTCCCAAAATATGTCTGATGTACGAAGATATTCATCCACGTAACGCAAACTGTAGAAGCACATGTAACTGATGCTCGATGCTAGTGCCTCTGTAGGTTAGTAATTGATTATATACATAAGGTTTCATTGAATGCTAACACAGATATGTATTTTTACGTTTTATGTTGTTGAAAGTTCGCTTGTATTTGCTTGCTCTTATCGTCTTCTACAGAGAATTCATGTGTCCTCCCATTCGTATGTCACTTGTTCTCTTATTTTATTATCATCCGTCATATTCAACTCGAGATGCTTACATGAGTTAATCAGTTTCATTCTTTCATCATCCATATTACTATTCATTATTCCTTCTTCATGGTTTCCATATTTATCGTAGATACATACGTACATACATACATATACATATATGCAAATCAGACATAACCTATATATATATATATATATATATATATATATATATATATATATGTCTATATATACATATATATACATACATATATATATATATATATATATATATATATATGTATATATATGCATATATATACCGTATATATATATATATATATATATATATATGTATATATATATGTATATATATATATATATATATATATATAAACACATACATACTTATTCATCTATTTGTTTATATATATATGTATATATATATATATATATATATATATATATATATATATATATGTATATATATATATATGTATATATATATATATATATATATATATATATATATATATATATACATAAAGACTTATACAATATATGTATGTGTGTATAATTATATATAACTAGACTAGACTTTGACGAAGCCAAAATTATAATAATGTACTTATATTTATGTTAATAGAAGGAGCATTACTATATGTATGTTATATATACAGTATTATTATCATTATTATCATTATTATTATTATTACTACTACTAGCCAAGCTACAACCCTAATTGGAAGAGCAAGATGCTATAAGCCCAAGGGCTCTAACAGGGAAAAATAGACCAGTGAGGATAGGAAATATGGAAATAAATGAATGATGAGAATAAATTAACAATATATCATTCTAAAAACAGTAACAGCGTCAAAACAGATATGTCCTATATAAACTATTAACAATGTCAAAAACAGATATATCATATATAAACAATAAAAAGACTCATGTCAGCCTGGTCAGCATAAAAACATTTGCTCCTACTTTGAGCTTTTGAAGTTCTACTGATTCAACTACCCGATTAGGAAGATCATTCCACAACTTGGTAACAGCTGGAATAAAACTTCTAGAATATGTGTGCATGTGTGTGTATGCGCATGAGTGTATGTGTGCTTATGTGTTTTTTTTAATGTATCTATCTATGAATTTTAACGTGATAGTAAGAAAATCAAAACAAGTTATAAAAGTCGGACGTCATAACATTGTTATAGGAAAATCCGTGACAAGACGGAAATAGAACTTGCGAGAGAATACACAAGGAAAACAGAATTAAATAACAGCACAAAATATTACAGCAAGTCGCTGACAAGCTGTGGTGAAGTTATCTAGTTGTACATCAGTGTAAAAGATATCTTTGTATTAAGTCATGAGTGACGTTAGGTTTAACATGTGGTTATTCATGTCGTCAACTTGGAGGAAACTTAAGGAAACTCTGGTAGCAAGATCAGCTTCTGATATGTTCAAGGGCACATTCAAAGTGACATTTACCTTAGCGTTTCTGCTCTTCATTTTGCAGGTGAGGTTTAAATCATTGTTTCGTGATTTCCTGACTCCTCTTTAAAGAGAAATAACCACGGAGAATATCCAGTTCTAATCAAAACATTGAGTTGTGTTTCCTAAAGTAGTGAAATTTTACGGCATTTGCACAAAAATCCTGACTGATGTATGAAAATAGTTGAAGTCATTCATATATTTCCACTGAATTTTCCTCGACGGAAACTTTTAACAATGTCCACGTCATCACTATAAAAGAGTTACAACATCGACCAAAACAGTAATAATAATAATAATAATAATAATAATAATAATAATAATAATAATAATAATAATAATAATAATAATAATAATAATAATAATGTCTAGATTTTGATTATATGTTTAATAAACAAATAATCTAACTCTCCACACAACTCTCCACCTACATTGCAAAATGCTATTAAACTTTCTTATAGTATTTCCCACATAAGAAAAAACTTTTTAGATTATAGATTATAGATTATAATAAATGATAACAAACGGTTAATTTCATACCGAAAGTTTCCCTTATATCTTTAGATTTTGTTTACGAAATCTCTCGATGACCAGATCCCCATTGCTATCAAACTTGCCGAGATGTACATTTTAATTGATATAATATGGCCTACATAATGATTGCGACCTTGAAATAGAGGTCAAGGTGAAAGTAACATAAAGGCTGTTGGCCTTGAATAGAATTTTGGTCTTTAAATGTATCTTGGTGTAAAAAAAAAAAAAAAAAAAAAAAAATATGGAAATCTTAGGTGATCAAAATTTGGACATGTGGATGTTACCTTAAAAACCGGTCAAATGTGCTGTATTGTTCATAAAATGACCACACGCACTGGTACCTAGTTTCCAAGTTTCATCCAAACCAACAAAGGTTGAAAACAAAACTTTGGACTTCAAATTAATCTAACACTAACAATGACATTAAGATAGTTTCTATATTTCGTCAGTATGAATCTTTTTGGGTCTTAGGCTGTTTTGGTGTATTTCTTGTCTTTGGACTTTTAGCGTTCTGCTTTTCCTTCTAGGCTTGCAGTTTGGCTTGTGGTAATTGTAATTGTAACCATTCAGCACTGATATTACGCAATGCCACTGTACGTAGATATAATCATTACAGCAGCCAAAACATTAAACACTTTAAAATATTAGGTTACAATGATTTAAGGAATGTTCTTAACTAGGAGATGGTGTGTTTAAAAGGGGATGTTGGAAACAGAGACCCTATAAAGAAATGAGAAAATCTGAAGACAAAATCTGTTTTGTTTTAAGTAACATATTATGTTTTAAAATATCCGATGAATAGAGAGTTCTATGCAGACTGAGTTGGATGTGTGTTGTGTATGTTAGGTTACTTTCAAGATGGGTAATTTCAACCCCCAAAATTAAACAAATTCTTTTTCATGACAAATGGTATGAAAGCCAGGGATATAGTCTCTCAAGGGACACAAAATTTCTTAACTTTTGGGCTATGGAATGACCTGTGGTCTTAAAAGATCGGTCAAAATAAGAAAATATTTTAGAAAATATTCACAATCGCCGCTGGCACCCATTTACAAACTTTCCACATATTCAGAAAAAGCTTTGACCTTTGAATTGACCTTCGGCATTTATTATCACAATGTTACTTACCTACTATACTATCTCAGAGAATAAAAAAAGGAAATGGGCACAGTAAACACAAACCTAAAGAATAACTTCTTACCAGTTTTAATCCCATTCATATAAAAAAAGAAAAAAAATAATTTACCTGTCATCTTGAAAAGTTGGTTAGGATAGGATTATCTAAAGAAAGTAATAACAAACATTAAGATTCACTCATGTAATATACAACATTTTGTGCTCTAAACCCTCTTCACTTACTCAAAATGGGAACTTAAAAATTGGTAAAATGAAAGTCCATCAAACAATCTCATCCTTATAGTGAGAACTGCTTTTGAAGCAAAATTTGAAAGGTTTGGGAAATATTGAATTACAGTATTCAGTTTAGTCTCGTGTTTTTTGTTCTCTTCCTTTAGAAAATCCTTATGATAAATATTTAATCTTTAAAATATTGCTGTGGAAAATAAATGGTTATACGTGAATGCTTACAATTCTTTTTCATTTCCCTGCAGATGACAACAACAGATGTCAACTACAAGGACTTCATTCGTGGCTCTTTACCCGGCAGTGATTCTCGAGTAATTGAAATCGTACGAGATCGATACCTGACACCACCGTCGTCCAATCCTTACAATCTTTCAACTGATCAGAAGTATCTTCAATACAGTAAAAGTGTTTCCTGGAAATACATTGATCATTACTTGAAACAGTTCTTCATAAATCAGAGAAAAGGTTTCTTCGTGGAAGCAGGAGCTCTTGATGGAGAGTTTCTTTCCAATAGCTTGTGGCTCGAACAATCGCTTGGATGGTCCGGCCTGCTCGTTGAGCCAGATGAGGAGAGTTATCTGCAGATCCTCCAGAAGCACAGAAAAGCTTGGTCATCTAATTCGTGTTTATCACCAACCACTTTCCCGAGGGAGGCCGTACACGTTGCAGTCAAAGTAAAGGACATTTACCCAGGGGTTCCTTGGTACTATCGAGGGGCTTCACATGAACTTGGTGTAACACTTTCCCCGAGATATGACGGCTTTTTCGAAGCTGCTGAAAATTCGTACTTTCTGGTGCATTGCTTCCCTCTAGAGTCCTACCTACGGGCTCTGAACGTCACCACGGTCGACTTTCTGTCGTTGGACATCCAAGGAAGCGAACAGGGAGTGCTGAAGTCTTTTCCATGGCGTGACATCATCGTCAGAATGGTTGTTGCTGAACTCCCTGCTGAAGAAAAGGATATGGTTGACTTTATGGAGGACCAAGGCTACTTTTGGTTAAATTCAAAGGAAAGGCTCTATGACGAAGAATTCATCTTTGTTAGAAATAAAGATTTTGTAGGTCGTAATATCACTTATTTTGTTAACAATCAGTAGGAAGATGTAAAGGTTGTTTGATTCGATGATAATAAATAGAAGAGTAACTGAAATGATTACATATCATTGGAATTATCCTCTCTAGACTAGTAATGAAAAAACAAAAGCAAATATTATTTTTTAGATATTTTTTTGGGGGGGGGTTGTATAGTAATTTTCTCAATATTTTGTCATCTGGAAGACTATTCCATTTTTTTGTCTATATATTAGTATGATAACAGCATCCTAGCATTAAATGAGCTTTTACTTCAGTTAAGCAATTATAATCATTAATTGTCATTGCTATAAAGAGGCATACAGGTAATGGTCATTAACTTTTATGCTTTATCATTAGGACGTCACCTGGTGCAATTTCATGTTCATGCAACATTGTTTTTGGTTAACAACCATTGCAGTCGGTATCTTTTGCGGTTGTATTATTCAAATTTTTAGATAGGGTTGCAAGTTGGCGTAACGATAAGAATCCTTTTTAATTTGTAGTGATTTATCAATTTCATTCTTTGCGACACTCCTCTCTTTTTTCAATCATGAACCTTACTCAGATATAACATTCATATTCACACACTAAATATTTTATTCTCTTAACTTCAAGTGTCTTTATTAATATACAGTAGATCTTTTGATCGTTATAGGTAAAGTTAGCTAAAAGCTGGGTAAAACATGATTGAGGATCTCTCAATTAAGCAGTCTATTTAATACTGTAGCTCTTTCGAGTATTATAGGTGAAGTGCACTGAAAGTTGAGTAAACCTGATTGAAGAAGATCATCCTCATTTCCGAATGTCAGTAACTTTGTATTTTTATAGTAAGATAAGCTAGGTTACATAAATGTAAACCCTTACCACTAAAAAAAATTCTACATTTAGTTATATATATGGTAAATTTCTCTTGAAAAATTTGGGATGCTGTTTTATTTCTGTACAATTTGTGTGTGTGTGTGTGTGTGTGTGTGTGTGTGTTAATGCTTGTGTGAAGTTTATAGAATTCCAGTGAATAGTTGTTACTACTTTTGGTGCACTATTATATATTTTTCTATTTTTCTAGTAAGTCAATCAAAACCATAAAAATTTATTTATCTTAGTTAAATCATTCATATCTAAAGCAAAGCTAAAAATTATTCCTATCTAAAGAAAATCTATAAATTATTCATATCCATAGAAAAGCTATAAATCATTCATAACTAAAGAAAAGCTATAAATTATTCATAACTAAAGAAAAGCTATACATTATTCATATCTATAGAAAAGCTAAAAAAAATCATAACTAAAGAAAAGCTATAAATTATTCATAACTAAGGAAAAGACATACATTATTCATATCTATAGAAAGGCTATAAGTTTTTCATATCTAAAGAAAAGCTGATGCCTTAAACAGAAAGCTTAAGAATTGGTCAGTTAAAATCGTCATAAAGTTATGTGAAAACTAAAGTGTGGTTTCCGTCATTTTATCTACAGAAATTATTGACATAACTTACTAAACGATCCTCATGTTAAACTGATACATACTCATATTTCACCACCACCGCTTATTGGATATATAAACTATAAAATATATCACTAACCTTATCTTGATTCACATTAAGAGAGACAGAGAGCGATATAGAGGTCAATTGATCAATTTAATTTGCTATCAATTTCT
>NC_090732.1:21249069-21266569 GCF_036898095.1 Palaemon carinicauda | reverse complement strand
TTATTATTATTATTATTATTATTATTATTATTATTATTAGCCAAGCTACAGCCATAGTTGGAGAAGCAAGATGCTATAACCCCAAGGGCTCCAACAGAGAAAAATAGCCCAGTGAGGAAACGAAATAAGGAAAATAAATAAAAGATGAGAACAAGTTAACAATAAATCATTCTAAAACAGTAACAAATTAGCAATTACTATCCAAGATATCTTTCAAAAGCAGCGAGTGCTTGCTCCATCTGTGGATGAATCACCAAAACATGTTCACTTTTACATGCAATACTTGAACAATTCTAGTAAGATGTTAAGGGTTATGGGTCTATTATACCGTACGTGTTTCATACACGCTCGTGCATTGTAACGATATTGTTTTTTTTTAGATATCTCTCGCTCTCCCCCGCACTGATAATATAAACCTATTTAAGCTTGATATCTCATGTTTTGTACTGCTTGAATTTTACTTTAATCTTACTCTCAATTATTTGTATATAAGTTCACTGTCTTGTTGAATAAACTCAGTTCAAGTTAGTTGCATTCACCTCGTCTCTCTGTTAGAACCGAACAGTTAATGTAAGTGGCGACAGTTTAATCTGAAAAGACGTGCACTAGAACGACACCTAGTATTATCTTGAAGAAATTTATGAATTTTATATAAGACTTTATGAATAGAATTGGTTCTGGGAAAATTCTACCTCTTGAAATAAGGAATACAATCACACCTTTATAAATAATTCATACATTTGAAAGAATAACTTAGTCTCTGGTAGTGGATTTTTTTTTCTAGCAAAACTAGCTAAAACTTCAGTGGCAATGATAAAATAAATAGCATTATTGAATAGTTTAAGTTGGCCTTATGCAAATCTACACGAAGTGAGCTATGATTTTTTTTCGACATCATTTGAAAACAGACGAAATTATACAATTGAATATAAATAATCGATTTTCAAACATACAATAAAGAAGAAAAAATTACATTTTCATATGTATACAAGTATAAATATGATTAGATACTTACATTAAACACACTCATATATATATATATATATATATATATATATATATATATATATATATATATACAGTATATATATATATATATATATATATAGACATATATATTTTTATATATATATATATATATATACATATATATATACATATATACATATATATATATATATATATATATATATATATATATATATATGTGTGTGTGTGTGTGTGTGTATTGATAATTCTTTATTTTCTTACAGATATTCTCTGATAGTATTGTAATTATGATATATATCATTTTTATTCAAGAATCATTAATCAGATATGACCAAGAGTAAATATTGTTACTCTATATGTTTAACAAAACATTCTAACCACTTCTAAATTTCTTTACTTTTCAACAGATGACGTCAGTGTGGATGACTGAAGATGATAGTTACAAGGTTTGGATTCGAGGATCTTTCCCTGGCAATGACACTCGCGTTTTGAATGTTTTAAGAGAGCATTACCTCACTGGCCCCTCCAAACTGCCGTACAATTTGTCCACTGATCCCGTCTATATCAGTTATAGAAGGAGGGCCTCTTGGGGATACATAAATCATTACTTGAAACAATTCTTCATTAATCAGACAAGCGGCTTCTTTGTAGAAGCCGGGGCATTGGATGGGGAATTCCTTTCTAACACTTTGTGGCTTGAACAAACTCTTGGCTGGAGTGGACTTCTCGTGGAGTCAGATCGAGAGAGTTACCAACAACTACTTCAGAAACACAGGCGGGCTTGGTCGTCCAATACCTGTCTATCGAACTCCAGCTACCCGAAAGAATCAGTCCACGTTGCTGTTAAACTCAACGAGAAGTACGTGGAAGTCCCATGGTATTTCAGAGGTGCTTCGCACGAGTTTGGTATAACTATGTCGCCAAAATATGACATCTTCTTCTCGGCGTCTCTCCAATCATATGCCATGGTACAGTGTTTCCCTTTGGCATCTTACCTGTGGGCTCTTAACGTTACCACTGTGGATCTTCTGTCTTTGGATATCCAAGGAGCAGAGGAAGGTGTGCTGAGGGCTTTTCCGTGGAATGATTTCACTGTCAAAGTTATAGTCGTTGAACTGTCTGACAAACATCATAATGTCAACGGTCTTATGAAGGATGCTGGGTTTATCTGGTTAAATCCTCAAGAGGAGGACATTGTCGAAGACTATATCTTTGTGAAAAAGGAACTTATGTTAGAGCGCACCACGCCAATTGAATATTTCCTAGCAAATAAAGAGATTCATTGATACAAATTTCTCTCATTCAAGTACAATTCAAATTATGGAGTAAATGTTACAAAAAATTACTCTCCCATACACATCTCTCTCTCTCTCTCTCTCTCTCTCTCTCTCTCTCTCTCTCTCTCTCTCTCTCTCTCTCTCTCTCTCTCTGTCACATATATATATACATATATATAAATAAATATATATATATATATATATATATATATATATATATATATATATATATATATATATATATATATACACACATATATATAAGTAAATATATATATGAATATATATATACAGTATATACATAGTTCATATATATATATATATATATATACATATATATTTATATATATATATATATATATATATATATATATATATATATATATATACATGTATATGTATATATCAATATATATATATATATATATATATATATATATATATATTTATATATATATATATATATATTTATATATATAGATAAATAGATAGATATATTTGTGTGTGTATGTATATATGATCATACATTTATACCTGGAATAAGTACATACTTATGTTTTAGTGTAGCAATTATAATTAGCAGTATATATATATATATATATATATATATATATATATATGCATATATATATCATATATATATATATATATATATGTATATATATATATATATATATATATATATATATATATATATATATATATATATATATATATATATATATATATACTCTCTCATTGGTAAATAACAAATCATACTTGTTAAGAAGTGATCAAAAGCTCATCAGTATTTTGTTCCTTAGACAACGACTGTCAAGATTTTTATTTACTAAAACTTAATAAACTCTCATAGTCTAATTTTAAGTTTCAGTTCTTTCAATCATTCATGGACATTTAGTAATTAATTTTCAATCAAGTATCAATCAACTTTCATGAAAAATGAGAAAGCTGAAAGTGAAAAGATGCAAATCAAGAGAAAAGGTAAGAAACTTAAGGAAGGTGGGAAAATTTGACAAATTTAAAGATTAATATGCATTTTAATGAAAGGGGCTTCCAACGTTATTTAGAAAAATATCAAAATGATTCTTTCTAAATCATCTATCTTTAGATTTATAGGTCAACTCAAAGTGGTTGAAAGGAAAAGATGTCCCCTTCACTCTGTATATACAATTTTTCCATTGTATTTCATTGAGTTATCTCAGATATGAATATTATAGCCCTTTGTTTCTTTTATAGTATGAGGTTGGAAAATATATAAAGTAAAACATACTGACCATATGTCAAGCAAATGCAAGGGAGGTTCCGTTGATTGCAAGAGATTAAGCAATTAAACTTTCATCTAGGCTCCTCAAGGCACTAGAAGAGTTGGAAGACCCAGGCCTACATGGCTGAGGACTATGATGCGTGAAGTAGATGATGAATGGAGAAGTATTGAATTGAAAGCTCAAGATAGAGACGACTGGCTAAATCTAACCGAGGCCCTCCAAGTCAATAGACATGGGAGGAGATGATGATGATGATGAAGAAATTAAGGTATGATTTTTAACAGATATAGAGAGTAGACAAGAGACCAGTGTATACGGAATTCATTGGTAAAAATGGTTTGGCTCAATTAAAATACGCATACAGGTGTAATTATGCGACCTAAAGGCAAAGAAATACGAAAAAAATAACAAATAAAAATAGAAGAGCTTGGTGTCTTAAATGATAATAGTGAAAACAGCTGTGATGTCCAACTGGTACAATTACTAGCTGGCTATGAAAGTCTTCTTCACTAATACAGGAAAACAACAGATACAGATTTTTGTTGTTACTAACCATAGATACTTATACTGACCACAATAAAAACAGTCAGGTCAATGACTAAACAAGTGAGTCTCAAATGAGTATTAGATCATATATGATTTTCGAAAATACTGTATAATGAAATTGTACACTTTAGAGAAAAAAAAATCCGTAATTTTAATCGGAAATTCTCCGTAAAAATACTGTTTGCAGCCGTACATCAAAAAAATACAGGTAACCGTAATTTTACCTTACTTTGTTATTATCTTTTAAGGGTTGGTGACAGTAATATCACTCCTTAACATCAATATACCCGTTTTTTTTTTTTAAATGGTAAAAATCCTGGAATAATTGTTGCAAGGCATTTACCGTTTTTATATGACAAATTTTCAAGTGTAGATTAGGTTATGTGAAAATGAGTCATCGAAAGAAAAGCTCTTTTTACCTAATGGTACCATAAAACTATTCAGAATTGATAAGAATAAATTCACCAGTAAGATGAAGTTATTTAGAGTTGTTGTGGCCTGATAGGTAACGTCTTTGCCTGGTGTTTGCCATTAGGGGTTCGAGTCTCGCTCAGACTCGTTAGTGCCTTTAGTGTCTGCAACCTTACCATCCCTATGAGCTAAGGTTTGGGGGTTTAGGGGAGCTTATAGGTCTATCTGTTGAGTCATCAGCAGCCATTGCCTGGCCCACCCTGGTCCTAGCTTGGGTGGAGAAGGGGCTTAGGCGCTGATCAAGTAATATATGGTCAGTTGCTAGGGAATTGTCATGCTTGCTAGGGCAATGTCACTGTCCCTTACCTCTGCCATTCCTGTGCGACCTTTAAACCTTTAAACCAAACAATGGCCAACGAAGGACTGGACAAAGAAGAGTAGAGAAAATTCCTGAAATCGAGTGGGTCTAATGATATACAAGAATCCCAAGGATGAACAAGGTATGGCCTTTCTAGGAGGGTGTGAGTAAGGCAATGACGGTGATGGCTTATACTACTGTTAAAAATTCGCAATGAAAAACGGTAAATTCCTGGCAATTTTTATAACAGGATTTTTACCCTTTTAAAAACGAATACATTGACGTGAAGGAGTTTTATTATTTAAGAACGAATATGTTGACGTAAAGGAGTGATATTACGGTCACCAACCCGTAAAATATGATAACAAAGTATGGTAAAACTATGGTCGCCTGTATTTTACTGAAACACGGCTGAGAACAATATATTTTTACGGAGAATTTCCAATTAAAATTAAGTCTTTTTTTTTTTTTTTTTTTTTTTTGGACAGTGTATATCTCCCAATGTCTTCGGGAACTATGAAGCAATGTTTAGCGCAAATCAATACATTGGATACTTAGTCCTTGGTTTTATTTTTGACGAATGATAAGAGAATTTGCTTACTTAAGTCAATGAAGAACAAATTAAGAGACGATAGATATTTTGAGTCTTTATCCATAACCAGTGGGAATTCGGACAATACATCATAAATACCTGAAATGCAATGTATAAACTAATATAGAAAAAAATATAGAAAATAAAACTTCAAAGAGAATAGCCATATCTATTGCCACTAAACAGAAAGAGGACCTTGATATGAATAGCAATTGCATACCAATAAGAGTTTCATCATTGTACTAAACGTTCTGGAAAAAAAAAAAAACATGAAATTTATGGACGGATGCCTCACTCGGAATGCCGTGGTAAGAGACAATGACGATTTCCTTAGGTTTTGAAATGGTGGCACAGAGTAAATTCGTCTCAGAAGACCAATGAAAGGCAGAACAAAAACGATAATAGGAAAAGCGAAAGGAATTTGTAACCTGCAGGAAAGAAAGAAGAGTTGCAACTGGATGTAGATTAAGAGAGTACCACAAATGATCTAATAATTATCGTATTCATGACAATACTTCTAAAATTGTACAGGAACCATTACAAACAAGAATAAGCAAGAGGATATGATTGTCATACATAACAAGAGAATCTTTAATGTATAATCCATGGATTATACGATGAAATTGCGGCCAAAATATAGCAAAGGCCTAACAGGAACTTATTTAGAAGAATACATATATGTAAAAGACTATAGAGACTAAGTATAATATGTACACTGTAAGAAAAAAAAACGTAAAAACATACTGTTCTTATCCGTATTTTAGTAAAATACAAGCGATCGTAACTTTTTTTTTTTTTTTTTTTTTACGGGTTGGTAACCGTGATATCACTCCTTTACGTCAATATGTCAGTTTTTAAAACGGCAACTGCCTGGTAACATTCATTCAAGGATTTATACCGGTTTCCTCTTTTTACGTCAAACTTTTAACAGCGTAAAGTTTAGTGTGAATAGATACCTAGTTGTAATTAAAGAACTAAAAGCGATTTTTTTCCAATATCAGACAGACGATTGAGCGCATAATGTTATGCGAGAATATTTTCTAAACACATTTGAAGATTGTGTCACTAGAATTAGAGACCTTTTTTATAAAAATGAAATAAAGTTATGCGGTAATATGGATTTATTATGAAATATAATGCCGAATATGTATTTCCTCGAAAAAGAACGAGATAACTACAGTATATTTGTGGTAATGATTGTGCGTGGTGTAAATTACAATGAATGTCAAATTATCTGGGAAAGATAGTCATATGAACTACAAAACCTGTAAAAAAAAAAATGTTTTTATGCATTTTAATCTTTGGTAAAATAAGAAGTTTGTTGAATGTTCAATCGAAAGAGATAAGAAAGTAAAACACGTAGAAATAATTACGATTAAGGAGACAGATATATTCCTGAAGACTATAATAATTTGAGCAGCAGATATTTGAAGATAGAAAATACAAAAGGAAATATAATGAAGTCAAAATAACACAGAGAAATAACAGAGGAAGAAGCGTATACGTTGTATGATCATAGAACAGACAATTATTACGAGGTATCAACATAAAGGGAATCTCTCTCTCTCTCTCTCTCTCTCTCTCTCTCTCTCTCTCTCTCTCTCTCTCTCTGTGTGTTTATCACGGAACCGCATATCCCTCTTTTAACATCTTTTAGTGCCCAATATTTCTCAATGTAATATATGCCATAGTAATGCCATGCGGGAAGAACAAACACTCTCTCTCTCTCTCTCTCTCTCTCTCTCTCTCTCTCTCTCTCTCTCTCTCTCTCTCTCTCTCTCTCTCTCTCTCTCTCTGTTTATCACGGAACCACATATCCCTCTTTTAACATCTTTTAGTGCCCATTATTTCTCAATGTAATATATGCCATAGTAATGACATGAGGGAAGAACTAATACCTTTCTCTCTCTCTCTCTCTCTCTCTCTCTCTCTCTCTCTCTCTCTCTATATATATATATATATATATATATATATATATATATATATGTGTGTGTGTGTGTGTGTGCGTGTGTGTGTATATATGGATATATATATCCGTATATATATATATATATATATATATATATATATATATATATATGTCGAAGAATTTAAACAAAATAAAACTATTAAGAAAGCCAGCGAAAATAATCAGGAAGAGAGAGAGAGAGAGAGAGAGAGAGAGAGAGAGAGAGAGAGAGAGAGAGAGAGAGAGAGAGAGAGAAGCGCACGTTAATTGGCTATTATCAAGAATATTGTGAGATGTTCGCGTTAAGCATTAGAGATGATGATGTGGCGGGACGGAAGGGGAAGAATATTTGCCCGCCGTTCCGATCATAAAATTCGCCCATTAGAGTTGAGAGCCAGACGAAGAGACTCGGCTCAACCAGGAAAGTAAAAGTGGTGGGCGTTTCCATTGCCAGGAATAGCTTTCCAGGAGATGATCGACCTCTCTTCAACTCGCTGGATGGAAGTTGAATGGTAAGCAGAATTGTATAGCAACTTTTTTTTTTTTTTTTTTTTAGAAAGTATTCCATTTTAACTTTTTAGCTATATGGATCCCATATGTACTTTAGCTTCGGAGTCGGTAAATGCAGTAAAGTATGTATTTCTAAATATCATACATTTCTTTTATACTTTCCTCATTGATATTTGGAACTCCATGACACTAGGTTGTGACCTAGCCTCTGTACCTTGGTCTTCCACTGTCTTGGGGTAGAGTTCTCTTACTTGAGGGCACACTCGGACACAGTATTCTATCTTATTCCATTTCCTATTGTTTTTTAGGAATTATTGAAAGTTTGTGGGTGCAAGTTGTGGTGTAGCCGGTGATTTTAGCCTTCTGGGAGCATTATAAATGTAGTAGAGGCTGTTCAGTAAGTGCAAGTGAATGTTGAAAAACATTGTACACACATTTCTTAAATTGAATATATGACCATCGTCTAATAATGAATAGTATATAAGAAAATAACTTATAGAGAACTGCAGAACTCTATGAAATGACAGTAAAAGATAGATGTAGAAAATCTATTGCCTATAAGATTATCGTACTTAATTAAAAGCCCCAGAAAATCTTAATCGCTCTATGTTATTTCAGATATGAAAATCCTACCCATTAAAACAGCAGGTTAACTATATTGTTTAAATGATAAATATATTACGTTATCTACTCTTTCTTAAACATCTTAATTACTTCTATCGGCAAAACATTGCTGAATAAAAAAATCTTACGAGTCATTCGATGAATTACTGGATTCTTTGATTTTCATAGATCATTGTGCTCAAAATGACAAAGTGTTTAAAAAGTATCAACAATATATTCCAGACACTATCCTCTAGAAATAGGGAAATGCATTCTGCTCTTACTTCACTTTGGAAATAGGGAAATATATTCCATTCTTACTTTAAATGATATTAAATAAATACCAAGGTAAAAATGTTACATTAAACTGATATGACCATCAAATTATGAAGAAAATTATTTTATCCTTTTTATCACATCACATTTATCGATGCTCAAGTTAACTTTCATAAAAACTAATAGAGAAAATATAATATAATATAATATAACAAATATAATATAATATAATATAATATAATATAATATAAAGAAAATATTCCTCGTTAAAATATTATCCCGGTATCATTCCTTGTACTGAACTACATTCATTTAATTAGATATAATAGTTTTTAGACATACAGGAAGTTTGTTCTATGGCACAATACTAGTGACTTTTTGGTGGATCAATAGACTCGAAAGTATATTATATATTATAAATGTTATTTATACTTCTGCATTTATAGGAATGGTTAATTTTGACAAACATTTCTATACATGGTCTAGAATTGCAACTGATGTTATCTGTGGAAACCTACTGTATATTTCGTTAATTTTCTTTTAACTTGGTAAATGGAGATAATTGGTATTTTGAGTATTTGTAAGCATTGTTTAGAACCAGTGTTCAATGCTTGTTGAGTGGTTCTTCAACAGACTGTTTACGCTTGTAATTATGTTGTGACAGGTTTGAGTTTTGGTCTGTGTCAGAAAAGGAAGTCTTCAAAAGGTTAAACAAACTTCTCTGAAGATTAGTATAGTGTTACCTACATACAGGAATACTGCCTTATAAGATATCTACAGGACAACTTGTTTGCTGATACAATTTGTGGCTAACCACAGCGTATGTAACTATAACATTTTGATTTGTTTTCTTGTGAAATTATATAACTATTCATAGATCTATATTGATATTTCTGAAATTTCTACTGTTTCATGTACAACTTGTTCATACTGTACTTGTAAACTTCACTTCCATGGCCTTGTTTGGACATTTTCAAAACTTTCAGACTTTATTTAGCCTACATTACTTATCACATTGTAAAATTTGGTTTATTTTGTATTTTTCAGTTTTTCACCATCTTTGATTGGTAGAGAATAAATAAACATCAGCTCCTGATACACTTGTTTGTTTCTGCCAAGTCAATGGTTTAAACTTATTGGAACGCGCCAATAAATTTCTGTTGTTTTTACATATAAGCTAACGATGGCTGGGAAGGCTGGAGGTAGAATAAGTGAGAGGAAATTAAGATGAGTGATATTCTTTCTAAGGCTCTTTTTTTTAGGGGGGGGGGCAATTTTAAATCCATAACTTATTTTGATGGCTTCAGTCATCCTCTTTACAACAGGTGTTCTCCTTCCTGCTTGCTTTCTAAATACCTATAATACGTAATTCCATTTTTCGAAGCCAGAGGTCTCCCAGATTCTTAGAGACTTAGACCGTTGACTCTTTCATCGAGTTTTTGATCCCTAATCACATTCTTACTTATAAATATAAAGATAAATGAATCAATATTTGATATATGAAAATTTATATCAATAATATTTGTTTTATATATAAGGGAAGTCCTCCAAACATTCTTTCTTCAATGTTTTATTTCCATTTAATCGTTTTTATCTATTTTTTCCTCTCCCTGTGCGATAAACATTTTTGCGAATAATAATGAGGATAAGGAGAAAAATAAGCTTCAGAAATCTTGTCAGTAGTATTAATCATATCATAGATAAATCAACATACCCTTTTATTCAGCTGGTTGACATTATGAATGGAAAAGATGTTTAATGGGCAGTATCAAGGGCATTAATATTTGTTTAGAGAACTGGAGAGTTTAAGTAGTCTGTATCCATACTAATTTTAAATTTGACTTATTAGTATAGAAAATGTGCATCATGAAAATATATTCTTTTGTATTTGTATGGTTATTTTCATTTCTCATACGAAAGTAAAATTTTGGCCCAAACGTTAAATTGACACCTTTTCAACCCTTATGCATCTAACGACTCCATCAGTAGTCTCATCGACCTCTTTGGAAGCTTTGATCTAAACTATTAAGAATATCAGCTACATAGAAATTATCTTTTACGCTCTAGTCTAATCATTTCTAACTGCATTTTACAGAGTGGCCTTCGAGTGAGTTTAGGTATTTTGAGGTAAAATGGCCAACATTTGGGGGATTTTGAAAAAAAAATCTTTGCAGAATTGTATTATGGCTTATAAGGTAGCAACGAGTAAATTTTATGTGTCTGCAGAACATTGATTTAATCAATCAATCTTCCATTGAAGATTTTATAGGATATTTTCCTTGTGATTGCTTGGCGCTATTCGGGAAATCTCATTTACTTACAAAATAAGTTTATGTAGAAGTTTATGATAAAATATTTATGAAAATTTCTGATCCTTTACGTCTCTATGCCAGTATTGTAATCGGTTTTATTCTATCATGCAATACTGAATAATCAATTTGTAAATTGAATTGTCACAATGATAGTAACCAATATAAAATTATTCTTAATTAATTACCCTGTCGTTGCTAGGCAGCAACTCTGATTGCATTCTTCTTTGGGTTTTCAAGGCCACAATAGCACCGATTACATTACGGTACACTGTTAAAAAAAAAATTATTTTAATCGGAAATTCTTCGTAAAGATATACTGGTCTCTGCCGTATTTCACTTAAATAATGGCGGCCGTAATTTTACGTTACTTTCTTATCTTTTTGTTATAATTTTTATAGTTTATATAGGAAATATTTATCTTAATGCTGTTGCTATTCTTAAAATATTTTATTTTCCCTTTTTTCCTTTCCTCACCGAGCTATTTTCCTTGTTGGGGCCCCTGGGCTTATAGCATCCTGCTTTTCCAACTAGCGTTGTAGCTTAGCAAGTAATACTAATAATAATAATACGGGTTGGTGACCGTAATATCACTCCTTAACGTCAATATATCTGTTTTCAAAACGGTAAAAACCTGAAATAAATGTTGCCAGGCATTAACCGTTTATAAAGCAAATTTTTAACAGTGCACACAAGAGAGAATATTGCGGAAGTATTCCTCGTTGTCCATTGTTTCCGCTGGAGCAAGACCGAATTAAGATGTTTCTCAACCCTAAACTGCTTATGTGCTTTGTGTATGAATGGCCGGTCGGTAACAAAGAGCTTGGGAGTTCTGAATCGTATTTTCGTTGGATTTTTGAACTCACGAATTCAATTTCATCTCTTCTGTTGTAGGACGGTCTGTTATGGATGTCTTTCTTCATAATTTGACATAATTTTCCTTCTTTGAGGAATATGACAATGGTGTGTCCCCTTATCTGTGTCCTTTCTTTGTAAGTTAACTTTGGTAAATTTGACCTTAGATGAAAGAAAAGTAATTTCAAGAAAATATTACATCAACTTCAAACAAAGTTTTTTTTTTTTTTACATCTATATGCTCATATTTTTTATATGGGAAATTTATTGTGCATCGTTACAGTTCTGGCAAATATCTTAGCTTTTTATTCTAATATATATTTCTCTCATTAATAGAAATCTAATAATTCTAGAAACCGTTTTCAGAGACATTATCGTGATTTAACCAAATTATTTGTGAGATTAGAGAATTACAATTCTATAAGAAAAAGATAGTATTTCTTATTTTTTTTTCTGGCGTAGATATACGTAATGTATGTTTAATATGATGTAGAAAATACCCTTTCTCTCTGTATAGCTATTCAACAAGTGACTAGAGACAAGACATAAGAAAGACAAGAAATCACCACATGCATACAATAGAGAAAATCTAACACTAAACTGGAACATAATGAGATCCTTGTACTGGTCCCACATTGAACATTTAATGTGCTCCAAGTACTCGTCCCACATTGGACCTTTCATCAAGAAGGCTTACATCCTTCCCAAAAAAATTAAGAATATCTCGTTCAAAGCTAAAGAGAAAAGCGATGTATAATATAACCTCCTCGAAAGTCAATCCGGAAACAGAGGCATAGGCATTCCCTGCTCACAACTGAGAAGGAAAACAAAGCTATTAGCGGCACTGGTTAGGTATATTCTAATTGGAACTTGCGGATGGAATAAAGCGAAAACATCCGAGAGATGGGTCGAGAGGTGGCGGAAAAAAAAGCAAAGTAAAAGCAAGTAAAAGGAGAAAGTCAAGTAAGAATAGAAAGCAGGGATCGATTTTCTATTTTTATGTATTCTTTATAATTAAGGAAAGAAATTTATGAAAAAATGATTATCCCTATGATATATCTTGAACATTAAGATTTTGGACATGAATTTCCATGAATTTTCTTAATGCTTTGTACTTTTCTCGAAATCTAAACTCATTTTTGACAATAGTATCGAAAATACGTGCCTCTTATCCAGACGTCATAACCCAATCCATTTGAAGTAACTATTGTAATATCTAGATTAAATTCAATAATATATCGGGACGATAAATTAACTATACTGCGTAATAATCTTCAAGTTTTTGAAGGCCTTAAGGCCTTCTCATAGAATTTAAATTGAAGTCTCTTTTAAAGAGATCTATTATAAAACACAGTTATATATATTTTCCGTTTTCAATCTATTTACGTATCAAGCTTCAGTATTATGTGTTGCCAAAGCAGATAATATGATTCTCATAACTCTCTCTCTCTCTCTCTCTCTCTCTCTCTCTCTCTCTCTCTCTATATATATATATATATATATATATATATATATATATATATATATATATACATATATATAAATATATATATACTGTATATATATATATATAATATATATATATATATATATATATATATATATATACATATACTGTATATATATATATATATATATATATATATATATATATATATATATATATCTTATTCCACTTGGCAATTAAAACTGGTGATAGATTTTTTTGTTTTATTTAAAATCCTTCTCTTGAATCAAGTTCTTAATCATTCACTAGCCTCCATGGTCGTTCAGTACATAAGTGCGTAGACCTGGCTGTATAATACGTATGCTAGTTTGTCAAGAACATGTTATATTCTTGTTTGAGAAATGAGACAGGCCAGATTATGTTCATAGTAAGTTCCAGTGAAATAACTCGAATATATTGCATCAGACCAACCAAATATCTATGTCAATGCCTTTTCTCCTTTGTCCAATACAGTGATAGTGAGCATTGAATTTGAAATGTGAGACCATCGGTATGTACACATTCCCACTCCTTCATCATCTCGTTAAGTTCTTTCTCATCTCTTAAAATCAATTCGGAAAATAGATTCACAGATGACTGGATACAACAATTGCTTGGACTCGGATCCAAAGAAACAAAAGGGTTTCAAAGATATGTTTAGCAATGATTTCTAGGTAAACAAGGTGACCTGAATGCTAGGGAAATTTGACGTATCCAAATTCATTATTTTGTCTAATGAAATCATGAATATTGAGAAATATCAAATAGCATCTGAAGTTATATATTCATTTATTTATGTGTATATCATTGATGTCTGTATAAATAAATGCTTTCATATTTGAGCAAAATACTGTATATAGATAAATAAGGAGATAGATATAAACTTATATAATTATGCACGCACCCATATATATATATATATATATATATATATATATATATATATATATACATATATATATACGTATATATATATATATACATATATATACATATATATATGTATATATATATATATATATATATATATATATATATCTATATATATGTAGATTTATAAATACAGTAAGTATATTCTATATATATACATATATATATCTATATATATACATATATATGCATATATACATATGTATATATAGATATATATACAGTATATATAGATATATATACAGTACATATATATATATATATATATATATATATATATATATATATATATATATATATATATATATACTGTATATATATATATATATATATATATATATATTATATATATATATATAGAACATACATACTGTATTTAAATGCATGTAATTACATGAATAAATCATACATACATATACCAATGGCACTTCCCCCAATTTTGGGGGGTAGCCGACATCAACAAAGAAACAAAACAAAAAGGGGACCTCTACTCTCTACGTTCCTTCAGCCTAACCAGGGACTCAACCGAGTTCAGCTGGTACTGCTAGAGTGCCACAGCCCAACCTCCCACATTATCCACCACAGATGAAGCTTCCTAATGCTGAATCCCCTACTGCTGCTACCTCCGCGGTCATCTAAGGCACCGGAGGAAGCAGCAGGGCCTACCGGAACTGCGTCACAATCGCTCGCCATTCATTCCTATTTCTAGCACGCTCTCTTGCCTCTCTCACGTCTATCCTTCTATCACCCAGAGCTTTCTTCACACCATCCATCCACCCAAACCTTGGCCTTCCTCTTGTACTTCTCCCATCAACTCTTGCATTCATCACCTTCTTTAGCAGACATCCATTTTCCATTCTCTCAACATGGCCAAACCACCTCAACACATTCATATCCACTCTAGCCGCTAACTTATTTCTTACAACCGTTCTCTCCCTCACCACTTCGTTCCTAACCCTATCTACTCGAGATACACCAGCCATACTCCTTAGACACTTCATCTCAAACACATTTTATTTCTGTCTCTCCATCACTTTCATTCCCCACAACTCCGATCCATACATCACAGTTGGTACAATCACTTTCTCATATAGAACTCTCTTTACATTCATGCCCAACCCTCTATTTTTTACTACTCCCTTAACTGCCCCCAACACTTTGCAACCTTCATTCACTCTCTGACGTACATCTGCTTCCACTCCACCATTTGCTGCAACAACAGACCCCAAGTACTTAAACTGATCCACCTCCTCAAGTAACTCTCCATATAACATGACATTCAACCTTGCACCACCTTCCCTTCTCGTACATCTCATAACCTTACTCTTACCCACATTAACTCTCAACTTCCTTCTCTCACACACCCTTCCAAATTCTGTCACTAGTCGGTCAAGCTTCTTTTCTGTATCTGCTACCAGTACAGTATCATCCGCAAACAACAACTGATTTACCTCCCATTCATGATCATTCTCGCCTACCAGTTTTAATCCTCGTCCAAGCACTCGAGCATTCACCTCTCTCACCCCTCCATCAACATACAAGTTAAACAACCACGGCGACATCACACATCCCTGTCTCAGCCCCACTCTTACCGGAAACCAATCACTCACTTCATTTCCTATTCTAACACATGCTTTACTACCTTTGTAGAAACTTTTCACTGCTTGCAACAACCTTCCACCAACTCCATATAACCTCATCACATTCCACATTGCTTCCCTATCAACTCTATCATATGCTTTCTCCAGATCCTTACCTTTTGCTAAATATTTCTCGCATATCTGCCTAACTGTAAAAATCTGATTCATACAACCCCTACCTCTTCTAAAACCACCCTGTACTTCCAAGATTGCATTCTCTGTTTTATCCTTAATCCTATTAATCATTACTCTACCATACACTTTTCCAACTACACTCAACAAACTAATACCTCTTGAATTACAACACTCATGCACATCTACCTTACCCTTATATAGTGGTACAATACATGCACAAACCCAATCTACTGGTACCATTGACAACACAAAACACATATTAAACAATCTCACCAACCATTCAAGTACAGTCACACCCCCTTCCTTCAACATCTCAGCTTTCACACCATCCATACCAGATGCTTTTCCTACTCTCGTTTCATCTAGTGCTATCCTCACTTCCTCTATTGTAATCTCTCTCTCATTCTCATCTCCCGTCACTGGCACCTCAACACCTGGAACAGCAATTATATCTGCCTCCCTATTATCCTCAACATTCAGCAAGCTTTCAAAATATTCCGCCCACCTTTTTATTTACACCATACACACACACGCACACACACACACACACACACACACACACATATATATATATATATATATATATATATATATATATATATATATATATACTGTGTAAATATATATATATATATATATATATATATATATATATATATATACACAAAACAGTTCCAAAAACAATTTTGTATTTAGAATAGGAAAGAAAAATAGATAAAAATAAGTTATCTTAAACAACAAAGACACATAAAACCATCTAAGTTCAAGTAGCAACATATTACTGTCTTCGACAATCGCAAAAGATCAATAAAGATATCGTAACTTAAGCTGTAAAATTAATTAAAGAAAAGATATATTTACCACTGGAAAAAAACCTTTTTCCTAAATCTACAAGGACTTCATTTGTAAATTTAAGTCTTCACTATTAACAGAGAATTTTTCAAGGTATTAGAGGCTTTTCATAAGGGAAAAGTGTCGACCTTTTAGATTTCTCCATCTTTCAGTACAATGAAATTAGCATTCCTGTGTGAATAGAAGCTGCTAACAATAGCGAAGGTGACCAAACATCCAGCAGAGTTTGCGCAGTAAAATATCAGTATTTTTGTGATACATTCTTAGGCCTTGGGCGATGACACTGAGTACAGAATAATTATCATTATTCATATCATTATCATACTTGTTATGCTCATTACTAATATCGTCGTTACTATCATTACGTTTGTTAATATTGTTATTATTATTTTATAAGGATATAATGTGGATTATTATTATTATTGTGACCATTACTATTATCATTATTATTACTTTAGGAGCAAAACATCATTAAAAAAAACGTCATTGATCTCCTAAGGTACAGAAACTGGTTTCA
>NC_090732.1:21229069-21239069 GCF_036898095.1 Palaemon carinicauda | reverse complement strand
AAATTACATAATTTTGAATTATTGAGCAATATTAGTCATAATGAAATTATCCATTTAATACATACCCGTACTAATGTTTCTGCATTTTATTGAATATTATCCTAGTTTTATGCATATTAATTTTCCGTCCAACATTCCTTTTTAGTATATATATATATATATATATATATATATATATATATATATATATATATATATATATATATACATATATATGTATATATATACATACATATACATATATATAGATATATATACAGTATATATATATATATATATATATATATATATATATATATATATATATATATATATATATATATATATATAAAAACATATATATATAAATATATATATATATGTATATATATATATAAATATATATATATACATATATATATGCATATATATATATATATATATATATATATATATATATATATATATATATATACTGTATATATATACACACAATATATATATATATATATATATATATATATATATATATATAGATATGTATATATATATATATATATATATATATATATATACATATATATATATGTATATATATACATATATATATATATATATATATATATATATATATATATAAATATATATGGGTATGTATATATATACATATATATATATATATATATATATATATATATATATATATATATATATATACTGTATATATATACACACATATATATATATATATATATATATATATATATATATATATATATATATATATATATATATATAGATATGTATATATATATATATATATATATATATATATATATATATATATATATATATACATATATATATATATATGTATATATATACATATATATATATATATATATATATATATATAAATATATATGGGTATGTATATATATACATATATATATATATATATATATATATATATATATATATATATATATATCGCTATTACATAATCACATCAACAACCTCCTTGTGGTTTCAGGCAATACGAGCTTGAACTAGCATAACAGGAGTAGGAATGGATTCTTCCTCCACGTGTCGATTTCACCTAGTGTCAGGGTCTCATGGTATGATTTCACAACATAAACCACCCATCAATGTTCGTCACTATCAACGTTACAACTGCGCTTACACTTGTAACTACTACTCGTCTTACACGTGTAAACTATCATCGGGGTTGGTGGTCGCTAGCCGTTTCCCGAGAATATAATCTACTTTACCCGTCTCTCCTTCATTATTATAACTACAACTATGAAAAAGGTGATTGTATGTACGCAGCCTCTTGCACTGCCTCAATCTCAGGCTGAAATTTAATCCCGTAACCATTTGCCCTTCGTGAATCGCCCAGGTCCCTGCAACCAGGAGCCACATGAATACCTCCTTGATATGGCATCCGTCCGACGGAACACCAGTAACCTATATCGGGTTTCTAAAGTAGTATGTCATACTTATTTGTAGACAGCAGTACTGTCACGGAACGTACCTCATCACATTAAGTACAGACATAAAACACATTCTTTGTCATCAAATTATCTGTAACACGTGTAAAAAGAAGAAATGAGGTCTGTTCAAAAAGATTTCAAAGCTCATCAGCTCTTGGAATGTCACGCATGCAGGGATAAGGAGGTACAGTTTGAATGACACTTATGAATACTGCATCTTCCGGAACCACGTGTGTGTGTGCCTGATGGTACTCAAACATTACTCCACTAATAATACTTTGTATCACAAGTGCGGTAGATTTTATCATATTTATTGGTTACGGACCCAAATATGCTTATTCTGGTTTGTTCTTTCAGGGTTGTAATTATTTCAAACACACATGATCGTCTACAAATACCTTAATCGGCGTGTTTCTGAACTGTTCCTCATATTTTGATCTGTTTTTTTTTTTTTTTTTTTTTATTAGCTCTTTTAAAAAAAAAAAAAACATTTCAGCGGTGCTCATTACTTTCTGTAACATATTTAACAAATACACATAATACTGTTTAGCTGAGTACATCGGCAATTGTTGCGGACTTATCAGTACCGAAAATGGTAATACAGGATCTTATCCATTATTATTATTATTATTATTATTATTATTATTATTATTATTATTATTTACCAAGCTACAACCCTAGTTGGAAAAGCAGGATGCTATAAGGCCAAGGGCTCCAACAAGGAAAATAGCCCAGTAAGGAAAGAAAAAAAAGAAAAATAAAACATTTTAAGAACAGTAATAACATTAAAATAAATATTTCCTATATCAACTATAAAAACTGTAACAAAACAAGAGGAAGAGAAGTAAGATAGAACAATATGCCCGGGTGTACCCTCAAACAAGAGAACTCCAACCCAAGACAGAGGAAGAACATGGTACAGATGCTATGGCACTACTTAAGACTAGAGAACAATGGTTTGATTTCAGAGTGCCATTCTCCTAGAAGAGTTGTTTACCATAGCTAAAGAGTCCCTTCTATCCTTATTAAGAGGAAAAAGGCCACTTGACAATTACAGTGCATTAGTTAAAACCTTATATGGTAATACAGGATCTTACCCATACACTAAAAAGAAAGAGCTGTTTCAAGGCGATGTATTACAAGCAGTGTTCAAAGCTAGCTTAGCTATAGGAAGCATGGCGTGCCAATGACTGGGGTCACCGGCCACTAAGTATCATAAAATTAACACAACTCCCCTATTACGAGAATCTACTAAGCCATTAGATGAAGGCCTATGTGCGGTCACTGAAATATTAAATTTTCATCAAGTGTATGACCGATTTTATCCCATTATTTCTCAATTCTAGACCAGCCCTGTGCAGCCTGCGGCCCTCGAAGGCTTTCGCTGCGGCCCTTTCTCATAAAGATAAATAAGCTATAATGCGGCCCTCGGAGAGAGAGAGAGAGAGAGAGAGAGAGAGAGAGAGAGAGAGAGAGAGTGTGTGTGTGTGTGTTACCAACTAGAACCCACCGAAGTTTTGACTTATTTAATATCCTTGTGTAATAATTTTGCTATCTTCTTTTCTATTTCATTCAATAATGTACAGATTTTAATTATATTGTATAAGAACAGAAAATAACATATTACATAAAATTTTTAATTATTTGTACATAATAGATTGAATGACCCTTTGTTGTTTGTCTATGAGTCTGACACGTATGATACATGTACTCTAGTATGATACGTGTGTTTCCGCCTGACAGTACTGCTGAGTGCTGCCTCACCAGCCTCCATTGTGAAATTTATGACTTCATTTGTTGTGGTTAAGTTGTGATGACTGTTACTCTAAGTCGTTTATGTTGCAGTTTTGTGATTTGCTTTAGAAAACTTGCAAGCAAAACATTTTGAGAATTATATATTTCTGCTAAGATTTGGTATAAAGATCAACTAGTAAATGAGATGTTCTCACTGATCAAAGGCTTCCAGATAAAATTGTGTCCGTGGGAGTCACAAATCAGAAAAACCATGACACTAGCAACCTTCAGTATCAGAAGTATGGTGACAAGTTGGCAGTCCTACGAGAGGATTTTTCAGAAAGATTTGGTGACCTCAAGAAAAATTCATAAGCCATTGAAGTCTTTGCTTCTTTTTCTGTGGATGTGACAGCAATTCCCGAGGACATGCAAATGGAAATAATTGAACTACAGTGTAATGATAAATCAAGAAAGAATTTTGATGATAATTCAGTATACCAGTTTTATAAGAAGCATGTATCAGTAACAGTGTATCCAAAACTCTCTGTTCATGCGAGGAAATATGATGGCAGTGATTGGTAGCACATATGTATGTGAGCAACTTTTTTCAAAAATGAATCTGGTCAAAACATATATTACATTTATTTGTTTTCTTTCAAAAATACATTAACTAATGCAATGCATGCTTGATAAACATTTACCAATGCTGTCATATATCCTTTCATGAGCACCTTACCTTTCGAAGTCTTCAATATGTTGGGATCTTTCCAGTTTTATATGATAGCTATATCGGGTAATAAATCCTAGTTGCTTCAATCATAGAATAGCTTTTATTCTCGCCTGACGTAAAGTTTTCTTTTTTAAGAAATTGACCAAGCGACTGATAGTTACGTTGTTATAGGTACTGACTTCTCTGTTTAGAGTCCTTGAAATGGTATAGCGAAGTTTTCTCGGGTTGCCTTGCCGTTACCCCGAATAGTTGGGGTCTGGGTGCTACCACTAGTTGCCTGTTACTGGTCTACAATATCTCTCCAAGGTTCTGGTAATTGGTAAGTAAGGAACTACGTTAGGTTGATTTTCACTTGTTTAAGTTTCTATTACTTTCGTATCGTTTGTTTATTGGAGGTCTGTTGACTTAATGATTTAAGTTATTTCTGCACATACAATGTATTTCAAATACCCTTGGCTTAACATGCCGACCTATGTTATATTCAATTAATCCCTTAACATACCGGTTTTTAAGTTATTTGTCTGTATTCTGATTTTTTTTTAAATGTTCTTAACATTCCGGTTTAAAAGTTATTTCTTTGTATTCTGAATATATTTTGTTTTTAAATATCCTTGACTTTAACTCATACTTTCAGGAAAGATTACCTGTGCGATTCAAGCTCATCTGGATGGGCATCTTTCATGATTAGAGCTGGTGTTATCTGTATTATCATTGCTGATTACACACGGACTGGTAATTACGTTGAAATCTGGTGAAGCCTTTTTCTTCTGAATTAGAAGGCAAGTATAGGTTTTTGTTTTTTTCTCAATAACCAAGCAAGCTAGTCCTCTCCGATTAGGGGCGGCGCCCCTAACTGTGGGAGGACGTTCCCTATAGTGCACGGTAGACCTTGTCTACCGTGCGCTATAGGGAGGCTTGCTTTTAAACTCTCCGTGTAATTTCGGTAAGTGTTCAGCTGTTTTGTAGTTTTATTTAGGTTCAGCAGTTTATTTAAAGCCTGTTAAACTTATTACTTTTATGGGTTTTGCAGTTTACTCAAGTCCTGTTGATAACAAACTCAAAGTAAATTTTCCTATGTTTGCTTTTTACGAAAAATTTGTTTATTATATATCCTAAAATCATGGATAATCTTAGTTTAAAAGTATATGGGTGTATGCCTTGTTGTACGAAATTGGTATTTTAACTATTACTAGCTATTTAATATTACAGGCTTTATATAGTATATTTATGTAGGGTCGTATACCAAACTTTTAAAGAAACCTCTCTAATAATCGACACTTTTCAGGTTGGATGGCACGACTTCAGGGCAACATTTTTTTAAGGAATGAATTCGCTTAATCTATAACCGGTTCCTACCCATGACAATTTGGGTTTGGCTGAAAATATTACGGGAAAAATACTGTAAAGTCTCTAAAATTACTCTTAACATTATTACTGGAGATCCTGCTGAAATTGGATAGATTGATTGATTGATTTGGAGTTCTCTGGCATCCTGACATCGATGGTCATTACAAGATTTTCGGTGATCAATCTATTCTGAAGAAGTGTTCTAATTCTTTCATTGTACCTTGTTTTGAGTATTGTTCTCCTGTCTGGTGTCCATCTGCGGATTCTCATCTTAATTTGTTGGACAGAAACTTACGGTCTATTAAATTTCTTATTCCTGATCTAGATATTAATCTTTGGCACCGTCGTTCAATTAGTTCATTATGCATGTTGCATAAGATTTTTCATAACTCTGACCGTCCTTTACATTCACATCTCCGTGGACAATTCTATCCTGTCCGTAATACTAGGCAGACAGTTAATTCTAATAGCCAGGCCTCCTCCATCATGAGGCTCAATACTACACAGTATTCTAGAAGTTTTATTCCAGCTTTGACCAAGTTGTGGAATGATCTTCATAATCAGATAGTTGAATCAGTAGAACTTCCAAAGTTCAAAGTTGGAGCAAATGTTTTTAGGTTGACCATGCTGGCATGAGTCTTTTTATAGTTTATATATGACATATCTGCTTTTGACGTTGTTAATAGTTTACGTAGGACATGTCAGTTTTGACACTGTTACTGTTTTTAGAATAATATATTGTTAATTTATTTTCTTCATTTATCTATTTCTTATTTCCTTTCCTCACTGGGCTATTTTACCCTGTTGGAGCCCTTGGGATTATAGCATCTTGCTTTTCCAACTAGGGTTGCAGCTGGGCTAATAATAATAATAATAATAATAATAATAATTTCTATTGGATATTTCGAAAATCCGGTTTGTATCGGATTTGACTAACAGAAATTTCTGTAAATAGGTTACTAGTAAGTAATAACGAATAAAAAATAAATTATTTATTTTAATGGTGGAATTCTTATTTAAAAAGATTATAACCAACGCTAGCGATTTTTTTTTTTTTTTTTTTTTTTTATGATTGAAGATTTAGGTATTCTTCAGTAAACTGAAATTGAATCGGTTCGATTTAATTGAACAAACAGTGGTACCAGATGAAGTTGACTACCAGGATTTATACTCTTTTTTTTTTACCAGACAAAGACCGGAAGAAATGTCCGAAGCTGATGTTCGCTGGAAACTTACCTACGTCTTTCATAATCTGTGCTCGGGAATAGAGTAGTAGTTGTCAGCTTCATGTAGGGAGCATCATAACCGTACTACACCATAAAAAAAAGCACAATCCAATAAATTATGCAGCATGATTATTCCTGATCTTTTGAGAACGATGAAATGGCACATGGAAGGATTAGTTGGAAAGACGGAGTGAAAAGGGAAACCATTCGTCCATTTTAAAGGAAACTCAAATTGATTTTGAATCGGATTTTGAAAACTTTATACTGATGGGCCCTAACGCTTTTTTGCATTTTATTGTGACGGGCCGAGAGAAGGTTCCGTCACATTATCGTAGAACTTAAAACATTTTATAACTAAGAAGGACACATGTATGAGAAGAAGCAATTTTCCAGAAGCACGTCTGGAGGCATGACAGAAGCGCATATGCCTGACTTTTTAATAACCTATCAGTAAAACTGAGGATTTTATTGTTATTAACTTGCAATGTAAAGCTATATTGTTCTAAGAAATAACTGTTTGAGACTTGTCATACTTCAGATTATGTGTTGTTAACTAAATCCAAATTGTTTCAGCAATGATGATAAAATGTTCCAAGATTTGTTTCCCATGTTCTCGTATAGAGAGAGAGAGAGAGAGAGAGAGAGAGAGAGAGAGAGAGAGAGAGAGAGAGAGAGAGAGAGAGAGAGAGCGAATTACGTATTTTCCTCGCGATCAAACACTTTTTCGAGCAAATGGGACGTCGGTGTCCATAATTGAAACAGATTCTGTTTATGCTATACTATTATATCGAGACTCCATAATTTGGTTGTGCAAAGGTCTCCTGTTCCAACCTCCCAACTTTTTATTTCTCCAATTTACGTAGCTCTTCCTTGCAATGACCTATTATGGATTCCATATTTTTTTCGACTTGTAAACCAGTTTTAGACATTCCACTTCTCGGAAGTTCTGACGTTATTTTATTTATTGCTGCTACACTTTTATTTCTGTCATTGTAAACATTTTATTTGATGTTTTATAAGCATGGGCCCTTCCAGTGCTGTCCGATTAGCAACTGGGCCTCTGTTCTATCTCAAAGTCAGTTTTCCTCCGTAACTGGATTACAACTCGTCATGTTTACAGGGAAGGTGATACCTAATCTTCTAAAATTTGAAGTTAAATCGGTAAATAAGTAGAGCCACTCCAGAGAGTGTCAGACGATCAAACTCTACGAACACAGGCACTGTCCGACACACCACTTGGTGCCTGTTATTGACGTCATTAACGCCTCTGTCACAATGTTAACTGGTAACAATTGTGTTTGACGGACACTTTCGACCTTGTGGACGCACCTTAGCATGCATAATAAACTTAATTGAACGATAGTGCCAGAGGTTAATATGGATCAGGAATAATATATTTAATAGACCGAAAGTTCCTGTCCAACAAATCGAGATGATATTCAGTAGCTGAAGACCAGGCAGATTATCGATCGTAACAAGGTAGAATGGAAATAAAAATACTTAAGAATAGATTGATCATCGAAAATATTAAACTTTTAAGACATTTATGTTTCTTTTGTGCAATTGAAGAAGACCCAGACCCAGTGTGTTTCTCAAAAGTAAATTTGTCAAGAATCGCCTAAAATTTTAAGATTCACTCAGAGATAAAGAAACATTAACAATGCTGAGATCTTGATGATGAATCACTTATCCTCGACTTACTTACAATCATACTTTGAATTTCTTAGGGCTCGACTTCAAGCCCCATAGTTACAATATAATTTGGTTGTTACGATTTGTAATATTGAAGTGTTATGATTAACAAATCTACGTGGCATAAAAACTCAATAATTCTATAATTGTTCAAGCAGCTTGCCGGTTCTCGATGTAATATGCATCAACGAAGTTGAGGTTTTAATTTGTTGGTTTTTATAAAAATAGAAAAAAAGTACAGTCGATAGGATGAAGGAAGATGAAAACGGAAAAAAAAGCTTTTCTTCGGATAAATTTTAATGTGAAGAAATAAACTGTTTCATGAAATAAAGCTTGGATTTTACGAAAACCTTCAAACTATGATAAAACTAAAACAAAATAATCAACATCTTCAGTAATTGTCGAGATTACTGCTTAAATGTTTTATATATTCTATTAGGATGCTGATATTGCATAATGCATTTCACTTTATGATATTCAATTATCAGGTGAAATAATTTCGAAACCATTAAAAATAGCTTAAGATTGCGTCAGTTTTCGGACTTGCTTGTCATCTTCCCGTGCCCCCCAACCGCTTGGTCATGCCAACACCAACCCCCTCACCTTTTCTGAAATTGCTGGATCCGCGCTTGATGTGTATCCTATAAAACTTAGCAGAAACCACATACCACTTTCTGGCATCCGGTGCAGTGTTTTTATGTTCTTTAAATCGGATACAAGCATGACAACACTTCATATACTTTCCTGTCCTCAATGGACTATTTTCCGTTGTTGCCCTCGGGCTTATAGCACTGTACTTTCCTTGATTTTCTCATTCCGAACCAAAAGAAGGATTCACTTCCCCGCTAACGTTCTCTCAAACCCCAAATGTCCTGCATATGGACTTGCATATACAATGTGGATGGTTCTGTTAATTATGCATAGTATAAGATATTTTCTATAAAAAAAAAAAAAATATCTCGCATACATACAGTACTCGGAGAAGTGGGCTCACGTAAGCGGAGTTCCATGATGTCACCTCATGAAGTTTGACTTCATGAGGTGAGTGTCAAATGTTCATGGTGCCGTTCTTTGGTAGTAAGAAGACCATTAATTTTGGTATTTGATATTTTAGTTTCCTAAAAGGAGAACAAGCGAAAAAGAAAGGACATGCGCTTGCATAAACGCAGACGACGTTAACTGGAAATGTGCTCTAATTAGTTCAGTACTTTTTAAAGCAGATAATTGCTTAAAATGAAAATCTCAAACATATTTCAAATTAAAATTAATTAAGAAATTAGGGCATATTCGTCATAGAGGAACAACATCCAAAATTTACCAAGTACCCAAGTACTTTGCTCTCAATCTAAAAAATGCATTACTGAGAGTACAACCTGGTGTTGAACTTTCTTGCATCAGCCCATTCTCTTTTCCATATATTGGCATGTTCTTATTTTAAGATATCTAAATCCCCTGCAGTCCACAATCTTCTACAATATACAACTTTACCACCTTCAAAATTGTATTTATAAGTTTTTTTTTTAGTAAGCAGTTTTCATGTCAAACTTCATGTACAACTTTTTCCTCAACTCTTCATTTAACTGTCCCAAATTAAAAAAAAAAAAAAAAAATAACTATCATTTCACCCTCTTTGCTAGTGAATTTAACCACATTGCTACTCTCCTATCAGTCCTTCTGTCTTATTATGAACTCCTGTCGGTGCACTCGCCTTTATGATACTTACAGCCACCGTTATCATCCTTGCCATTACACGATATAGAATTCATTTTATCTATTAAAGCCATTTATTCATCCAGAAA
>NC_090732.1:21216569-21221569 GCF_036898095.1 Palaemon carinicauda | reverse complement strand
AATATACACTCAATATTTTTTAATGAGGCGCATTTGCACTGACTCGCAGTGCTGCCCTTTTAGCTCGGAAAAGTTTCCTGCTATTTGATTGGTTAGAATTATCTCATCTAACCAATCAGCGATCAGGAAACTTTTCCGAGCCAAAAGGGCACCCCTGCGAGTCCGTGTAAATCTGCCTCACTAAAAAGAATTTACTATCGTTATAATCTTCATTTCACCGGATAATGAAACTCACCTTTGAATAAAACTTTGCACCTAGTATTCTGTTAAACGGAGGACTCTGGCCAATTTCAACCGCCATTTCAACACCTGAAAATTGAAAAAAAAAAAACAAATGAATAAACAAGTAGAACTGAAGTCAATCTCTAACCAACAGGATAGACTAATATAAAAAACAATGCTGATAAAGCTAATAGGTTTAATATTTATAGATACCCCCAACCTGGTTAGGTAGAGCTAAAACTAAAACCTACTGCATTTCGAACTTACTTTGCTCTCTTTTTTTTAAATGTACTGTCAAAAATATGAATAATGAAAAAAACTTCAAATGATTACCTAGTATTTTTCCAATGATGAAAATAAGAAATCTTTGCACGAAGACTAACCTCTGATAAGTGTGTCGATGTCCTCTGGATCGGTAAAGTATTTTGGATCAATGACGGGAGTGTCAAACGGGTCATTCGACCTCAGAGAAATGATCCCACGACTTTTCGGTCTCAGAAGGTAAGGCATTATCGTCATAGATTGCCGATGACTTATCGGACCGAAATATCGCATATATTTCTGTTGAAAGATATTGAAATATGCATTATTGAAAATTTCTATTCGGAAAAAAAACAGTAATTCCAGGCAACATTTATTCCAGGATTTTTGCCGTTTTAAAAACGGATATATTGACGTAAAATGGTAATAATATAAGAACAAGTAAGGTAAAATTACAATTTGTATTAAAAAACGGTAAATGTCTGACAACATTTAATCCAGGATTTTTACCATTTTAAAAACTGATATATTGACGTAAATAGGGTGATTTTACGGTCACCTGCCTGTCAAAGATAATATAGCAAAGTAAGGTAAAATTACGGTCGCCAGTATTTTACTGAAATACGGTTGAGAACAGTTATATTTTCACGGAGAATTTCCGATCAAAATTTGTTTTTTTCTAACAGTGCATGGTGCAATTATGAACCTTCCCTTGTAGAGCAGAACTCATTTGATATTTCCTTTCCAGAGTTGACCATAACTGGAAAACTGGAAGAAAAATTGTGCATATAGGAATTTCCTTGTGCTATGCGTGACTGTCGAAGGGCAAATATATTATATATTTGTTGATGTGCGACAATCTTACAGAAGCAGGTCACCATAGCGATATCGTGCCAGCCGTTTAATTTCTGAGATTATTATTACTATTATTACTATTATTATTATTATAATTATTATTACTATTATTATTATTAGTAGTAGTAGTAGTAGTAGTAGTAGTAGTAGTAATAGTAGTAGTAGTAGTAGTAGTAGTGCTATTATTATTGATATAACAATAATATCATTGATTATAAAAACAATAACAATAAAGATAATAATAATAATAATGAAAACAATAACGATAACAATAAATTATTATTATTATTATTATTATCATTATTATTGTTATTATCATTATATTATAATATTATATTATATATCATATTGTTATTATATTATTACATTATTACATTATCATCATTATATTATATACATTATATTGTTATTATATTATTAACTTATTTCATTATTATTATTATTATTATTATTATTATTATTATTGTATTATTATTATTATTATTATTATTATTATTATTTATTATCATTATTAGTAAAGCTACAACCCTAGTTGGAAAATCAGAATGCTATTAACCCAAGATCTCCAAAAGGGAAAAACAGCCCAGTGAGGAAAGGAAATAAGGAAATAAGTAAACTAGAATAAAACATTTTAAGAACTGTAACAATATTAAAACAGATTTTTCATATATAAAATATCAACTTTTCAAAAGTTCTTTTCCCTCTCAAATGTTCCATATCAGAAATAACAGTATCCGTAGATATCCTTACTACAGGATCAAGTCCTAACGCTGCAGATGCCAGAAGTCCTTCCTGTGCTAAGCCTGCGGATACCATGTACAGCTGGACGTCTGGCCAGGAAGGATCTCCGTATGGGGAGACGCTCTCCCAGGCGTGTCCGTAGTCTCCCAGGGGCGTTGTGTAAATACCTGCATCAAGGAGATTTATTGAATATCACTTTTCTTTAAGTTTTATATATCCTTCCGCTAACAAAGAGCGAATGATAAGCGATTGATTACGTAATAATTGTTATATACTCATTAATATTTGAAAATATACATTCATATGCTGTTTTATATGTACATAGACACGGTAAATTCTGAAATAAAAATCACATGAAAACAGACATCAAAATCTCTCGCAATTTTTTATTTTTTTTTTTGCTACGTTAGTGCTAACAATAACTATATTATATAAAACAAAGAATTTATAACATATAGAAGAAAATAAATTTTCAAGAAGTTTCATTCGTAAATTGTGGCATTATGATTATATTACAGTCATAAAGAGGGAGCACAAGGTGGTCGCTAGCATATATTGTGCCTAGAAAATAGCTTAGTTTTAAAAGACGAATAGATTCTCTAAATGCATATGAAAAAACTAAACTTCAGGCTCACAACTGTATAGAAAAAAAAAAGACAAAGTGTGACCTTTCCTGTGGTGAACGTATTGGCTAGCAGCATTGAAACTTGTCGCGTCATTTACTTCATTTGGAAGCCCTGACTTCAGAGACCACGTCAGTCCGAAGAGGCAGAGATGGTCTTGGAGATTCCGACCTACTCCAGGTAGGTCAACCAAAACTTCCACCTGCAAAAATCAAAAAGGGTAAATATAAAGATATATTCATATCGGATCTTATACCATACATTAGTACCTTATACACACACACACACACACACACACACACACACATAATATAAGCGTTAAAGTTTAAACTGGTGTTTTTCGGTCTTGGGCAATTTCATAGGCCTATTATAATGTTTCCATCATTTCATTAGATTTCCTGGCCTTTCTGACCAGATATGATTCTTCATTCTATTTGTTAAGTTTTTTTTTTTCCTTTTATCCCATATTTAGCACATTATTTTCTTTTCTTTTTATTCCAGCCTTCTCAAGCAAAAAGATTCAAATTATTTTCTTTTCTTTATCACCCCATATTTATACACAGACTAAAACTATATCATAATTATGGTGCTCTTGTGTTCGGGATTTTTTTTTTATTGAATTTCTTAGAATAAAACACTATAACTGGCGTCTACAGAAGTGATTGGAATAGCCCCATTAAAAGAAACCTTTATTGAAAATTATTACACAAGATATCTAATTAGAAAAATCGAAGATATATTAAAACTAAGTAAGTCTTACAGCATTACAACAAGTTATGCAATTCCAAACGGAGATGTGTTAAGTATATGAATAAAACTAACCTTGTGTTGACGCAAATGATCCTTTGGTCCTACACCCGACAGCATCAGGATTTTAGGTGATGCAATAGCTCCTGCAGAAAGAATGACTTCTTTGTTTGCAAATGCTGTTGATACCTGAGAAAGGGAATTGTTAGTGTTATACAACTGAGGGTGACAAGTCAAAGCTGTATTCACCAATTTTTTTTTTTTTTTTTTTTTTTTTTTGAAAGTACAGACGAAAAAGAGACTTTGAATATTCATAAGAAATATGCGATAAGTCATTAAGTATGTGAATTTGCATACGAAGTATACGTTAAATTATTAGGTGTATGAATTTGCCAAATTTTCTTTAAATTAACCGATTGCAAAAATAATCAAAAACCGAAATGCTATGGATATGTGGACGAAGATCATAGAAAAAAACGTGTGAAGTACCTACACTTTTGACTAATGATATGAAGTTATTTACTTGCTACTTTAACTATACAGTAATAGGGAAAGTATTTGAAAGTTCGATGTATGGTAGATTTGATGAGACTCCCATTCCATAGCTTTTAAGAAAAGATTTCATATCAACCAATTTAAAAATGATTTTTAGGTTGTTTAGGATCGCTAAAACTAGATATTTCCTACTTGATCAGTAACGATCGTTTCAAGATGGGTGCATTCAAAGTGTAAATGCGCAATCTAAAAGAATCTGTGACATTATTGCTACTTGTGAATTTGTAACCAGTTTAATAACTATTACTAAAAAGTAATTTAAAGAAAAGCACAGTATTGTTAGAGTATCTTAGGACTAGATTTAAACATCATTGGCACAATTTTAAATTGCATATGTATGTAGTGTTGCTAATCCTTACACAAATTCATTTTCTAATCAAAATTATTCGATCAATATGGTAAAATATTGAGATTTTCCTACAAAAAAGCTGATGTGAATTGTTCTTTAATTTATTCAAATAAGACGCAAAATACGGTAAAAATAAAAAAAAAATACAATTACGAATGCTGGTTTCATGTTCAGGTTAAAGGTATGCTACCAAGGGTCCAGTACCAACAAGTAAAATTTATTAGAGTTCAAAACTAGGATATTGATAACTATGAGCATTAGTATCCATAAAACATCCTCTTGAACAAAGAATGAAATAACAGTACCTCTTTCTCCGACATATTGATTATAAGACAAGCCACTAAACTTAATTTTTCCATATTCACTAAGGCTACTAATAACCGTTTATGATGTAATTTTTTTTTTCAGGGCATTCTAAACACTTTTAAAATCATCTATTTTCATCTATATATTTCAGGGTACAAAGAATATCTTGTCACGAGTGAAGAAAGGATTAGATCACCAAAAAAAAAAAAAAAAAAAAAAAAAAAAATATATATATATATATATATATATATAAATATATATAAATATATATATATATATATATATATATATATATATATATATATATATATATATATATATATATATATATATATATAATC
>NC_090732.1:21206569-21211569 GCF_036898095.1 Palaemon carinicauda | reverse complement strand
GTGGATGATGGATATTAGGTGGTTCAATATATTACAAAGAATGTGGATGATTGATATTAGGTTGTGCAATATATTACAATGAATGTGGAGGATTGATATTAGGATGTGCAATATATTGCAAATAATGTAGATGATTGGTATTAGCTTGTGCAATATATTACAAAGAATGTGGATGATTGATATTAGGTGGTGCAATATATTACAGATAATGTAGATGATTGGTATTAGGTTGTGCAATATATTACAAAGAATGTGATTGATTGATATTAGGTAGTGCAAAATATTACAATGAATGTGGAGGATTGATATTAGGTGGAGCAATATATTAAAAATAATGTAGATGATTGCTATTAGGTTGTGCAATATATTACAAAGAATGTGGATGATTGATATTAGGTAGTGCAATATATTACAATGAATGAGGATGATTGATATTAGGTGGTGCAATATATTACAAAGAATGTGGATGATTGATATTAGGTGGTGCTATATATTATAAAGAATGTGGATGATTGATATTAGGCGGTGCAATATATTACAATGAATGTGGATGATGAATATTAGGTTGTGCAATATATTACAATGAATGTGGGGGATTGATATTAGGTGGTGCAATATATTGCAAATAATGTAGATGATTGGTATTAGCTTGTGCAATATATTACAATGAATGTAGATGATTGATATTAGGTGGTGCAATATATTACAGATAATGTAGATGATTGGTATTAGGTTGTGCAATATATTACAAAGAATGTGATTGATTGATATTAGGTAGTGCAATATATTACAATGAATGTGGAGGATTGATATTAGGTGGAGCAATATATTAAAAATAATGTAGATGATTGGTATTAGGTTATGCAATATATTACAAAGAATGTGGATGATTGATATTAGGTAGTGCAATATATTACAATGAATGTGGATGATTGATATTAGGTGGTGCAATATATCACAAAGAATGTGGATGATTGATATTAGGTGGTGCAATATATTACAAAGAATGTGGATGATTGATATTAGGTGGTGCAATATATTACAATGAATGTGGATGATGGATATTAGGTGGTGTAATATATTACAAAGAATGTGGATGATTGATATTAGGTTGTGCAATATATTACAATGAATGTGGAGGATTGATATTAGGTAGTGCAATATATTGCAAATAATGTAGATGATTGGTATTAGCTTGTGCAATATATTACAATGAATGTGGATGATTGATATTAGGTAGTGCAATATATTACAATGAATGTGGATGATTGATATTAGGTGGTGCAATATATTACAATGAATGTGGATGATTGATATTAGGTAGTGCAATATATTACAATGATTGTGGAGGATTAATATTAGGTGGTGCAATATATTACAAAGAATGTGGATGATTGATATTAGGTGGTGCAATATATTACAAAGAATGTGGATGATTGATATTAGGCGGTGCAATATATTACAATGAATGTGGATGATGGATATTAGGTGGTGCAATATATTACAAAGAATGTGGATGATGGATATTAGATGGTGCAATATATTACAAAGAATGTGGATGATTGATATTAGGTAGTGCAATATATTACAATGAATGTGGAGGATTGATATTAGGTGGAGCAATATATTATAAATAATGTAGATGATTGGTATTAGGTTGTGCAATATATTACAAAGAATGTGGATGGTTGATGTTAGGTAGTGCAATATATTACAATGAATGTGGATGATTGATATTAGGTGGTGCAATATATTACAATGAATGTGGATGATTGATATTAGGTGGTGCAATATATTACAAATAATGTGGATGATTGGTATTAGGTGGTGCAATATATTACAAAGAATGTGGATGATTGATATTAGGTGGTGTAATATATTACAAAGAATGTGGATAATTGATATTAGGTGGTGCAATATATTACAAAGAATGTGGATGATTGATATTAGGTGGTGCAATATATTACAAAGAATGTGGATGATTGATATTAGGTGGTGCAATATATTACAAAGAATGTGGATGATTAATATTAGGGGGTGCAATATATTACAAAGAATGTGGATAATTGATATTAAGTGGTGCAATATATTACAAAGAATGTGGATGATTGATATTAGGTGGTGCAATATATTACAAAAAATGTGGATGATTGATATTAGGTGGTGCAATATATTACAAAGAATATGGATGATGGGTAAAGGTAGTTTTAGTCTATGATTAGGGTGACCAGACGTTTCCCCATTTCGAAGCTGACCCCTCACCCCCCCCCCCCCCCCCACCAAAAAAAAAATCACTACCTGGGGAGACGTACTAATGACACTCTTTTATGGCATTTTCACGTCATACGTCCCCCCTCCCCTAAATTTAAAATGGTAATGAATCGCTAATTCCTCAAAGATAACATTTAAGAGATTTTTTCTTGAAACCTCTAAGGCGCTTTTTTTCGAAACCTCTAGGCTCTTTTTCTCGAATTTTTCTAGGGATCTTTCATTCTTGAAACCTCTAGGCTCCTTTTCTCGAAACCCTCTAAGGCTCTTTTTTTCTCGAAACCTCTAGCCAAGCGCAAAATTGTGTTCAATTATCTTTAACCAAATATAAGAGAATTGAAACAAACGCACCATATACACACGTATGATATGATCATTAACTCCTCTTGCAATCGTCCATGTTTGGCTAAGTCCAGGTGTTGTGTTGGTACGTAATAAATAAGATTAATAATCAAGTAACACTCAAAAGTGATCACCATGGCATCCAAAAGGAAATGTACTTTCAGTAAAGAACTAGAAAGTGAATAACCTTTCATAAAAAAATGATAGTGAAAGTAATGGCAAGTGTTGAAAGTGCATGTCGTATATTTCGATAACAAATGTTGTGAAATGTGTTACTGAACGTCATTTCTAGATCATGAAAGAGCCAATGCCTCGGACTGGCTCTTCCGTTTAAGCAAATCATTGTCCGCATTTCTGCCGAAGGAAGGATTTGGGGAAAAAGAAAAAAAAAATTGGAAGAAGCAGAAAGAACTTAGGCTTATCATGCAATGCAACACAACTTTTCATTTTGTTCTATGGATTACACTTCCAAAATTATCATATGTTATTTTGACGATTGGTTTGAAAACATTCGCGCTCGCACCAAAGCAAAGGCAGTTGTTATAATAAATAATAAATTATAACAATAACAATAGTCATTAATATTTTTATTATTGATAATAAAATTATCATTTAATTAATAATAATAATAATAATAACAATAATGATAATAATAATAAATTATTATTATCATTATCATTATCATTATCATTATCATTATTATTATTATTATTATTATTATTAATATTATCTAATTTAATAATAATAATAATAATAATAATAATAATAATAATAATAATAATAATAATAATAATAATAACAACAACAACAAAGATATCATTTGACATTAATTATATACAATATGATATATTACCACGCAATGGAAATTCACTCATGATGCCTCCAGTAAGGAATCCTTTGTAATCTGTCAAGGGATGTGCTTGTTGGCTGATTTGAACAATTAAGGTATTTGTGGCTTTGATATTGCCTAAGATTAAGTGGAATTCGAAAATTATGCCAATTTTCCTCAATCGTGTTGAAATTTTGTTGATGTTTTAGCTTATTAAATACTTTCATGTTACAAAAGGTATTAGAGTTATAATTATTAATTTTGTAGCTGGGAAATTATATATCATTTATAATTTCTCAGTAGCCTATTTCTCATAACAACTGAAGTACAAATTTAATTCATCTTTACGTGTAATTATGCTTTAGTGTGATATTTGTACATGTTTTTTTTTTTTTTTTTTAATCAAGCCCAAAACCGATAACCTAATATTTATCATTTATCATCATCATCATCTCCTACGCCTTCTGACGCAAAGGAAGGGCCTTTGTTAGATTTCGCAAGTCTTATCTATCTTGAGCTTTTAATTCAATACTTCCCCATTCACCATCTCCTACTTTGAACAAGTATAGCAGTTCTCAAAATAATAGGCTAAAACAGATGGTGGTTCCGGAGTCTGTAGAGTCACCTGAAAATTCTTTCATTTTTTTTTCATTAATTGGCCAGCAGTATGCTGGCTTGTTATAAAACTCCCAAGTTAATAGATATTAGAATTATGATGGTTATAGATTGACACTTTTCAGGAAATGTGATTCAGCATATATTGGAAGAGGGTTACAGTTACTTTATCAAAAACGATTGTTATTAATTATCGCGAAAGAGGTGAGTGACCTTATATGAAACACCAATTTTATTAAGGTAACGCCCCCATCCCATTGCCCGGTCATTCCTTTTCGCTGTAGAGTTCGGATTGAGGCTCGCGGGGGGGGGGGGGAGCAGCTGATATTTTCGGTGGTGGGTTCAATAACTTTTATACTAATAAATATATTTAAAAAAATTTAAGACATTATTTAGATATATGTAAGTTTTGTTTCGGACAATTTTTATGTTCATACCTGCTATATGCATGCCTTGGCTGTCACTTTTGTTCGTAAGTGACGATTTTAGCTAAACAAATCAGTGAGGAGGAGCAAACTACTCCTAGAGTTTTACAGATATCCAAGAGTGTTATGTGGACTACATTGATACAGATTTTCGTATTGATATTTGCCATAGAAAAGTCACAGTAGCCATTTTTCGATATCTGCGGGAGAACGATTTTCGGCGGCGCCGTAAATTACTCGTAGAATACTTTACATGTCTAAATTAAATTTTCAGGGATTTCTGGAATGGATATTTACTTTATCCCTTCCAATTTCCATGATGATATGAGCCATATAAAAGCCACAACAAACGTTCATTTCGGTATGGGTTGAATGGTTATTTTTGGCGGTGGAGTAAATTGTTCCTAGCATAATTCACATATCCAAATGAAAATTTCATGGATTGATGTGAAACAGTTATTCTGTTCCTGTCAAATTTCGTGGTGATATCTACAGTTAAAAAGACACAGCCATCATTTAGC
>NC_090732.1:21186569-21189069 GCF_036898095.1 Palaemon carinicauda | reverse complement strand
AATAACCTAAACCTTCTCATTTTCATTGGTCAAAAAAAGGACAATATTCAGCTAAAACCTAAACGTTGGGTGCGAGATCTTTAATGTTTAATCTTCCCAACCTGCTGTTGTGTCAGTAACTCAATCGAAGCGGTTGTCAATATGGCCTTCAGGAAGAACACACCTTACTCTTGCCTCGATTCTTGTTGAAGATACCAATAGATACCCTGAAACATTCAAGGGCCAAAATGAAAATATGGGGAAACTCAAATTCCTCATACAGCCCTTTTAATTATAACGGATAGAAGTAAACGTAGAGTGGTATATAAGTAACTTTTCACGACAGAAGAACGTGAGTTCTGGTATAAACACCATAGCCGACAATCGGATGGCTATGGACTTCGTCCAGTGTATTTCAACAATTATAACATTCCTTGTACTATTAACAATACTTAATTCTCCCCAACCGAACCCTGTTCTTTGTCTAACTGCCTGTGTATGCGTTAATCAGTCATAAACAGTAGAAATTACAACACAAAACTTAACGAAACCATCAGTACTGTAATATTTGAATATTAGCAAACCTCTTTCTAGATGATTGTTGTAATAAAAAATATAAGAAAAAAAAGAGACCTTGAGAATAATATCCTCACATACTTAATATTATGTTTGGTTTCATCACCCAGAAGGAAACAGCGTAAGTTCCGTTTACTTACAGAACTACACCTGGGGGTGACAATACCAAAATTTAGTTTAATCATTGCATCGTCACCATCATGATAGAAGACCTAATAACATTTTGAGATCAGGTTTGATGTGTACTTACCCTATTGATGAAGTATCTGAGTCCATGCTTCTGAGGTGCCAGTTCGTAGTTCCATGTAGCCGTGTGGGGGAAATAGAAGAGTCGACTGAAGGCTGGCACGACACTCTCAGAGGGAGGCGGTCCACCAGCTTCCAGAAGCAAGACTTTCCAGTGTTTTACCTCCGACAATCGTGCAGCTAACGCACAGCCCGCTGTGCCACCACCAACTGGTTGCAAATACTTACATTACAGAGTTTTATAGAATGCTCTTGAAATACTTAAAGAAGGGAATCTTCAAGAAAACTTTTAATCCTCGATCACCTGAAGAAATCCTTTTAAAAAAAATATAACAGTATCATATATTGTCAAAATTACTAGATAATACATTGATCCCGTTAAGAAAATCTTTGGAAGCAATTTCTTTGTGAATATCAATGGAGCTATTTATCACAATTGTATAGAGTATCTAAGTTTTGCATTGAATTTAATAAAGGGATAGAGGAATGAAAACAGAATATATCAGATCCCATGATTTTTCTTATCAAGAGGTAGGTTTGAATAAGAAGCAATAGAGAAGAAATAAGTGTCTTCAGGTTCATTGAATATGTACCAAATTTCCCTGAATAAATTACGGCCTCTGATTGAGTCTCCTATTAAAACTTCCGTTGATTTAATAGTTTAACAATATATTCTCCTTAGTAGAGGTATAAATGCAATCATTATTGAAATTTGCTTGATGATGGTCCTATTATTGGGAAAGGTGCAGAAACATACCATGGATACATACAGTGATAGTAGCAAGCATTGCATATCAAATTTTCAAAGTAAAAAATCCAAAAGCATTTTCCATGTTTGGCCAAAGCAGTGAATTTTTTTTGCCTAGGGCTTAGTTCAAAACTTATATTTAATTTCTTACCGATAATGAAGTCATAATGAGTGAATAAATATTTCGGTGGATTGAAGGTAGTCTCAAGGTCGACATTCATGAAAGCGCCCAGCATGAGACGTATCAGAGGTATAATGACTGGAAAGATCCATCTTATTGATCGTATGTCTATCATTCCTGAAGGCAAAGAAAATGTGAATGAGTTAAAGGGAAGGTGAAGGAGTTAAAAACTCTTAGACGTCTCTAGTGATAAAATATGGGGAAATTTTATCTCTTGTTAATTCACATATCATTTATCCTGAACGATCAAGAGAGAGAGAGAGAGAGAGAGAGAGAGAGAGAGAGAGAGAGAGAGAGAGAGAGAGAGAAATTCGTTGTGTCATATCTATGGACATTGTAATGGTAAATTGATAATTTTCATGATCCCATATAGATGAATGCTGTCCTTTAAGTCTTGTGCCAACATTAAACATATAAAGCTTAAATATAGTAAATTCATAAACACATCTTACAGAAATACATAAACTATTAACAAGAATATTTTGTTCCACACTAAAGGTCAGGACCGACAGAATCTGAAATAATTACAATCAGGAGAGCACTTGAAAGTGTAAGAACTGTAACAGACACTTTTCCCAAAAATACTTTTTGTTATCTGTTCTTTGATATACAGGTAAATTTCAAAATATTTTTCCAACTACTAATATTTTGTACTTTGATGATCCCTAGTATATAATAACCTTGTTTGAGCATAGATATTTTCCTTAATCATTTATGACCAGTGTCTGAAAGCAACTGGTCCATTTAAGGGTTACCAAGTAATTCACCTA
>NC_090732.1:21151569-21181569 GCF_036898095.1 Palaemon carinicauda | reverse complement strand
TAAAACTAAAAGAAAATAAGGAGGCAATAAATACAGATTATGGGCGAACCTCTCGAGCTTGTCAATGAATATACGTACATAGATCAGACAGAAAGCGTTTCCCCAGGACACGAGACCGAAATTAAAAGAAAGATAAGCATGGGATGGACAGCTTTTGGTAAACAAAATGAGATTATGGAAAGTAAAAGGCCTCTCTTGCTAAAACGAAAGTATTGAATGAGATGGTCCTACCAGCATTAACTTGTGGATCAGAAACTTGAAGCCTTATTAAAGCCTTAGAAAATAAGCCAGTTGCAACTCAAAGAGCTAAGGAGAAAAAGGTGGGAATAACACTATGAGACAGAAAAAGATCAACATGAATACGAGAGCAAACAGAAGTGTAGGACATCCTAAAAACTTGTAAGAAAAAGAAATGGACATATGTAGAACATATAATGAGAATAACAGATAGGTGAACAAAAGAATGACAGAATGGGTCCCTGAAGATTAAAAACGAAGCAGGGGAAGGAAGAGAAGACGAACTTATAAGCTATGAAAGTTTACGGGTATAGACTGACAGAAAGATTATAAGTAGACTCAAGTAGAAGAACATTACTAGCAACAGCTGATATATATATATATATATATATATATATATATATATATATATATATATATATATATATATATATATACAAATTACTACCTTAGGAGTAGAATTAACAATTTTTCCAATGTGTCATCTCCCTTTTTAGGCCAATTTCTTTTTGCGGCTCAACATAGTTTGTTATGAAATGTTGCAACTCAAATATGTATAGTCCAAAGATTTTAGGGAGGCAATAGCATTCTTCAAATAAAGCCTTGGCGGAGCTAAAAGTATATAACCCAGTGTTCATTTGAATAGTATTAAAGAGATTTCTTCACGTTAACCCTTTCCTCAGTGTCCCTCTCAACATCCAATATCAAGATTTCGAACAAAGCTAGCATGAGATGACAAGGACTAGGCCTTAGGAAAAAACTCAAATGCTTGTTCTAATAACCTGCAGCAATATATTTACCCTCACGAATATTTTGATACCATAAGAACAATAGATTCTGATCCTCTTCCTTCTGTCCTATCATCACATTTTTTTTTTCCAAGTCAAAACAGATCAGATGGGAGTCAAATCTCTGCATAACCAGTGAAGTTGTTATTTGTTTCATTCAGACAAGGGCCTAAAAGTATATACCGATTGCGACTACAAGTATTCTTTACAGATTTGTTATTTCTCACATAAGTTACAAAGGAACACGACTCGACACTTCGTATTGTCTCTGCCCATTCTGAACACAGGCGTAAGTGGCAAGAAATTAGCTTCTGGATGTGCATTTATGAAATAATTAATATCTTCAACATTTTCTATAATTCCTAGGTTTTGTTGCTCTTTAAATGCAACATTAACCTTATTTAAATGTTCAGTTTTATTCATCATAAGTGTTAGACTTCAGTATCATCCTGGATAAAACAAAGTTCTTTCCCAACAAATGAGACATCTTGTTGTTCCATATCGGTGATATTACTATATTATAATAATAACCCAGAAAAAGGTTATAAGCGCCGTTCCATTAGATGCTAATCCGGAATAATAGGAAATGCCACTCCACCATATGACCCTGAAACTATAGTCAGGAACTTCCTTGGATTTGCAAATGACCTCAAGTTGTTTACTGAAGTCAGAACATTCTACTGTTAACCTCTGTGAACTTCCAAATGTCTTCCAGCATTATCATTGTAAGATTTTATCAAGGATAAGGCTGTATATTAACGTAAATGCGTCAAGTAAAGGGAATATTAGATGAATATGTCTAAATTGATGACATTTCTGGCGGGATCTGTGAGGTTTTTCAAGGATAAACTTTGCTTTCATAAGATATTAAATCCCGATAGAAAATTAGTCAGAAAAATATTCAACGAGGCTTATTATAGAATCTTCTAATAATCTATTTAAACGTAAATTCCCTTTTAGACTCATGTTGAAGAATATGAGATTCAGTGTAATATCTGAAAGTGGTTTTTGTAATGACTGTCATGAACGAGACTGTAAAAGAAAACAAGATGTTTATGAATCAGATTTCTCGGAACAGCGGTCGAAAAATTCCTTCTCGACCTTTGGTTATGGAGGAACTTGAACTTTATCTACCTTTGAATCAACACAGTAATTTAGGTGATATAACCTTAAACCTTAATGAAGTTTGAAGTCATTAGCTTCGAAGACAGTAAGAGTCATAATGCTTTACACAGCTGTTTTCTTAGGCAAACTAATTAACAGAAATAAAGAGAGGGCTGGACAAACAAACATACTGATAGATAAGCCTAAATACAAGGGTGTCACAGAAGAGATGCTACCTGGTCGGTAAGAAGGAAATGAAAAAGATGAATAAAAACTTTACAATAATTTATGAATTGTAAGGTAGATGCAATGTTATGATGAAAGGCATTACATAGGAGTTATTGAAAGAAAAAGAAAAATATACTTAGGAATAAGTGCAGAAAACAACCAGTTTCCTATACATTTCTGTATATTGGATATCTTTCTAAATTACTTGATAGTAAACGTCGTTATACAAAGTACTTAGATGAGGCTTAAGATAACGTGGACGGAGGGATACCATGACTTAAGGATGTACATTACATCGATTTTCTTAGTTTTAAGTATAAAAAAAAAATGGAAGAATTTGTAAAACAGAAGATTCATATAGAGATCAGTCAAATGGAAAGGCATTAAAATATGGTTGATTTTATAACGATTTATGCAGGGAAACTGGCATAAGCAAAATATCTCAAAATTCTTTTGAGAAAGTCATTTAAGTCTAATTTTTAAAAAAAAATGTACATAGCAAAATTTACCCTAACCAATTTCTTTTATTCATAATAAGCGGTAAATCTAAATTATAATAGAAAAATATATAATTTTACTTATATTTCTCTAATGGGCTACTTTTGGACGGTCCTGATGTAAACGAATGGTTGAATCGGTGTGATATTTCCAGCACACTACCTTTACCATCCTGACCTAATTCAAGGCAAACATACCATATATGTTACGTTTGGAGTTTACTGAAGGATATTAAGCCTAATCCATTCATCATTACAAGATGTTATACAGAATTAGAGGACCCATACCACTCCTTCCTTTCTGCGATTTCTTTTATGTACATAATATTTTAATATGACAGTGTACATAAATATCATACATTAGTAATATTACTATATATACTGTAATCTAGTTACTGATATGTACGTCCATGAAAACCAGAGTGGGTCAAGCAGCCATGAAGGCAATAGCTAATTAATAATGATAGAAAATTAACTTGCAAATAATTATTACATCATCAAAGTCGACGGCTCAAAAGGCTGACTTTAGCTTAAAGTACCAATACCGTCCTAGGTGGCCTCCCATCTTAGGAGTTCGTATTCATATGTGGCATAAGGCCTCATAAAACAAAACTCTAAATATTTTTATCTTTGTAAAGTTATTTCTAAAATTGTTATTGGATCGGTCTAAATCGTTTCTATTACACATGACCGTTTTCTGATTTCCACCATGTTTACTAATGGTGATTTGTGATAAATACTATCATATGAGTTACTGGTGTGTCGAACATTTGGGGGAAAACTCGTTTCAAGTGTTTTTAATTATATTGTTACCTGTTTTGGACTGGTTGATACCGTCGTTGGCTTTCATTTCAGAGCTGCTGTGAGCTGGAAATCGATTTATGTTGCTCACGTGAGTGTGTGTTGACTTCCGGTATATAAATTCACACACACACACACACACACACACATTATATATATATATATATATATATATATATATATATATATATATATATATATATACATATATATGTATTTATATTTATTTCTGTATATTATTATTATTATTATTATTATTATTATTATTATTATTATTATTATTAGCTAAAACCCTAGTTGGAAAAGCAATATGCTATAAGCACAAGGGCTCCAACAGGGAAAAATATGCACACACACTGTATATATATGTATATATATATATATATATATATATATATATATGTGTGTGTGTGTGTGTGTGTGTGTGTGTGTGTGCGGTGTGTGTGTGGGTGTAAAATGTATTTTTCTGTGACTGCGCGTGTGCGCGCCAATGCTTGTATAAGAAATTTTTGCTTTTTCTGATAAATAGATATTTCCCAGCGTCACGCAGCAGAGCAACACGCTTAACTGACTTCCTTGATTTATTGCTAAAACGTACCCAAAGATTATTTGAAAATGAGAATAAATGTTGTCCGGTGCGAAAGTGAACGCACTTCGTTAAAAACCTTTTTGTAAAAATGTCCAACGAATGAGATTGAATTTTTGACAATACGAGAATTTCCATTTATCTTAACGTCACGGATCATTTAAAACAAACCTTTACCTTCTGAAAAAAAAATAGAAGACAGTAAAAATTTTTAATGAAAATATAGATTGACTTTGGAACTTTTTGAACGTGCACTAAAATACCAGCTAAATTCGGTCCTATGTGCCATAAAAATAGTTCTATATAATCTCAAGTTATTAAAGATAATGGGTAAAATAATAATAATCAATCGTGCATGGAAATACAGATTTTTCTTCCATTTCTTTTTTTTTCTGTTCATCTTCTGGAGGAGGAGGATTTAAATCCTTTATTCTCTTTAAATGAAAATCTAAATCTAAATCTATTCTTCATGCAAAGCTTAAAAATTTGACAATAAATTTACAATGCAAAACAACTGTGAGAAAAAAATCATAATTGCTAATAAGTAACAGTACTTAGAGGGAAAGCAAAAAGCTGCACATCCATTTTAACCTTCCATTACATTATCAATGGCAGAAAAACGGTCTATAGAGTACCTCATACATCAATGAATAGCCTACACGTTACATTATTCTAACACTATTCAAACATACGCCGTTGTTATATAAAATTTCAAATGATTACCGCTCATCTGTATCACTAAGGAATGCTGGCGAAAATTCATATGGGCAGATGAAAAGAAGAATCTATATATATAAATCTGGTGATTGTCTGTGTGTGTGTTTTTGTCTCTCTTTTTTAAGACAACATAACGTTTATAAATCTTCCAGAAGACTAACATTACTGCCAGATTTTTGCTCAGACAGCCTCTGTAGCGTTTAAAACGCTTCGAGAAGACTAAAATTAATCTGCGTGGTCGCTATAAAAAAAATTGTACAAGGAACTTACAGAATATTTAATGATCGAATCTTATGTAGTTTTTATCGATAAATCTAACCCCACTATTTCCATTTTGATCAAGATCCACCTTGGGAGTCTTCGGGCCCATAATTACGCACCCCCTAAAACTGTAGTTCAAGAAAATCGGGTGAAATATGGCAGGCTGGCACCGTAGCCTTCAACGTTTAAAAAATACTTTTTTTTATATAAATCGAGAAATTTAACGTCGCTTGGTCTACGGGCCCATAATTACACACACCCTAAAACTGCATTCAATAATAGTGAGCCAATTGCAATGAATCCAATTGCAATGAATATCGACAGAGAGATTGTATGAACATAGGAGATTATTTAGGGCTACATTAATTGGGATATTTGTCTTAAAAAAGGGGGTCCTTGGATTTGCCAACACACACATAGCATACACCGATTTTCTTTTCCATGTGATAAAATGTACAAAAACTTACAGAATATTTAATGATTGAGTCTTATGTAATTCTTCATATGTTTTTTCTCTCAGTTTTCTACAAAATGATGACACCCAAAATGATTCTACAGAATATTTAATGGTTGATGTAATTTTTATATATTTTTTTTCTTTTAGTTTTCTACAAAATTATGCCACCCAAAAAGAGGTTCTCAGTCAGTAAATTCGGTGAATAGAAGAAGACATCAGGAAACAGAAAAGCAGAGGAATTTATGGAGGGAAACAAATGCAAGAAGAATAGTAGCTAGCCATAAAGCAGAGAATGAAGAGCAGATGGATTCAAGAAGGAACACTAATGCAAGCAGAATGGCAGCTAGATGTTAGGTAGAAGACGGAGAGCAGATGAATTTGAGAAGGAATGGCTGCTAGACGTGAAGCACAGGATGAAGACCAAAAAATTCTTGCCTTGAAAATAATCAACAAAGATTAGCAGCTATAAAAAATCAGGAATCAAGAAATCAAAGAATGACTCGACTTCGGGAAAACCAACAAAGAATGATTGTCCATCCAAACCAAGAAACATTAGAACGAGCTGAGAATAGTTGCCTTATTGATAGAGTCATGCATGCAGAAGCAAGAGCTTGTCCTTTTAATGCTGTACAATGGTGTCTTGGTGCCTTCACTTATAATCCAAGATACCCCATAAAACAGAAGACAGTACAAATTAGCCTAATGTCACAACAAAGTAATCACTGGGATGCTCAGATATGGAAGAATGAACCTCCTGGATTGTGTTGCAGTGGAGGGAAAATTAAGACTGCCTTTGTTAGTTGAACCACCTGAATATAGGATAAAAAAAAAATTCAATGTAACATCCTACCATTCAAAACATATTCTTGAAAACATACTACTATACAATAATGCTTTCCAGATGGCTTTATTTGGAGCAAAATTTGTGAATAAATAAATTGACTGATGAGCAGATGAAAAGACTACTTTACTTTTAATTTTCAGATGTGATTAAAAGAAAATTATATCTCGCAAATGTGAATGAAAATAAATAACGTAAAACCACACAGATCTCACGGGTTGTTGTAGAAGCGAATAGATATAATATCTGTAGATATTTGGGGATAATCTCGAACTGGTAACTCACTGAATAAGGTCTCAGTTCACTAAGAGATACATAGATATATAAATATAACCGTTAGATCGTTATATTAATAATTGAATAGTTAAAGTTCATATTTTGATATTTAAATCGATACTTTTTATCTTTTTAATGCATGCAAAATGTCTCAAATGATAAACTGAATCTCCATAAACTGGAAGTCCATTAATGTCTGTAGCTAAAGAAAAGGCAATGAAAAAAAAAAAAAACACGAAAAAGAACTATCAGAAATAAATATCACCTCACACAGCAACAACCTTTAACAATTCATTCCGATTTCATGGCGAGACTGGTGGAACGTCTGGCCTTGAAATCAAACCTGGGGAAACCCAATCGAGCTGCAGGCCGTGCAATGGAAAACTCTATAGCCTACAGAGATAGGTGGCCGTGGGCATGGGGCCACATGCGTAGTGTTCTATTCATTCAGGTATTTTGTAAATCTTTTGAATTTTACGGAGATCCCTTTGGTCATTTAAGATTTTTTTAAAGTTTTTTTATTGTGAGTTTTAAAACAGAATTAATTTCTTTTCTTTTTTTTTTCATCTTCGTCAATCAATTAAAAAATAAGCTTATTGACAACCCATGGAATTTCAATAACCAAGAGAAGTCCATCGCAACCCAAGTAAAATGAGCCACTTTTTTTTTGCCATTTTATGGCAAACCGTATACTTATAGGCATCTGCAGTGGATACAGGTAACCGCATTTCTACTAATATCAGTTACTAAACAGTATTTAATTTTCCTGTGGTGAGTGACCTGCGGGTGTTGGTGGTAATTATCCTAAGTAAGACAAAGTTTTACTAGGGAAGGAAATGGGCTATATCCTTGGTATGTGATCTGTTGGGTACGTTTTCTACCTGGGCAAAATTACTTTCCAGGAATTCTATGGTTCACCCGTGCAGCTTCGAAGAGTACACGAAAGAGGGATGTGTGTTGACAACTCTTATTGTAATGCTTGAACAAAGATATGCTATCATTCAATACATAACTATATATGTATATACACTTCTTTATGTGTATATATATACATATACATATATACATATATATATATATATATATATATATATATATATATATATATATATACATATATATACATATACATATATATGTATATATATACATATATATTTACATTATATATATACATATATATATATATATATATATATATATATATATATACATATACATATATATACATATACATATACACACATATATATATATATATATATATATATATATATATATATATATAATACATTATTTATTATGGAAATTTTTAATGTTGATATATGTCATGGTGATGAGACCTAGAAAGGGATGTCTACTACATCAGGCCTGATTAATGCTGGAAGTTTCAATGAACTTCTCTTGTTAAATACTGTAAGGAGAAACTGGCATTATAAAATGAGGCAGATTAACTAATACCTATGGTCTCACTAAACTACTTTAATTCAATAATGATAATAGATTAAAGAAACAAAGCGGAAAACAGAGTTCTACTATAGAGAATTGATTTAAAGGTTCACTTTTAGTGTGTGACTGACAATATCTGTGGGGCAGCAAAGCCTGATTTTTACAATTGTTAAACTGATGTACAATCAACACTTCCTAGGAACAATGACCAACTGTACAGTCAAAACCACTTTGGAGCTATGACCAGAGTAGTACATTATCTGTATACAACCTAAGGTCATAACCATTTTGATAAGACATTGCATCCACTAAGAAGTCAGTCAGAATGCTAACAAATTCAGAACTATAAAGTTATCTGTATTCTATGTTTTTAAATTTTTTATTGGTAAGAAGAGTTTTACTTGCTTTTAATTCTTTGTCCTTTTTGTCCCTTGAAATATGGAAGAGATGAATGGGAAGATGACTGGAATTCATCATAAGTAAAAATCAATGTTATGTAGACTAGAAAGGCAGTGAAACAACAACAACAAAATTGTCATGTTTAAATTTAACAAGAGATGCTCCGGATGCGAATGTCAAAATATGCAAGAAAGATATTTTCAAAGCTTTGAATGCTTAGGAACAGACAGGGAAGATAGAGAGGGAGAATCATTAGGTTTTGGTGGAATGGTAGGTTTGGAAGATTTAAAGCTTATATATTACCTTGAGCCAGACCAGGCTTTGGAGTAGGTACAGCAAATTAAGATATAGAAAGTAACACCCTGCATAAAGCGAAAAGACATTATTTTAGGAATACTAGTAAAAGACAGTATCTCAGTAGTAAACAAACCAAAAATTTATGATGCTTACATAAAGGTTATAGTACTCAATACATTTGTGCCAATGAAGATATTTTTAAGAGGTTTGACTACAGAAAATCAGGATTCATGGTGGCTCGAGTTCAGTGGAAAGATAATATTGAAGATTAAAAGCCGTGGAAATGTGGTATTATGCACCTAGACAATACATTTCGGGATCCCAAAGACTCAGATGGTTTTGACAGATGAAAATGGGTAAGGAAGATATAATAGGAAACGATAATTACTTTTATCATTCCACATTGTCATAAATTAGCTTAAGACGATTTCCATGTAATGTCTCAATTTTACCGAAGAGTTTTTACATTTAGTCAAAACCCAGCTACTATCTTCATTCTTTTAATGTTTATGTGAGGAGGATTCAAACTAGCTTCATGTATTTTTTGGAAAGTTATTTGATCTTTTAAAGGGAAGTTTTCGGTGTCTGTGGTATTCCTAGTAATGCAAAATTTAAATCTGAAATAAGATTGTAGTTTCAATACTGTGAATCAGTTGACTTTATGAAGCCATAAAAATTGTGTCTTTGATAATTTGTAGATATTGTAGCCACCAGTTTATATTCCATGGTGTGAACCTTTTCCCGGATACCAGTACAGTGTGTTCCACTGTACTGTATATAGCTTATTAAGTTTTAGTGTGTGTTTGCAAGTTTTTGACTAGAGTTATAAAGTAATACCCCTTTTTACGTTGGTTCGATATACTGTCCGTCAGTTTCAACTTTACAGCGCTCATCCAAAATAGAACCCACCGTTTTACCCGACCTTGTGTCAGTTTCTACGTCGTAAAATAAGGATAAATTGCTGTACTCTACGGTACTGTACTTCTAATTTTCATATGCCATGGAAACTTATTAATATGGGCATCTGGTTGTAAGTACTGTGCTTCTTCACGTTCAGTACAATAGGTAACATTAAGTCCCTTTATAGGGCAAAATAAATTACAGCAGGTCTCTTGGAACCAATTAACGAAGTATGGTTGGATAATACTGTATTATAAATCGGTACATAGTCTTCAGATCCTTTGTCAAACAAATATCACTGTAATTGTTTTTATAATTATTACTCCTCATAGACTGACTCCTAATTGCAAATATGTACGTCCTTCCACCATGTAGCAAAAGAGTTTTCGGTTTCATTTTAAGGCGTAGGTTTGTTTCAGTATCGGGTGGAATTTTTATCAGTAATGTTTGTTACTGTTTACATTTTAAGTTTAATTCTAATTTTTTTTTTTTTTGTAATTTTAATATTTTTACTATATTTACCTTTTCACTCCGATGTCAGCTTATCAACACAAAAACATTTGGAACACCAAACACACAGAGATAAGAGAGTGAGCCCACCACTAACACAGACCAAACACCATGAATCCAATTAGCTGATTACTAATCCGACAATCGCCCACACTAACAACAACAACAACACGTGACCTGACGTCACTGTGCTCGTCATGTAAATATTTTTTTCCTAAACTAATTATCGCTATTTTACCTATTTACTTATTATAAAAAACTCGTTTTTCTCACAATCTTCTTTATATATCTGTATTGTTATTATTATTATTACTAACTAAGCTACAACCCTAGTTGGAAAAGTAAGATGCTATAAGCCCAAGGGCTCCAACAGGGAAAAAATAGCCCAGTGAGGAAAGGAAATAATGAATTAATAAGCGTTAAAAGTAATGAAAATTCAAATAAAATATTTCAAAAACATTAACAACATTAAATCAGATATCTGATATATAAACTATAAAAGGACTTATGTAAGCCTGTGCAGCATAAAAACATTTGCTGCAACTTTGAACTTTTGAAGTTCCATTGATTCAACTACCCGATTAGGAAGATCATTCTACAATTTGGTAACATCTGGAATAAAACTTCTAGAGTACTGTGTAGTGTTGAGCCTCATGATGGACAATGCCTGACTACTTGGACAATGCCTGACTATTAGAATTAACTGTATACCTAGTATTACGAACAGGATGGAACTGTCCGGGAAGATCTGAATGTAAAGAATGGTCAGAGTTCTAAAAAAAAAAAAAATCTTATGCAACATGCATAATGAACTAATTGAACGACGGTGGCAAAGATTAATATCTAGATCAGGAATGAGAAATTTAATGGACCGTAAGTTCCTGTACAACAAATTAAGACGAGGATCAGCAGCTGAAGGCCAGACAGAAGAACAATACTCAAAACAAGGTAAAATGATTAAAACTTCTTCAAAATAGATTGATCAACAAAAATCTTGAAAGACTTTCTCAATAAGCCAATTTTTTGTGTAATTGAATAAGAAACAGACCTAACGTGTTTCTCAAAAGTAAATTTGCTGTCGAGAATCACACCTAAAATTTTAAAAGAGCCATACAAAGTCAAAGAAACATTATCAATGCTGATATCCGGATATTGAGGAGCCACGGTCCTTGACCTACTTACAATCATACTTTGAGTTTTGTTAGGATTCAACTTCATACCCCTTAATTTTCACCATGCACTAACTTTAGCTAGATCTCTATTAAGGGATTCAGCAACCCCAGATCTACATTCAGGAGATGGAATTGATGCAAAGAGTAGCATCATCTGCATATGCAACAAGCTTGTTTTCTAGCCCAAACCACTTGTCATGTATATATAGTATGAAAAGTAATGGGCCAAGAACACTACCTTGAGGAACACCAGATGTCACATTCCTATAATCACTATGATGCTCATCAACAATTCTTTGCTATCTATTATTAAAAATTCAATAATGATGCTAAGAAACGATCCATCCACTCCCAACTGTTTGAGTTTGAAAACAAGGGCCTCATGATTAACACGGTCAAAGGCAGCACTAAAATCAAGGCCAATCATACGAACTTCCTGACCACAATTAAGGGATTTCTGTACAACATTGGAGATTGTGAGAAGGGCCTCACATGCACTAAGGCCTTTACGAAAACCAAATTGCAAACTAGGGAACAGATGAATACCTTCACCAAACCTATCAAAACGTTTTTTCAAAAGACGCTAAAAAACTTTAGATAATATGGGAGTTATGGAAAATGGGCGGTAATCAGTTGGACTTGAGCTACCACAAACACTTACATAGTGGAGTAACATTACCCATTCTCCAACAAGTGCTAAAAGCTTCTCTTGGCAACTTGCGCAAAATAACAGATAACTTTGGAACTAAGAAATCTGCAGTCTTTATAAAAGACAAAGGAAAAATACAATATGGGTCTAAACCTCCATATGCATTTAGGTCCATCAACAGAGCTTTAATTGTACGAGATTGAAAAGCTAACCTAGTTAGTTTAGCCTCAGGAAAACAGGAATGAGGATGTTAGAGTTCCTCATTACTCTGCTTGCTGTCAAACACATCTGCCAAAAGGGTTGCCTTGCTTTGGATAGTGAATGGCAGAGCCATCTGGTTTAAGTAAAGGAGGAACTGTTGCATCAACACCAAAGAGTGCAGAGTTAAGGGTAGTCCAGCACTTATGCTCCTGGGTTGTACCAGAAAGGGTTTCTTATGGTTAAATTGTATTCTTTTTCAGTTGAACCATAAACTCACTGAGCAAAAGCTCTAAGCTGATTATATTAATACCATTTCTAATAATACTGTACTTCTTCATTTAACCTTTCAACTATCATATTGTACTATTCAAAATTAGCTTACTTAGAATAAAGTATCAAAATAAATCCTCTAATTAATCATACTTAGCTCTTTCTCCTCCCGTCCCATCTCCTCTCTACAATCCTCCTCAATATCTCTATTCTCCACATAGTGCCTTGATTATTTTCTCAGATACTCCTGCCTTGGTAAGTACATTAGCTATTTGTTTCTTTCCTGCTATTCATTGCACTTTTATTTCTCCAGATTCTATTATTTCCCTGATAGCTGCAATCTCTATCTTTAATCTTTTACCACTAACTCTCGTACTTGATTTAATAGCTGTTAATAGTGTTTTACTGTCTGTTTTCACCATTGCCTTTAATCTTCTCTCAACAAATTCCTCCCATAACCTAGTGAAATATATCAAACCTATCACCTCTCCCACGCTTAACGCCTCTGCCTTAATAGTTTATTTTGCTACCCTTCTTGATTTTCTAGAATTGTTCTAGAATTGTCCCCATAAAGGACATCATCTCTTGCCATCTGTCAAAGATATTATATAACCCAATTGCATATTCCCATCTTCAACGTTCCCAAAGGATACATCTGCATACGCCTCCCAATAGATATTCTCTTCTTGCAGTTCATCTAATACCACCTCTCCAATTATAGTTTTAACTCACCTTACTACTATAATTTTCTCATATCTTATATTGTACTTTCCTTAAATATCTTACTTAATTCACTAACGCTATACGATATTTCTGGCATTGTATGCAAAGATATCCAATTGAGCTGTCCACGGACCTATACACTGTTAGTTCCTTCTGACTTAATATTCTGTTACCAATATATGGTCTAGCTTTTGGTTCCTTTACAGAGTTGAGATATTTTCATTAATTGATACTGACCTTCCTTTCATTTTTCTCTACCATTACTCCTATGTACTTAAAACTCTTGCTTTTTTTTTTGTTTACCCACGTAAAGTTTCTCTCGTAGCCTAACAATGTTTTTTTTTTCCCATGAACCATTTATTTCCCCATAGCAAAGGTCATCCACATGGGAGCATAATATACCCAGCAGTTTATTGTCTGTCCTCCAATAAAAAATGTTTGGCTCCGGTTTACTTCTCTTTCCCCAAAGTTCTTTCACTACATTCACTACCTTACAATACCATACTTTTGCTGCATCATTCAACCTATAAACTGTCTTCTTCAATTTCCATAAACCACTCCAATCTCCTTCAACTGGTGGTTTCAAATATACTTCCCTCTGTATTTGACCACCCTGTAAATATGCTGTTTCCACATCTAACATTCTTTTAATTTGATGATTGTCAAGCACAATTTCAACAGTTCTGCATTACAAGTAGGAGCATCTTTTTCCCAGTCTGGCCTTTCTTCTTCAACCTGGCCTTTTATATCTTTTCACCACCTTTAAACTTCTCAGTGACTATCCCATATAGCTTTTTGCTTAGTATCTTCCACCACCTCATATACATTGTTTTTTCTCCAACTCGATAACTCCTTTTCCTTAGCCTCTTAACACCTGCTGATTTTCAAAACCTAACAAAACCTCTTCTTCATCCCCAACTTTTTCAATATTCCTGTAATCTCTCAGGTTTATCCATCCTTTGTCACCAGTAGGAGAATCCTGTATATTGTATGCATCTCCCCAGTATTTATTAGATCTTTTACCAGCCAAATTTAATACTGTACATTCTTCCATCTGACCAGTGTATTTACTGCTCTAACCCTGTTCCTTTTCTCAACTCAGGTAATTCTTCTGTAAAGTCTCTCTCTCTCTCTCTCTCTCTCTCTCTCTCTCTCTCTCTCTCTCTCTCTCTCTCTCTCTCTCTCAATAACCCATTTTGTCTTCTGTACCTTTGTTACATCATACTTGGGTACACCTACAACATCCATGTTCTTGTCCCTATTTCCATCAACCTCTGACAACCTTTCTTTTTCTGCTACTTTACCCTGAATTCTTGTAATGTGTATCCTAGCTATCTCTCTCAATGCCTACTATGTTTTACTACGACTGTCTTATCTGACACTCCTATTCTTTTGCATCCTCTTGTAAAACACCTCATCTCCAACTACTGCCTCCTCAAGTTTATGTTCTCTTGCATTCATATTTAAAGCGATTCTTAGTTTGCTACATGACTCGTTTTTAATGAAAGCCTTTCTAGCCTTGTGTACTGCCTTCCATGTATCCCTTACTACCCCTTCTTCCGTACTAATATCTCTACTAGCTGGATTTGAAGTCTCTTCACCTTCTAGATTTGGTAATGCAGGGTTTCTACCAAAAACTAGCTGATTAGGTGAAAATCTTCTCTACCATTATCAGAAACTATTTTACATGATGCTCCACAAAAATGCGAATCACCCATCAATAAGGATTCTTATGATAGTTTCTGGCCTTTTGTCATTAATCCAGTATGCTTGACAATATCTGGTGGTTATACCAACAACAACTAAAAACTTCCTTTCTTCAATCTCTCCTACATCTAGAACCAAATCCTCAGGTTTCCCTAGATTCTTTTTATACTTCATACATATTTCACAAGTTGCAATTAAATCTGTTATTAGCCTCCTAACGTCTTCCTTTTCTCCACCACCTAAACCATCACTCCACTTAGCCTCTTCTGTTAACCTTTAAATCTTTTCCCCACTTCTATGTCTAAACTGTAAGTGCATTACTTTACAATTGCTCCTTTAATTTCTTGATTATTTAGTCCCTTCCATCCCTCCAACATTAATTCCTCTTTTATTCTCTTCAGAACTGTTCATGCTCTCTCTCTCTCAAATTTATTCTCATTCCACCTAATGCTTCTATCTCTACTAGATATTACTTCATATCTATCCTCATACCCATTCTACTCATTATTTTTTTCCCTATTAACCATGTTATGTCACCTTGCAACCTTTCTGTCTTCAAATAAAATTTCTTTCCTTTTAACAAAACTGGAATTTCCATTGCACCTTTAGATTTTTATGATGATTCACCAAGACTAAAGACTTTTTTTATTCCTTTTTGGTGTCCTTTATTCTTTTCAACTCTCCTAAGCTTAAACCATCTACAGCCCTAGCTAGTCATAATTCACCACACAGTTGATTTACATCCTGTATCTAAAATAGCATAAACTTCTCTCCAAGAATTCATAACTGTTTCTTTAATTTCTCCTTCAAAAATTTTCTCCTCATCATCATCTCTAACTTGTTTAAACCTTTGCTTATTGTCCACATTACCAGTCTCATTTTCATCAAACTTGTTTACATATAGCTTCTCTTTATTCTGAGGACAATCTCCAGCCCAATGCTATTCTGAAGTACATATAGCACACAATGTTACTTTCCCTTCTCTATTTATTGGATTTTTTCTACCTCTACATTTTATCCACCTAGTTCTACCCCTATTCCTGTATCCCTCTCTGCCTTTATCCATATTCATGTTTTCAGATCCCCACCTCTCATCCTTTCCCTTATTCCCTAATCCTTCAAATATTCTCTTCAATATCTTGGACACAGAATCATACCCTAGTTTACCTTGCTCACATGCAGCCACCACCATCTGTTTTTGATTCTCAGTGAGGTTTGCCAGTTCCAAAACATGAAAACCTTTAGCCTCTCCCTCATGCAAACTTTTTCCTACAGTCTTATTGTATTCTGAAGCTGAGGTCTCATACCTAATTATGAAATCTCTCATCTTTTCACCAGATTCTCTCTTCCTATATTTATCCATTATTATATCCTTTTGATGTACCTTATCTAATTTCTTTAATATTACACTTGAACCGTCTGTACCTTTTATATGGAAGAGAAATTTGGGGGTTCAAAAACTAGACCAGGTTGAGAATTTTTATAGAAAGTACCTAAAAAGTATGCTTCAAGTAGAAAAAAAAAAAAAAAAAAAAAAAAAAAAAAAAAAAAAAGTCAGCAAATTGTATGGCTTACTGATAACTGGGTCAATTTGGTTTAACAAGCAAAATTTGAAAGAGAATGGTAAATTTTTGTATAAGGATCAGTCATGATAAACAACATAAGTTATCCCACACCATGTATTTACTGTTAAGAAATTTACACTATAGCAATAAACTAAAGTCGAAATGGATTGTAAAAATTAAAAGTATTCTAGACAATTGTGGTCTATCTAATATCTGAAACAGCCCATGTGAATTTAATAGTAATTGGGTTAGGAAATGTGTTGATCTCAAAATTTGTGATATAGATAAGCAGAATTTTTTATGCGAAATTAATGAAAATAGGTTATCCTCTAACTATAATGTATTTAAGACTGAATTAGGCTCCAGCAAATATTTAAACGAATTGGGTTATAATGATTAAAAGTATCTCAGTAGATTTAGATGTGGTAACCAAAGGCTTTCTGTTACAAGCGATACTCTAATTCCCAAGAGCTAAAAACATGTCCAATGTGTAATACCCAAGGACAGGCTAACGAGTACCACTATAATCTGTATGTCCTTATTTTAGCAGCCTCACAGAATTTTATATAAAAAGATATTATTACACTAGACCAAATAGTACAATGTTTATTCAGTTGTTTAAAGTAAGAAATAAAAGAGAATTGTGCAATCTAGCAAAATTTGTAAAAATAATAACGAAAGTTTTAGTTATATATTATTAGTTTTATCTAGTCCATGTAGGCTTGGGTGCCAATTATATATGGCATATATCGGTATACGGATATATGTACAGTATTTCATAGGTATGTGAATGGAAGTAGTTCAGCTTCTTTTCACTGTCATCGTGTACTATTATATTAAGTTAAATTGTAATTTTGAATATTTTCTAATGTATTCCCATACCCGGAGAGGGATCTTTGGTGTTAATAAAATCCTTTAAATCCTCCAATTCCATTCTGTCTCCTTAGTGTCTCCCATAGCGTTAATCTAATAAAATAATGACAACCAACAGTCGATGCCTTAACCGAGGTTCACTTTTAACCACGTTCTGCTACCACTGATAATTTTAATATTTTTGCTATATTTACCTTCTTCACTCCGATGTCAGCTTGTCAACACAAAAACAATTGGAACACCAAACACAGACGCAGAGAGACAGAGAGAGCGCCCACCACCTACGCAGACCAAACACCATGAATCCAATAACCTGCCTACTCCGACAAAAGGTGACAATCGAATCGCCCTCTCTATGTCACTAAAAACCAAAGACAATATACGAAAGATGGGAAGCTCCTGCCACAGCCGCATCGGCCGCATACAAATTAGTACCTGGCATGAAATGAAGATGGCGGTAGCATTGCATCCCTACATCGTCTGTTTGTTTACAAATCGGGTCATTCAATTTCAATCATGAGTGGGCGTAGCCATCATCACCCGTGTGTGTGGTTTGCAATAGGACGATAAATGATTTTCCCCATCTGATTTTTCATGCTTTTCCTCAGATTAAAGAAAGGTAATAAAATCATTACATCTGTTACAAAGTACATGATGACTTTTAGAGAAAATGAAGAAATAAAATAGACCAAAGCAAAATTTAATGTTGGTGCAGTGTTATTCCGAAATAAATATTGGAAAATATTTACAATACGGTGGACGCCTCTAAGCGGAAAGAAAATATATTTATATGTGATTTTCGACTAGAAAAGAATATGTATATTTCTTTTACTTATGGACATTAATTGCTTTCAACATAAAATATAGGTTTTTCTGTTGTATTATGATGTGATTTGAATGATTTTGAGGTTTATTTCCATCGCAAATGAATACTCATCCTTCCAACACCCCTCCCCCTATAGATAACAATCTGGGGGAACCTCCTTGGGAAGCGGGGTTTTGGGTGGGGGAGACAAAGTAGGTAAAAAAAGGGAAAAATGGAGGAAAAAACCTAAATATAACACTCAAACATATGAAAATGGTCCCGTATACAGGTATATACTGAATTCGAAATACATAAAAACACTGGAAATGGGAAAACCTGAGAGCATAATGTAATGACTGAAAAATGTGACTTGTTTCTGTACACTATATAATAACTCCTTAAAACAGTATTATGATGAAACATGCCCTATCCCAGAAAATGGGATAATAATCAAAGACCATGCGCCATGGTTTAATGCTGAAATATTAAGAGCAAAAAGGGAAAAGGGAAAGAAAGAAAGATTGTGGCGCAGGTTGCGCACAGATGCAGCAAAAAGAGACTATCGGATTGCAAGAAATAACGAAAATAGACTTTTAATTTATAGAAAACGTGTATACTACAGACAGAAGACTGAAGAAGCAGGATCAAATATAAATAAATTGTATAAAATATTGAACAATCTGACAGGAAATAAGAAGAAAAATAACCTACCAGAAGGGTTTACTGAAGAAGACCTTGCTAATAAGTTTTTAATTTATTTTGACGACAAAATTCAACATATAGTGGATACTTTCCAGCATGCTAACTCTATAAGATTTAATCCATTTATATGGTCTTCAGAAGAAAAGTTACTCAGCTTTGAGAAAGTTGATATGGAAGTAGTAAAGTCTATCGTCAGTAGAGTGAAGTTAACGTATTGTGATAACGATCCTCTACCAGTATATGACATTATAAACAGTGATAACTTCCATGTGATTCTACAAATGTTTTTAGATTGTGTTAATGTTATCATTGAGAATAATGTTTTTCCAGAGACTGAAAAGTTAGCGGTTGTGAAGCCCATAGTTAAAGGCAAACTCGATTCTCGATGCTTAAGTTCTTACAGACCGGTGTCTAATCTAACATTTTTATCTAAGATTATTGAAAATGTAATTCTGAATCAGTCGCTGGACCATTTGCAAGTGGTTGAAGCCCTTCCAGATAATCAGTCTGCCTATAAGCGACTGTATTCGACAGAGACAGCTTTATGTTCAGTGATGAATAACTTGCTATTATTGATGGATGAAGGGCAGTGTGGAATTCTTATCTTATTAGATCTGGGTGCTGCCTTTGATACTGTTGTACACAGTCTACTACTTGAAGACTGCAAAGCAGTTGGTATAGATGGAGATGCATTGCTTTACCTAAAGACTTACCTAGAAAATGGAACTTATTGTGTGCAGATTGGGAAGTCATTCTCAAGTACTAAACCCCTGATGAGAGGAGTTCCTCAAGGAAGTGTATTAGGTCCAATTCTATTTTGTATTTATACAATTGAACTATCACACTTGTTGAGAAGACATGGAGTCGATTTTAAGTTGTTTGCAGATGATACTCAGTTCTATATGTCCTTGTGTAATGTGGGCGAAACAGAGGAAAAGCTAGATGAAATAATGAGAGATGTTAAAAACTGGATGGATGCTAAACAACTGAAGTTAAATGAAGACAAGTCAGAATGTTTGCTTGTGGGAAAGAAGAATGATCTGAGGAGACTTGCGACTGCAACTCTATGAATGCATGGTACCACTATGGAAGTGAAACATGTGGTCAGAGACCTAGGGGTCTTAGTTGACTGTCATCTCTCATTTCATGATCAAATTAATAACTTAGTGAAAGCAACTGCATATCCTCTAAAGAATATTGCCTTCATTAAGAAATATTTGGATGAGAAGACTATAAAAATGCTTGTTCACAACTATGTTATTTCCAAGTTGGATTATTGCAACTCACTTTATTATAGACTACCAAACTATTTGTTGAAAAAGCTACAAAATGTCATGAACAGAGCTGCCAGATTGATCAAAGGTTTACCTCGCCGAGAAAGAATTGATTTACATTGGCTGCCAATTAAGGCAAGAATTATTTATAAGATATGTCTTATGACTTATCAAGCTCTACATTTTGAAAGACCAAAATACATGAACAATTTACTGAGTGCCTTTCACCTTGACACTTCTATGATCTTGAGACATAGTGTAGATCGTCATAGATTGAATGAACCAAGATGCAATTCAGATATTGGTTTTAGAGCTTTTGCAACGTTTGCACCAAGGCTGTACAATAAACTGCCTGAAAATATCAAGAACAGTGAAAATTTGCAGATTTTTAAGAAGAAGTTGAAAACCCACTTATTCACTGAATGCTACGATTTGAATGAAAAGTGCATTAAACAAGATTATAGATGTTAACTCAACGTGTACGAAGGAGGCCTTGCGGAGCGCTGCGTCAGCAGCGGAGCGGGGCCTTGAAGACTACTCACAAGTAACAAGTAAATAAGTAACAAATACACTATATGACCAGTTATTGCACGTCACATTGTAGTTGTGCACTAACCTAACCTAACCGTACGTTTTTGTTGATTTGTATAAGAACTAGGTTACCTTATTGATGTCCATAACTAAAATAATACCAAAAATATTCTTGCCATTTGAAACCCCAACAACCAACCTAACCTTTCTGGTAGTGTACATCAGTAGCCTAATCATGTCAACAGTAAACCTAACCATATCAGCAGTACCATAACCATGCCAACAGTTACCTAACCATGTCAACAGTAATTTGCCATGGAAATGAAGCTATCTTGCTAAACATATCAAAATCAATTAGAAAAACTATATTTTCTTGTCATTTAAAGGCGTCAGTTGTATTTCAAATAAATACCTTAAAGTTATATTTGCATAACATACCAATTCCTATCACTGTGATACAAGTTGTGACTATTGGGTCTCCATGCCTTATCCAGATAGGCTACTCACAGCAACTTTGATATACTGTATAGATACTGTGGTTATGTTATATTCTCAGCAGCTTACCCTTGGGTTGTAGTTATAAATGTTTACCTTAATTTTTCATTAATAAGCAACTATTTAGCAAACCAAAGTTGTTTCATCAGGAAGGATGGATCTTGTGGGAGCATTCATATGGGAGAGGATAAGTAGGTTACTTAAGTTAGTGTGTTTTACTTTAATTTGAAGTTCACTAACCTTTTAATCTATGATTGAATTTTCCTATATGTATGGATAATGGCATCAAAAGAAAAAAAATACATGCAAACCAGCATATCTGCTCCCACAAGATCCATTCTTACCATTTCATCTATGTTTCTGCATTATATGCTCATAATTGTTCAATTTTTAAAATGAAATCTTGTAATTGGTACCAACACCCCACATAGTATTCCAAAGTAAATTTACCATTTGGCAGCAATTGTATGCAGTAATACAGTAGTAATAAATTGGCAAAACAAGTTGTGAAAACCTATGATATTTGCTTGTACTGTACATGATGCAAAAAGAAACATGGTTCAAGTCAATTAGAATAATTGTTTCAATTTTTTTTTTAGGAATGTGCATGCTTATTGCAGAAATGGCATTTTACTAGAAAATACCAGGCAGAAGTGTTGGTTACATTACCTTCATAAAAGGGTTCCAATTGAATATGCATTTTTGAGAACTCCCACAATTGGGCTATGAGATTTTAATAAATTGTTATAAATAGGTTCTGACTTGATCAAGAGCTAAACAAATAATCATAAAATATAATAAACTGTATTCATTCCTCTCGGTTCTTAGATTTGTCTGATACATATGTATTGTTTTATGTACAGTATATAATATTTTAGGAATAAGTACCTAAATATCAGATATATAATTGTTAAGAAATACTGTATATTGTAACTTCCCTTAGACATGGATTTCAACTTCCCTCAAATGACAAATGATGAATTGCCACCCTGCTTCATAATATCTATGTCTATGTATTTGCAGATGCCTACAGTGGATTAGAGTTGTCAATAGTAGATATCTTCTTGATAAAAGTACAAAATATGTAAACAACTGTTGTAGATTATGCAGTCTTCACTTTTCCTGCAAGAACTCTGTGACTCCGGATTCCTCAAGACTCAATAAAAATGCATGTCCAGATCAAAATCTTGCAGGTGTGGATGAATATGTTATTGCTATAATATAAAGATGTTATTATATACTGTAATTTGTTATATAATAAATTTTTATAGTACAGTATTATGGACTGAAAATGTTAGTTATACTGGTAACTCTTTCCCACTTTCACAGGTAATCCAAATGATACATCTGCAGCACCAGCAATGACATACAACTCTGAGTGCAACATTTGAAAGCATTTTTGAAAAATCTGGGACAGGTACAGTTCAGTTTGTAGTTTTGAAATCTAATTGTTTTGGTTGAATGATTTCTCTATGGCTTGTTTCCTATTTGATTTGTGATGTCAATTTTTATTTGCTTTTTATGAAAATTAAGTTAAACCTAGATTTTTGCTTATACAGTATTCTGTAAAATACAGCATTGCATTTGTTATAAAAGGATACATTACTTTTACTACTTTGTTGTTGTACTTTTCTTAGTTTTATTAACAAATATTGCTTAACCTTTGCCTAATCAGCATGCAAGTCAAGTCTGCTTTTTCGCTTCAATTTCATATTATTGGTTTTGATTATCCCATGCTTTGTTTGCTATTTAAATTCTGATATATGCATGTTTTGTTTGCATGACTTGTATGACTATTGCATGCAAATGAAGCATGTGCCATTTCTTTTACTTTGTTCATGTTCTTTGCAAGAACATTTGTGTACAGTCGCTTAGGTATGTACAGTATACAATCATAAGCACACGCCCAAAAAAGGAAAATAATTACTGTATACTATATTGGTGAAATAATAAGATAATATGAGAATAAGTTTGTTATTCATTCTAACTGCCCTCTCAATTTTAGATAAAGATACTTAGCAATTAATGTAACATTAACTGAAGGATTTTATTTAATGATTCAAAAATGCCTAATATATAAATCATAAGCTATAATAGAGCCCTATAATCATGTTAACAAGCAATATTAATCGATTTAGTATTCAATAATTTATAAAGAGATGTTTATTGCAGCATAAGAAGATTTTAACTTTAAAAAATGCCGCGCTACGCCACAGCCGAGTTTTAGTTGAGGGCATGATCAATAGATGGCGCGCATTCTGACAGGCTGGATGATGTTTTTTTTAATGGTATTAATAGTCAGTTTCCCATCTTTCGTGTACTGTCTTTGACTAAAAACAACAACACGTAACTTGACGTCACGCAAACATTTTTTTTTTCTAAACTAATCATCGCTATATTACCTATTTACTCATTATAAAAAAACTTCGTGTTTTTCTCACAATCTTGTTCAAATAAACACTTTTTAATAATACTGTACTACTTCACTTAATAATCTTTCAACTATCATACCGTAGTATTCAAAATTCTCTTACTTTGAATAAAGTATCAAAACAAATCCTCTAACTCTAACTAACCATAACGAACATTACCAATAATGTTTGTTTTGTCATTCTTGAATCATTAATAGGTATTTTATATAACGTCAGTAATAACAACTGTGACAACAGTAATAATATCTAAAATTATAATATTACGAATAATTGCTCATTTTAAATCCGAAAAACATATCGTAAATACACAAATTAAATATTTACTCTATACTACACCAGCTTCGTAAAATAGCTCCCCCAAAATATATTGAGCCAGAGATAAATAATCTGCAACCACGTTATCTTTACGTGATATATGTTTTACATTAATACATTATGGTTGCAAACATAATGACCACCTGGTTAACCTTTCATTATTATTCTTTTTATTAACAAAGGTTGAAGGATCGTGATTCAAGTAAACTGTAATTTCTTCATTCTGTGGTCTATTTTACGTAAATAGACCACTTTCTTATAGCTGTGATTAGCGCTAGCAGTTCCTATTCAACTGCAGAGAAAGCTCGTTGATATTTCTTCAGCTTCGAAGACATAACACAGACGGGGTGAAGAATTCCTTCCTTGCCTTCTTGTAATAGGACAGCTTCAATCCCATTGTCCGACGCATCCACTTGGATCAGGAATTTACTGTTGAAATCCGGTGCTTGCAGTATCGGTTTCGAAGTTAATACTGCCTTTATCCTGTCGAAGGATTCCTGGCACTCGCTGGTCCATACAAATTTCTTCTTTGGGGCTAGTCAAATCCGTCAAGGGAGCGACTACAGACGAAAACTTCGGGCAAAAGGGTCTGTAGAATCTTGCCATCACTAAAAAAAACGTAACTGCTTCCTCGTTGAGGAGGTTGAGGCTTTGCTTATTCCTTCGACATTACGCGGTTAGCGGCTACCAGGTCGATGTCTCCTCTTCCGACTTCAAATCCCAAGTACCGAACTGTTGCCTTTCCAAAAGTCACTCTTCTTCAGCTTAATCGTCAGCTGTGCTCCTCGCAACTTTTGAAATACCTTCTCTATGATTCGTAGATGAGTAATTCTTCCCAGGTCGATGAATATAACACAATGTCGTCGAGATATACGCTTACTCCTTCAATCGATCCTAGGTTATCCATCACTCGTTGAAAAGTAGCGGGTGCGTTCATTAGACCAAATAGCATGACTGTGTATTGATATAACCCAGACGTGACTATAAAAGCTGATAACTTTGCGTTATCGTTCAAAGGAATTTGATACTAGCCTTTCAACAAGTCGATCTTGGAGACGAACCTAGCATGCCCTATGTTGTCGGGTAGCTGGTCTATGAGCGGCAAATTCGGCAATTGATAATTATCGACCACACTGATCGAATTCAGCTTTCGGTAGTAGGTACACATCCGTCTGGTTTTTTCACGAGCAATCATGGAGAACTGTAAGGGCTTGAGCTTTGTTCGACCAATCCGTTTTGTAACAAGTAGTCCACTTCGTTTCTCATGACTTCTCGGTGATATGGCAACAGTCGATAAGCGCGTTGTTTGAACGGTCTTTTCCTTGGTTTTGAGTTGTATTTCATACTTCGTCAAGTTGGTTCGTTTTTGGGACGTCCGAGACAATTTTAGGGAAACTTCTAACGAATCGGCTTAATTCCTCTTGCTGCTCCTTGTTCAAATGCGTTAATTGCTCTTCCAGTTTCCTAATAATGGACGAATTATTTACTTTGCTTACTGCCCCTATACCTCATATCCGCCGTCGTCTTCCGTGAATGGAATGGTTTGCGCCATACACACCTGTGAAGCTTCGGTCTCGTTTTCTTTACTTTTAGGGGTTTATTTCTCGCCCTCCATCAGACACTAGAAGTCTGTTCAGGCGGGCCTTGGTGTGTGAAAATAATTTATTTTCAGTTAATATTTTGCTCTGTATCTTTTCAGTCCTATTGCATGATTCACACTAATTTTGAATAGTCTGTGGGCCATCAGCATGTCTAACTCTTACAGCAGTGTTAGTAGCTTGAGGGTAGGGGACCAAGCAATCACGAAGATATTTAGGCTTATCACTTGTAAGTGCTTTGTAAGTCAACAAACAAATCTTAAATTCAATTCTAGCCTTAACAGGTAACCAATGTAGATCAATCAGTGCAGGAGCTATTCTCTCTCGATATGTAATACCTTTTATCAGTCTAGCCGCACGGTTTTGCACATTTTTAAGCTTTTTGGGAAATTTATAGTACAGAGAATTGCAATAAAGCCTTGATATTACGTGACTCATCACTAAAATTATTGTACTGCCCTCTGTTAAATATTTTCTAATAAATGCTATGTTTCTCAGGTGATAGTTACACACTTTCACTATGTTCACTATTTGATCCCTCATTGACAAATTACAATCTATCAGTACGCCCAAATTTTTCACAACAGGCACAATCCTAACATCAGCGTCACCAATTTTTATACTTTGAAATAACTGGTAATTCTTCAAAGCCACCTTTGTGCCAAAAAACATACATTCTGTTTTATCATCATTTAATTTAAGATTTTTTCCTCTGCATCCATGTTTTTATTTCAGTCATTATCTCATCAATTTTCTTCTTTGTATTTTGTGTTGTTGAAATTGAAAGGTAGAACCGAGTAGCCTATCATCTGCATAAAGTTTGAAGCCCACTTTTCGTTTTTTCAAGATGTGTGATAGCTTGATAGTATATATGTTGAACAAGATAGGGCCCAGAACACTACCTTGTGGTACACCTTTCATAAGAATTCTCTCACTGGATCGGTTTCCAGAAACTTCTTCAATAGTCTTCCTGTTCGTTAAGCAGCTTCGCCAAAATTCCAGTGATTCCTCAGTCACTCCAATGGACTTTAAGTCGTCAAGTATTGTTTCAGTAGGTTAATGTGTACTTTCCTTTGGCTTTTCCTTCTTCCTGGAGTTTTGATAACGTGGGTCAGTAGCTTCTCCAAAATTAGGAATGGTCCTTGGAACTTGTTGGTGAGTGGGAATCTTCTTATCGGTAAGAAAACCAACACCTGTTGTCCTACAGCAAACTGTCTATCCTTACTTTTCAAATCAAACCTTTTCTTCATTTTTCCTAGACTCGTTTTGTTGTTTTGGAGGGAAAACTTTCTCATCTCGCCAATCCTTTTCCTCAAATTCTTGAGATATTCTCCATCCGTTTCCTCTCGATCCTTTCATCTTTCTGACAACATTTCAATCGGTCCTCTTACTTTTCATCCAAACAATTTCATTTGGGCTGCATCCCATGCTTGATAAGCATTGCGTACCTCAAATAACATCCTCCCATTCATTTCCTGATTCGTTACAGTAATTAGTTAACAAACCCACTGGGTGATAAGCAGTAGACAGTTGTTGTTTCACATCCAATAGTTTCATCACGTCTTGAAATAATTTTGATGTGAAATTTGTTCCTCGGTCATTCTGAACGATTTCTGGAATACCAAACTTGGTAAAAATGTCTAGTAACTTTTCGGCATTTACTTTGGCACTGATGTTCCGACAGGTATGGCTTCCGGGTATCTCGTCACTAGACACATCAAGGTTAACATATATTTGTGACCTTGCTTCGTTCTCGGTAACGGTACCACAATGTCGATCATTACCTTGACGAAGGGTTCTCCTCACATTTCAATTGGTTATAAGGGAGCTTTCTTGATGTACTCACTTGTTAGGCCATCTGACAAAAATGACATGCACGGCAAAACTAGCTCACATCCTTATGCATGCCAGGCCAGAAAAAGTGTTTCATAATCTTCTCCGTCGTCTTCCTTATTCCCATGTGTCCCATCTGCGCTACGGCAATCACCTGTCTTCTCACCGTTGCGGAATCAATATCTGACGGTATATCCCCCATTCGGCATTCCTAGGGATATCGGTGGGTTTATGCTTCCTCATAAGCAAGCCATCCTTAAGATAATAACAGGTGGGAGACTGCTGCACCTCCATCTCATCCACCACATAATACAATAACTGTTAACGTCACATCCTTCCGTTGGAATCCTATCAGCCTTTTCTGACTCACTTGTCATATTTCTAATGCTGAGTTTTCTAATGCTTCCTTGTCTTCCTGTTCAGTCGTCTGTTGTTCCTCTTCTCTCATGCTATCTCGGGAGCTCTCCTCTTGTGTACCATCATGGGAATCCTCTTCTTCTGAAAATAAGTCCTCCAAGTTCATTGCTCCTTCGGTTTCTCTGTCTTCCTCTGCAGCCACTTTCTTCGTCATACTCTCCGTCGTCACACAACTAGGAAATAGATAAGCTAGTCCTTCTCGAGTTCAGTTGTAGGACTTTACTTCAATGGTTTCTCCGATACAATGGAACAAGGCACAAACGGCGCTCCACCAAACTCATTTCTCAGTAGGACTTCTACTCCTTCGACAGCCAATGAATCCTTTACCGCAAAATCAAAAGGACCTGTCACCAACTCGCATGACAGTTTCAAACAGCAAATAGGAGTAACCTCCTCTCCTCCTATTCTCTTCAAAATTACCAAATCTCCTATGAGAGAGTGTTCCACCAACAGGTGTACACCTCATATCACTACACTAGGGTTACAACCTGTGCCACACAACATCTTGACTGGGATTTGCTCACTCCCATCCAGAGCAGCTAACATACCTTCATAAATATACGGTTTAAAGGCATCCACGCTGTTTGGGGTTGTCATGTTTGTCGTGTAAACATTGGCTGGCTTATTTTCCTCTTCGTCCTTCACACTTGGGCGACTGCTTTTGGTTGATTCAACCAACCTCCCTTACTGATATGGCCTCTTTTGCCACACTTATAACAGACAATATTAATCTGCTGCACGTCTTTCACAACACCTGAAGGAGGACGATTCAACGATTGTTGCTGTGGTACTATTGCATTCTGCTTTGGAACAGTACCAGTGGTACTTCCGCTGTAACTATTGAACTTGTTTACATAGTTATTACTGAAGTGGTTTCCATGGTTCGGCGAATACTTGACACTTGGTTAAAAAGACAGTTGAAACTTCAGACCCGTAGAGGGTTTACAACTGATAATATTACAATCTTCACTCAACGAAGCGGCTCTATCAAGTTTCTTCACCTTTCTCTCTCAAGTACGCTCGAATATGTTCAGGAATTCCTTGTAAATCTTGTTCCAGCACTATCAGTTCTTCTAAATCAGACATCTCTCTCACGTTAGCAGCCTCTATCTATCTCTTAAAACATAGTCATACCTTATAAGCGTAATCCAGGAAAGTCCTTTTCTCGTCCTTCCGCAAACTTCGGTCATCTGAAACACTTGCTGCATCCTTCCTCTGTTCCTGAGACAAGGCAAGATACGCATTACGTCCTTTTCTAATGAGGACACACCGCAATAACAGACCATTCATCTTCTGGTCATTCCATCATCAATGCGACCATTTCAAAATGATCAAAGAATTCGTCGGGAGCTGCTTCTATGAATTTTGGAATTAACCTCTGGGCGTTCATCACGTAAAACACGGGATCATGCATAGCAGGGGTCACCTCGTATGTTGTGCAATTTATTGCCTCTTCCTTCTCTTTTTCCTCCAGTTCTCTCTCTTTTCTTCAATTTTCCTTGCATGTCTTGCAATTTCTCTGGCTTCTTCTTCTCTCTTTCTTCTCGTTCCTTCCGTTCTGGCATCATCTTCAACTTAATTCAATTCTCTTCCACTGCAATTCATCGAATCGCAGCTTCTACATTGCTTTCTTCTTTCATTCCTTCAGTTTGTGGGTCAACTGATCCTTGTTTCGCTATAAATTCTGCGTCAGCATCCTTCAAAAATTTGCGAGCTGCTAAAATATCTTCTTCTGACAACTTTCCTAAGTTTATCAATGCTTCTACGGCTAGACACTTGATTTGGGCTTTAATCATTCCACTCGTTACCATTAAAATAGAAAGTCACTGAGCTTTAGTTACATTAACTTCCGACAATTCCTGAATAACTGGGTTTTCCAAAAACATATTTAGTTGTGCCATCTCGTACTTTACAAAATTATAACTCCAAAAAATACATCCGAACTATACACAGAATCCTATCAACACTAAACTGGTCAAACCTTTAATCAAAACACGGCCCTGTTATCACCAATATTTAAAACAGACTCGCTCGATCCCAAGGTCTGGGCACCAAAAAAATACATTACGAAAGGGCAAATTACATAAACT
>NC_090732.1:21141569-21144069 GCF_036898095.1 Palaemon carinicauda | reverse complement strand
CCGTTCTTCAAGGGAATCGAGAGGCTACTAATTCCCCTGGCTGTAATAGGTTATTGTATGGTGGACTTTGGACAATTAGTGGTTGTACTAAGAGAAAAAAATGTCAGAAACCACCAGATATATAAGACATAATGACATAACCAGCAATTGAATATAAAAACAAAAACAAATACAATCTTTTTTACCGCCCACGCCCACTCTTTAAAGGGTTACAACTCTTTAAACACCTCTTCAAGCTATTACAAGACCTTAAATTGAATTTCGATACTATTTTTAAATGTTAAAAGATTGTAAAAATTGAGTCTTTCATTTAAAGCTTTTTTGCTTCATGTATTTCTAGGTTTAGTGACCCTTTAAGTAACCATTGAATATATGAAAACTATTCAGTCTTTTGTTCTTCAAGTATGAAATTGTTGTTGTGATTTCATAAAATCTGAAATACAACAATATCTTTTCAGGTATCTGAAAAGGAAGAGGATAAATGTTCACAAGCCATAAAGCGAGGACTCAAAAGGACAGCCCAGGAAATATTATGTGAAATGACGAACTTCACTGAGTTTCTTTCACTGTTAGAGGCTCACTTTGGCTTTTAACATTTTGCATTTACAATAATAACGCAAAAAACTGAATAACCAATATGGAATACAAATAACAAAAGGTCCCACCTGTTGTCTTTATTTGAAAAGTGAATTTCCAACGTCAACAGCATAGTCCTCTGCTTTAAAATGGACTAAACAAAATTAGAGTATGCTTCCAGTTAACATCGTCTGTGCATTTGCAAGCATACACAATTTCAACTCCGTTTTTCTACTTTTGGGAAACTAGAATAATAAATACCCATATTAATGGTCGTTTTGCTATTATTATAGCATCCAAATACAGCACAAACCGAAGTTAATAAAAATGACAGAGGTCAAGTATGTCTACCCCTTGTCAGGTCAAACCTCGACCATCGTATCCGAAAATTGCATGATTATTATGACACTTTGATGTATGGTCTATCATAAGGAAAATCTGTAATTTAAGTACAACAAAATAAAAATATTTATATCTTAAGAAGTATTTTTGGAAAGGTATCCTTACATCGTGTTACTACGTATACCTGTCAGTGTCAGTGCACAAATAGAAATAATATTATCTGCATAGAATGCATTCACTCACGTGTACTTGGTATGTACTCGTATGTGAAGATTCTGGGAAATCATATGTATGTGTATATTATTTAGGTATGCAAACTCATATGCTATACATGCACATAAACACTCATACATATGCATGTACAATAATATATATATATATATATATATATATATATATATATATATATATATATATATATATAAATATATATACATATATATATATATATGTAAATATATATATATGTATATATATATATATATACATATGAATACATATATATTTACACTCACACACATATGCTGTATATATATATTCTGGGTAATTATTTGTATGTGTATATCATTTAGGTATGCGCACTTATGCTATACATACACATAAACACTCATACATATGCATGTACAATAATATATATATACATATATATATATATATATATATATATATATATATATGTATATATATATATATATATATATATATATATATATATATATTTATAATTACACTCACGCACATAAATATATATATATATATATATATATATATATATATATATATGTGTGTGTGTGTATGTGCGTGTGAGTGTAAATATGTATGTATATATATATACATATATATAAATATATTTATATATATATATATATACATATATATATATATATATATATATATATATATATATATATATATATATATATATATATATTTATATATATATCTATATATTTACACACACACACACACACACACACATATATATATATATATATATATATATATATATATTAATATACTGTATGTGTGTCTGTCTGTTACTTACTCTTTTACTCCGAAGAAACAAATCATCGAGAGTTTCAAAAATTTTAGAAGAGCATCATTTTTTATTCTCTGCTAATCAAAAAATCCCCACAATTTTCCGTTTGAAAGTTTCTTTGGAAACGACTAAGGTTATTTTTTAAATTTCCTTTAACTGAGGATTTTTTTTATTTCTTTGAATGAGAAAAAGAATAAGAGTTGATATTATCAAGAATACTTTGATTAACAGCAAATAATACTGAAGCCAGCCCAAAAAATTATGTTCATGAATAATGTTAGTGACATAAAACATTAAAAGCTATATATCACAAGATGTAGATAAACGATGGAATAATCTTCTAGTCTTTGAAGCAAAATTAAAATAAAAACATACAGACAACACAAAAATAACGCTTTTCTTCACTAGTAGAATTTTCCACTTAGCGTTATCATTTGAACCATGGTTGAGAAAAGACAATTATACGAGGTGCTTTTCATGGTTTAATTTGCTACGGAGAACTTCAATCTTAGTCGAGCAAGCTTTAATTGGAGGCAACCGTAA
>NC_090732.1:21131569-21134069 GCF_036898095.1 Palaemon carinicauda | reverse complement strand
GAAATGTTTATTCTAATGTTACTCTTCTTGAAATATTTCATTTTTCCTTGTTTCCTTTCCTCACTGGGCTATTTTTCCTGTTGGGGCTCCTGGGCTTCTAGCGTATATAGATGTATTTTTACGTTTAGAATAAATAAATATTTTAGTGGCATCCAAGAATCGGAGATTCTGATCTCCAGATAGTATTCAGGTTAACAGGAAAACTGCTTTTACCTACTCACTTATTAGTTGGCGCTGCCATGTATCTCGAGTGACATTTTTTTTCCCATGAGTCTTCATAAAGACCACAATGGTTGAGTGACTGCATTATGCAAACTCAATCTGTAACAATGCTGGCTATCTTAGTGCTTATCATTCGGGATAAGCAGTCGAGTATATTGTACTATAAGAACACGTTATTATAGAGGCTAAAGTGATGAAAATTTTAAGACTAAAATATTCCAAAATTAATTAGCAAAATAATTATAAATGAAAACTCTAAGTTTTTTTTAAAATGAAACATATTCAAGATCAATTTCGAAATATACATACACACGCACAAACAAACAAACACATACACACAGTTATATATATATATATATATATATATATATATATATATATATATATATATATATATACATATATATATATATATATATATATATATATATATATATATATCCCCTAGAGAGCTTAGTTCACCAAACTTTCAACTGGGCTCCACAAGGCACTAGAAGAGTTGGAAGGGTTTAAGATTTTTTTAAATAAAAATATTCAAGATCAATCTTGAAATATACATACACACGCACAAACACACAACCACCACACACATACACACAAACACACACACACACACACAAACACACACACACACACACACACACATATATATATATATATATATATATAATTATATATATACATATATATATATGTATATATATATATATCATATATATATATAAATTATATATATATCATATATTTTATATATACATATGTATATATATATATTATATATATATATATATATATATATATATATATATATATATATAGATAGATAGATAGATAGATAGATAGATAGATATTTATATACACACACATATATATATATATATATATATATATATATATATATATATATTAATATCACTATCATCATCATTATTATCATCATAAATTGCCAAGACGCAACCCTAGATGGAAAAACAAAATTAAACAAGCCCGAAGTCTCCAATGGGGAAAACAGTAAACATAGGAAACGATTGGAAAGTTTGGTAATGAATAAACTATAAATGAGAAATCATACAAAATTACTACATATGTTAATGTCGGTGATAACGTTAGATAAATAAGTCATATTATTATTATTATTATCATTATTACTAGCTAAGCTACAACCCTAGTTGGAAAAGCAAAATGCTATAAACCCAAGAGCTCCAACAAGGAAAAATATTTCAGTGGGGAAAGGAAATAAGGAAATGAATAAACGATATAAGAAGTAATGAAAAATTAGAATAAAATATTTTAAAAACATTAACAGCATTAAAGCAGATAATTCATATATAAGTATAAAAAGACTGATGTCAGCCTGATCAACATAAAAACATTTGCTGAAACTTTGAACTTTTGAAGTTCTACTGATTCAACTACCCGATTAGGAAGATCATTCCACAACTTGGTCACAGCTGGAATAAAACTTCTAGAGTACTATGTTGTATTGAGCCTCATGATGGAGACGGCCTGACTATTAGAATTAACTAAATACTTAGTATTACGAACAGGATGGAACTGTTCAGGAAGATCTGAATGCAAAGGATGGTCAGAATTATGAAAAATCTTATGCAACATGCATAATGAACTAATAGGACGACGGTGCTAGAGATTAATATCTATATCAGGAGTGGGAAATTTAATAGACCGTAAGTTCCTGTCCAACAAATTAAGATGAGAATCAACAGCCGAAGACCAGACAGGAGAACAATACTCGAAACAAGTTAGAATGAAAGAATTAAAATACTTTTTCAGAATAGATTGATCACCGAAAATCGAAAAAGACTTTCTCACTAAGCCAATCTTTTGTACAATTGAAGAAGACACAGACCTAATAAACTATGAAACGAGTTTTGTATTTGTAAATATGTATTCATACACACGCAAAAACACTAACAACATATATATACACACACACACACACACACACACACACACATATATATATATATATATATATATATATATGTGTGTGTGTGTGTGTGTGTCTTACTTAAAACTGTAATCGAACACCTTAACGTGTTTCTTTAAAAAGACCCATAAGATAAATAAAGGAAATATAAATAAATCCCTATATTTCGACCAATACACATTGGCCCTCTTCATTTTTACTTTACACCTTGAAGAGGGCCAATGTGTATTGGTTGAAATATAGGGATTTATTTACATTTCTTTCGTTTCTTTTATGGGACTTTTTGAAGAAACATGTATATATATATATATATATATATATATATATATA
>NC_090732.1:21124069-21129069 GCF_036898095.1 Palaemon carinicauda | reverse complement strand
GATGTTTTGCAATAAGAAAAATAATGAGCAACAGTGCAGACCTAATGCAGTTCTCTAGCGGAGAGAACGAACGTCCTTGCAGTTTCCTTGAGGATTGAAGCTTGACCATGATCATCCTATTCGCCAGACTTTATTTTAATCTCTGTTACTTCGGTCTTAAGTTTTTCAATTTTATTGTAATTTAAAATCATTTTTATCTTATATTTTTGCTTCACCTTTTTTTGTTAAATTGCTCTTTATGTTAATTGCTTTTCAAAAATGGTTTCCGAAGAGAAAATCCCTAGGAAAAGACTTAACTTCAGATTATGTGAAGTTCTTAGCGGATAGTAGAGCACGTTCCTGGTTATATTTTTGAGAAGGTGGAATATCTCATCATTATTAAGTTGAAGTAAAGTGTGAGATAGAAGGAGAAAAGAGACCGACGCTGTAGCTAAAAGGGTAAACAAGGCGAGTGTGGAGGAAGTAAGGAGAATTTGCAAGTGATAAATGTGTAAGAAATACATTAAAGACAAAGACAAAAAAAAAGTTGAGGAATATGAAGAGGTTGACAGAGGAGAAAAGATATATTAAAACGGTGAATGTTGGGTTGATAAAATGAGAACTATATTAGAATGAAAAATACATATATTTAAATGCATTTACAAAAGTAATTAAGGGAATAATCAGTGTAAGGAGACATGAGAAGGAGAGATAAGGTCATAAAGAGGGCAAGAATGAAAAAGAAAACATGTAATAAGCGTAAATAAACGGGGCGAAGGGGAATAGGGAGAATGATAAATTGATTTACGCAGATATGAAATAACATGAAAAAAGCCTTATGGGTAAATGGAATTTCTGAATAAAAATTGCAGCTGAGGAGATGCTGTCTGAAGTGCATGCGGTTCTAAACAGATTTTGGTGGTATTTAGAATGAGAATAGAATATAGAGAGATAATTGATGAAATGATGAAAGGGGCTTAGGCAAGTTAGAAAATCTATTTGGGAGTTGGGGTTGAGGACGTAAAAGAACAATTACATGGCTAAAGAAAATAAAGACATCAAGAGGTAGTCTAATTGCAAGTATATACTGTAGTGTTTAAAGGTTTAATGGCCGCTCATGACTGGCAGAGGCAAGGGACAGTGACATGTGCCCTGTCAAGCAGGACAAAGCCCTAAAAACTGACCACATATACATATGATCAGCGCCCAAGCCCCTTCTCCAGCCAAGCTAGGACCAAAGAGGGCCAGGCAATGGCTGCTGATGACTCAGCAGATAGACTTATAGGCTCCCCAAAAACTCCTATCCTTAGCTCACAAGGATGGTGAGGTTGTAGCGACCAAAGAAACAATCGAGTTTGAGCGGGACTCGTACCCCATTCTGGCGATTACCAGTCAGGGACGTTACCACATCGTCCAGTATGATTGAGTGGGTCTCTCAAGTAAGTAAAGTATGATGAGGAAAGTCTTTGAAATGATTGACAAGAGGATTGATAGATTGATTGATTTGAAGTTTTCTGGCATCCTGACATCGAAGGTCATTGACGTCGACGTCGTTTATTATAAAAAAAAAAGGGGGGGAAAGAATGAAAGGATATTCAATTTAAAATCATAAAAGTGAACATGTCCTTATGAAAATTAAAAAGCTTTCAGAAGAGCTGCTTCAGGATTATTCCCTTGTATAGGGGTAAGCGTGGTAGAGGTTATTGTGAGATGTACAGGAACGTAAAGTTTGTTTGTTAATTGGTTTGCGACAAGTTGTTTGATAAACCGATAGATTATTATTATTATTATTATTATTATTATTGTTATTATTATTATTATTATTATTTGCTAATCTACGACCCTAGTTGGAAAAACAGGATACTATAAGCGCTGAGACTCCAACAAGGAAAATAGCCCAGTGAGGAAAGGAAACAAGGAAAAATAAAATATTTTAAGAACACTAATATTAAAATGAACATCTCCTATATAAACTATAAAAACTTTAACCAAACAAGAAGAGAAAAAAAATAGAATAGTGTACCCTCAAACAAGAGAACAGAGGCTATGGCACTACCCAAGACTAGAGAACAATGGTTTGGTTTTGGAGTATCCTTCTCCTAGAAGAGCTGCTTACCATAGCCAAAGGGTCTTTTCTACCCTTACCTAGAGGGAAGTGGCCACCGAACAATTACATTGCAGTAAACTATCAAGATTACGTGTAACTGTGATGTTACTAATTTGAAAGTAAATGGAAAATAATCTATGTTGGAATATATAAAAAAATCCCTTGTGTTATTCCTGGTAACGAGTCATTAGGGCAGGTATCAAGGACAACGTAAATTTAAATTAATAAAATGTTTTATCATAGCTATGAATTTTTATATTTTACCAAAGGACATTTTACTGGTATAATGTAAAAAAAAAAAAACTTTTAGCTGAGATGAGGGTGTGCTGTATTGTAGCAAGCTGATTAATATTTAAGATTTTCTTTTGGAAAATCAAAGCAAAGGTGGGTCTTGAATGGAGTGTGAAATAGCTGATGTCTACAGATGACATTCAGCACTGTATTTTGAGATAAAAAAGAAAGTTACAATGGTAAAGGGGAATCGTGAGAATGGAGTGGTTGGTGATAGAATGAAAAAGCAGTGGGTGCTTGAAGATACTTGAGAATGAACATATTTAATAATGGTTGGGTGAGAAAAGACATAATTTCCATAATATATGAAGCACGAGAGGTAGCAAGATTAGGAAAAGCGTGTAGCGTTAGTGAACGTTGAAGAATTGTTAAAAGAATAATCTCCATAGATGTAGAAAATGGATCTTGAATACAAATAAATGAAATTGAAGTTAAAGGTATAAATTGAGAGATTGAGCAATGGCGAAAAACTGTGTTGGGAGTAAGGATGAAAATTAGAAAAGGATGAAGGAATGAATGATACTGGGATTGGGAAGGAGGCATGAACACCCAGAAGCAAAGGCGAAAAGTGCAGTGTTTGTGAAGTGGTTCGACGTGCTACTGGCCAGCCATTTGTGTAAGGGCATGATGCAGCCTCTGGTTTAAATTCTTGCACAATGGCAACATCCACGATTCAGTTGCTTTCTTGTGAGTTTATTGGTCATTTTAGGTATCCAGAAATGTAATTATATATATATATATATATATATATATATATATATACATATATATATATATATATATATATATATATATATATATATATATATGGGTGCGTGTGTGTATGAGTGCGCGTGCGCGTGTGTGTGTTTATGGTTCATTACTTTGGCTTTAGATTTGTTAGACCACGTTTTATCCCGTTGTTATGAAAAACAGCCAATACATAGCATTAAATATTTTCGCCAACGTTTGAAATCAACGAAGTACTCTTTCACTACAGGAGAAAGGCTCATCTCGAAATAAAGTTTCACTTCGCGATACCCGTTTCCCTCTGAAACTTTTCTTTTGTCTTATTTACCACCTCTGGTTCATACAATATTCCAGAACAAACTTAGCAAATCAAAATTGATAATAAGGGGAAAGGTTTTTCATAATAATTTCTTTAAAGGAAGAAAGCGGGTTTTTTCACAAAATCAGTTAGTTCAATGTCGAATTTGTTCTACATAAATAGGCTGTATTGAGAACGTAAGATTGTTAATTAATGAGTTTTTATCAAGCTATCCAATTAATATTTCCTTGCTGGGAGTTTAGCATCAAAATGACAATCTTCCCTTTCTATGCAGTCACACTAAGTCGACCGTGAAGTTAAAAAGGCAAAATTGAGAGGAAGAAGATTAGACCGCAACGTGAATACCTCAACTTACCGCATGTTTTTTTTTTCTTTCTTTTACCGAAGCGAACACGTGTGCTCTCTCTCTCTCTCTCTCTCTCTCTCTCTCTCTCTCTCTCTCTCTCTCTCTCTCTCTCTCTCTCTCTCTCATACCTTTTACAGTTACCTGCAGTTTCCATTTCTGGACATATCATCCATCTCGCTTAAGTTGGCGTTCAAGCGTCTACTCCCATGTAATTTTTCAAAAATGCAGTTTTGTCTTTGGAACACGTACTGTCTTTAGGTTGAAGAGCACTTGGTGGAACGGTGTCATTCTTCTTTTATATGTTTTTTACAGCATTTCTGTTAAGGAAGATACATATAAAGAAACATTTATTTCCTTATTCAAAACTAAATCTCTGAAATGCACATTTCTTGATTCTTGATAACCTTGAGATAAGATTTAAGTCAATACAGTATATGCAACTGAATATCGGCTAAAGTTTCGCCTATTCTAGTATGTAATTAGGAAGATCATTTCACAAGCTGTCCAACGTAGAAATAGAACTATCAGAGCGTTGCGCAGTTGAACCTTACGGAGAAAAAGTCAGGAATCTCATAATTAACAGGATACTTAGTATTACATCGTGGGTAGTACCTGCTAGAAAGATCTGCGAGCAAAGTATAATTAGTATCATAAAAACTCAGGAAAACAGGCAGATTGATCAACCAATTTTCTTTCGCCAGTGAGTGACGGAGTCGTCTATCTAAAGCAAAGGAGGAACCGTTAAATCGATAAGAAAGATTGCAGACTTAAAGATAGACCATCACTCATATTATTATTATCATTATTACTAGCTAAGCTACAACCCTAGTTGAAAAATCAAAATTCCATCATCGCAAGGACTCCAACGGGGGGGGGGGGGGAAATAGCCCAGTGAGGAAAGGAAATAGGGAAATAAATAAATGATATAAGTAATGAAAAATTAATATAAAATATTTAAAAAATATTAACATTAAAACAAATATTTCATATATAAATATAAAGACTTATGTCAGCCTGTTCAACATTAAAACATTTGCCGCAACTTTGAACCTTTGCAGTTCTACTGATTCAACTAGCCAATTAGGAAGATCATTCCACAACTAGGTCACAGCTGGAATAAAACTAGAGTACTGTGTAGTATTAAGCCTCATGATGGAGGCCTGATTATTAGTATTAACTGCGTGCCTAATATTACGAACAGGATTGAACTGTCCGGATGGTCCGAATTA
>NC_090732.1:21104069-21111569 GCF_036898095.1 Palaemon carinicauda | reverse complement strand
ATAAAATCTATCGTATTTACGTCAAGGCAATAAATGATGTCTAGGAACATAATAGAATCTATCGTAATTACGTCAAGGCAATAAATGATGTCTAGGAACATAATAGAATATATTGTAATTACGTCAAGGCAATAAATGATGTCAAGGAACATAAAAAAATCTATCGTAATTATGTCTAGGCAATAAATGATGTCAAGGAACATAAAATAATCTATCGTAATTATGTCTAGGCAATAAATGATGTCAAGGAACATAATAAGATATATCGTAATTATGTCTAGGCAATAAATGATGTCAAAGAACATAATAAGATATATCGTAATTATGTCTAGGTAATAAATTATGTCAAGGAACATAATAAAATCTATCGTAATTATGTCTAGGCAATAAATGATGACAAAGAACATAATAAGATATATCGTAATTATGTCTAGGTAATAAATGATGTCAAGGAACATAAAAAAATCTATCGTAATTATGTCTAGGCAATAAATGATGTCAAGGAACATAAAAAAATCTATTGTAATTATGTCTAGGCAATATATGATGTCTAGGAACATAATAAGATATATCGTAATTATGTCTAGGCAATAAATGATGTCAAAGAACATAATAAGATATATCGTAATTACGTAAAGGCAATAAATTATGTCAAGGAACATAAGAAAATCTATCGTAATTACGTCAAGGCAATAAATGATGTCTAGGAACATAATAAAATCTATCGTAATTACGTCAAGGCAATAAATGTTGTCAAGGAACATAATAAGATATATCGTAATTATGTCTAGGCAATAAATGATGTCAAGGAACATAATAAGATATATCGTAATTATGTCTAGGCAATAAATGATGTCAAGGAACATAAAAAAATCTATCGTAATTATGTCAAGGCAATAAATGATGTCAAGGATCATAATACGATATATCGTAATTATGTCTAGGCAATAAATGATGTCAAGGAACATAATAAGATATATTGTAATTATGTCTAGGCAATAAATGATGTCAAGAAACATAATAAGATATATCGTAATTATGTCTAGGCAATAAATGATGTCAAGGAACATAAAAAAATCTATCGTAATCATGTCTAGGTAATAAATGATGTCAAGGAACATTAGACAATCTATCATAATTACGTCAAGGCAATAAATGATGTCAAGGAACATAATAAAATCTATCGTAATTACGTAAAGGCAATAAATGTTGTCAAGGAACATAATAAGATATATCGTAATTGTGTCTAGGCAATAAATGATGTCAAGGAACATGATAAGATATATCGTAATTATGTCTAGGCAATAAATGATGTCAAGGAACATAATAAAATCTATCGTAATTACGTAAAGCCAATAAATGATGTCTAGGAACATAATAGAATCTATCGTAATTATGTCAAGGCAATAAACGATGTCAAGGAACATAATAAGATATATCGTAATTACGTCTAGGCAATAAATGATGTCAAGGAACATAATAAGATATATCGTAATTATGTCTAGGCAATAAATGATGTCAAGAAACATAATAAGATATATCGTAATTATGTCTAGGCAATAAATGATGTCAAGGAACATAAGAAAATCTATCATAATTACGTCAAGGCAATAAATGATGTCAAGGAACATAATAAAATCTATCGTAATTACGTAAAGGCAATAAATGTTGTCAAGGAACATAATAAGATATATCGTAATTATGTCTAGGCAATAAATGATGTCAAGGAACATAATAAGATATATCGTAATTATGTCTAGGCAATAAATGTTGTCAAGGAACATAATAAGATATATCGTAATTATGTCTAGGCAATAAATGATGTCAAGGAACATGATAAGATATATCGTAATTATGTCTAGGCAATAAATGATGTCAAGGAACATAATGGAATCTATCGTAATTACGTAAAGCCAATAAATGATGTTTAGGAACATAATAGAATCTATCGTAATTATGTCAAGGCAATAAACGATGTCAAGGAACATAATAAGATATATCGTAATTACGTCTAGGCAATAAATGATGTCAAGAAACATAATAAGATATATCGTAATTATGTCTAGGCAATAAATGATGTCAAGGAACATAATGGAATCTATCGTAATTACGTAAAGCCAATAAATGATGTCTAGGAAAATAATAGAATCTATCGTAATTATGTCAAGGCAATAAACGATGTCAAGGAACATAATAAGATATATCGTAATTATGTCTAGGCAATAAATGATGTCAAGGAACATGATAAGATATATCGTAATTATGTCTAGGCAATAAATGATGTCAAGGAACATAAAAAAATCTATCGTAATTACGTAAAGCCAATAAATGATGTCTAGGAACATAATAGAATCTATCGTAATTATGTCAAGGCAATAAATGATGTCAAGGAACATAATAAGATATATCGTAATTATGTCTAGGCAATAAATGATGTCAAGAAACATAATAAGATATATCGTAATTATGTCTAGGCAATAAATGATGTCAAGGAACATATAAAAATCTATCGTAATTATGCCTAGGCAATAAATGATGTCAAGGAACATAAGAAAATCTATCATAATTACGTCAAGGCAATAAATGATGTCAAGGAACATAATAAAATCTATCGTAATTACGTAAAGGCAATAAATGTTGTCAAGGAACATCATAAGATATATCGTAATTATGTCTAGGCAATAAATGATGTCAAGGAACATAATAGAATCTATCGTAATTACGTCTAGGCAATAAATGATGTCAAGGAACATAATAGAATCTATCGTAATTACGTCTAGGCAATAAATGATGTCAAGGAACATAAGTAAATCTTATAATTGTTTATATTCGATAATTTACGACAAAAACCAAGATTTCAAATGTTTCATGCATAAAGAGTAACAAATTTGATTTCATGAAAATGAGGACATACGGCTAAAGCCAAGTTTTAATTCCCGCTAGTAACCGTTTTGTTGTGAATTGATAAATTTGTAAATTTAGCAGCTCAGATGTAGCAAAAACAAAGCCTTAACATCATTGCTTAAAGACAAGGACACTCTAAAATCAAACCATTCTTCTTTAGTCTTGGGTAGTGCCGTAGCCACTGTACCATGGTATTCCACTCTTTTGGGTTAGAGTTCTCTTGCTTGAGAGTACACTCGAGCACACTATTCTATCTTATTTCTCTTTCTCTTGTTTTGTTTAAGTTTTTTAGTTTATATAGGAATTATCTATTTTAATGTTGCATTTCTTAAAATATTTTATTTTTCCTTATTTCCTTTTCTCACTGGGCTATTTTATCCTGTTGGAGTCCTTGGGCTTATAGCATCCTGCTTTTCCAACAAGGGTTGTAGCCTAGCAAGTAATAATAATAATAATAATAATAATAATAATAATAATAATAATAATAATCGTGAAAATGTATACGAAAGACATGAACGTTTACTCCCATTGGGGAGACAAACATTTTAATCAGTCATAACATTTATGTCCTGATATCAGGTGATAAATCCAGGTATAGGTGATTGTGAGAATCGTAAAGTCATGCCAGACACTACGGTGTTCGCATTTAACGACAATTATCTTCCATGTGCAGTATGTGTATTCGCCATATCTCTTTATACTCGTGTTTATCGGCGTCTGTATCACAATTATGTATTACGAAAATGTTATTGCTGCTACTTGTGCTGCAGATAATAATGATGATAAATGAATAATAATAATAATAATAATAATAATAATAATAATAATAATAATAATAATAATAATAATAATAATAATAAAAAAAAAATAATGATAATAATAATAATAATAATAATAATAATAATAATAATAATAATAATCGCAGCTGTTACTTGGTTGGTAGCCTCCTAAAGCTTGCAGTTCAAATTTAGTTTAGCATAACGTAGGGTTTATTACCATTGATCATGATTTGCAATTAATGAACATATTTTTTAGTTATCTTAACCTTTTTAATTTAACTGCTTTTATAAACAGTAGTAACGTGCCTGACTGGTGAAAGCCAGACTGGGGTTCGAGTCCCGTTCAAACTCGTTGGTTTCTTTGGTCGATGCAACCTCACCACCCTTGAGAGCTAAGGATGGGTGTTTTTGGGGGGAGCCTATCTGCTAAGTCATCAGCAACCATTGCCTGGCCCTACTTGGTCCTAGCTTGGTTGGAGAGGGGGCTCGGGCGCTGATCATATGTATGTATGGTCAGTCTCTAGGGCATTGTCCTGCTCGATAGGGCAATGTCTCTGTCCCTTGCCTCTGCCATTCATGAGTGGCATTTAAACCTTTAAACTGTTGTTGAGGTCTGTGCTTCAATCATTATTTCAACAATTATTATTATTATTATTATTATTATTATTATTATTATTATTATATGCTAAGCTACAACCCTAGTTGGAAAAGCAGGATGCTATAAGCCCAAGGGCCCCAACAGGGAAAATACCCCAGTGAGGAAAGGAAATAAGAAAGAAATAAAATATTTTAGGAATAGTAACATTATTAAAATAAATATTTCCTATTTAAACTAAAAAAACTTTAACAGAACAAGAGGAAGAGCAACTAAATAGAAAACCTATTCTCTCTATGCTCAGAATTACGTTCTGCATCACATCAGGTGTGGAATAGCCACCAGGATCTCTAAATCTATTTTGATGTAAGTTACAAATGTGTTAAATCTAAAAACCAGAATCTATTTATTCCTTAACTTTTGTTATTTAATATTCTATAGAATTTGAGACTAGAATATTCAGAGAAGCAACCCACTCTGAGAATAAGGAGAGTGCTATTTGCTAGAAAAACTTAGTAAATGGCTTAGGCGGAAAATTCTTAGACTGTAAAGAAGGGAAAAAAAACTTTTTTTGTGTGTCAGCCGCTGAGATTGAATGAAAAGATGCAATTACGGCGCCAAGGACGAGAAGATTCCACGAATTTTACTGTAAAGACTCTAGTTCTTCAAGAAGCAAGGGTTTGTGTATCGCCATTATCAGCAAAGCTGCCCTATTCACGGCCACACATACTAGGTTGGTTTGATGTGAGCATTCGAACAAAAGTCTCCCACCACCACCACCAATCTGCACTGGCCAGCGTGGTGTCCTTCTGCAATTCAAAGGGAAAAGAAACCTTTCCTGAACAGCTGTTCACTGAATCAGTGTATCCACCATTGTCGTCAAAATTATCGGGTCGAAAACAAATTCTAATCGCTAATCGACTTGGATTTAGAGTTTCTGTATAAATTACTGAATTTAATTCAAATTTAAAATTCTACAAATAGTAAATAGAAATCTTGGCAGTTAATGGTAAAAGCAACAAATTTGTAGATTTTGTGTTCTTTTTGGTAACTGAATTGAGCTGTTTCATGTGATTAATGATAAAATGCGTAGTAAACGAAGCTTCTTAGAAATGCGTAGAGTCATCGTCAATAAACTGGCAAGACTAAACGGTTTTTTAGAAAGGATGTTTCAAAGCGAACGCTCACGTAGCGCTTATAAGCTCCCTAAACTAAATTCCTGGCTATTATCCTTCTGCCTACAATCTACGAAATCGAAATTCAGAGCAATTTTCGAAAGTCACTTTCACTAAAAAAGGGAACGTTATTTTGCGAATGGGTTTCATTTACCATTTCCTTTACTCTTCCTTTATATAAGGTTTTATATATATGTATATATATGTATATATATATATATATATATATATATATATATATATATATATATATGTATACATATATATGTATATATATATACATATATATCCATATATGTATATATATATATATATATATATATACATATATATATATATATATATATATATATATATACATATATATGTATATATATATATATATACATATATGTATATATATATATGTATATATATACATATATATGTATATATATATATATATATATATATATATATATATATATATACACATATATATATATAGTATATATTATTCTAATTCGCCATTTATTTCATTATGCATTCTCATTCTAAAATATACCTTTCTCTTTAAATAATAATGTTGTTTTGAGAGAATTTTCTTCATCACTGGATATGTTCATTGCAAAGATAAGGTGATAGGGAAGTGACCCTATGTTTATCGGTTTATCCATACATTTTGTAGGTGTGACAGTTTTCTTTGCAATAAATTATAAAAACATTTCTTCCTTTCCATGAATCAACCATCTCGAGACTGTCGCCTTACGGATATATTTGCTAAGATCTATTTAAGTTTAATCATCAGTTCTTGAAATACCCTGCTAACACTTAGTGTTCTATCCTGCTAACACTTAGTGTTATATTCTGCTAACACTTAGTGTTTTATCCTATTAACACTTAGTGTTCTATCCTGCTAACACTTAGTGTTATATTCTGCTAACACTTAGTGTTTTATCCTATTAACACTTAGTGTTCTATCCTGTTAACACTTAGTGTTCTATCCTGTTAACACTTAGTGTTTTATCCTATTAACACTTAGTGTTCTATCCTGCTAACACTTAGTGTTATATTCTGCTAACACTTAGTGTTTTATCCTATTAACACTTAGTGTTCTATCCTGTTAACACTTAGTGTTCTATCCTGTTAACACTTAGTGTTCTATCCTATTAACACTTAGTGTTCTATCCTATTAACACTTAGTGTTATATCCTGCTAACACTTAGTGTTTTATTCTATTAACACTTAGTGTTCTATCCTGCTAACACTTAGTGTTTTATCCTATTAACACTTAGTGTTCTATCCTGTTAACACTTAGTGTTCTATCCTGTTAACATTTAGTTTTCTATCCTGTTAACACTTAGTGTTATATCCTGCTAACACTTAGTGTTCTATCCTGTTAACACTTAGTTTTCTATCCTGTTAACACTTAGTGTTATATCCTGCTAACACTTAGTGTTTTATTCTATTACACTTAGTGTTCTATCCTGTTAACACTTAGTGTTCTATCCTATTAACACTTAGTATTCTATCCTGTTAACACTTAGTGTTCTATCCTATTAACACTAAGTGTTCTATCCTGTTAACACGTAGTGTTATATCCTGCTAACACTTAGCGTTCTATCCTATTAACACTTAGTGTTCTATCCTATTAACACTTAGTGTTCTATTCTGTTAACACTTAGGATTATATCCTACTAATACTTGTTGTTATATCTTGTTAACACATAGTTATATCCTACTAACAATCATACTTGACTCATGATTCGAGGGTCAGAAATTCGAACCTGGCCAGCAGAGTAGATAAGGAGTTGACTTCCAAAAGCTTGTACGTGGATAAAATAGAATCTCTTAAATGAAATATACGATATTTTGGGGTCCTAGAAATTGTTTAAGCACTGTCTATGTGTCTATATGTACGTATATATATATATATATATATATATATATATATATATATATATATATATATGTGTATATATATTTATATACATATATATACATATATATACATATATATGTATATCTATAGTCTACATACACACATACGTATATATATATATATATA
>NC_090732.1:21084069-21094069 GCF_036898095.1 Palaemon carinicauda | reverse complement strand
CATCGCTGTTGCTATTTTGGCACAAAATTACTATAAAACAGACGTACGTGAACTTATGTTCCTTGTTGTCTGACCAAACTCAATTCTTAGGAAATTACAAATTTCACAATAAATGCCACAGAAATCTTTCCTCAGCAAACAATCGTTAGTTCAATTACATTCTGGGGGTCGGGGGCGGGGGTCGCCAGATACAGTATGCCACATCTACCGAAATCCGCGAGACAATCAAGTAATTACACAGATATTTGATCTAATTTTCTATTACGTTTTTATGAAACCAAAATGTAATTAAAATGTTTCATGGTATGACTTGTATCGCTAGTAAAAACTACGTAGAATAACAATATTGTTTCATTACAAAGGCATAATAACGTAGACTCCTCTAGCTCCATTCATTACATCGTAACGAGTTTTACTTTACCGCCAACAGATGGCATCAGCAACACCTTGTCCCAACTAAAATGATCAATTACTTGAAGACCACGTGAGTCAAAAAAGAGTGGTAGGAAGGTAGAAGCTAGATAATTGGTAGTTGGTAAATTATCAACGATTATTTCCTTATTAGAAATTAATATTTTTATCAGTAAATGGTGTGATCTTTTCATATGCAATAGGAAGCAAGCTGTGTTTACTTAAAAAAGTGTTTATTATTTCCTTTCTTTATCAGAACACATGTAGGGTAGGTCATGTCCCTGTACAAGTGACCAAGGTAACAATCATCAGCATAGTCAAGGTTGGAGGGACGAGTTTGGAACAGCGCTGCCAAATGAATTTTCTTGGATGGAGAATACCATTTTTTATTACAGATTCATATTATTTACGGATTAATAGTTATGTGTCAGAAGGTGCATAACTAGGGTGTAATTTGATGTTCTTATAATCAGCGTAATCAACCTAGACAAATCGAATAGTGAACAAGAAAATTGTCTCATTTTTGCGTCTTTGCCAACACCTGACTGTGTTGCGTCATCCACCTGAGGATTTGTGTTTGTTAATAGAGGCGTTCCAGAGTGTAAATCATTTATAAAATAAACTTTATCATCATTTCCTTAGTGAATATATATATGTTAGTATAGTTGTTTCTTGGTTCGATATTTGTTAAAAGAATCTATTAAGTATAAATATATATATATATATATATATATATATATATATATATGTGTATGTATGTATGTATGTATGTATGTATGTATATATATATATATACATATATATATATATATATATATATATATATATATATATATATATATTATATATTTATATATATATTTATTTATATATATATATATATATATATATATATATATATATATATATATATATATATAAATTAATGTTCCCTTACCAGTAACGTCTTCCTAAGTCGATAATTGGCCAATAGCGAATATATAAATAACTTGATTCTGAATGATCGTTGCGAGAGAGAGAGAGAGAGAGAGAGAGAGAGAGAGAGAGAGAGAGAGAGAGAGAGAGAGCAGGAAAAAAGAGGCCATCTGCAAGACATGGATGCTGATGATCTCTGCAAATGAATCAAGAGACGGAGTATACCTATAACAAGAAGTCAATGTTATCAATTATAGGCTATAGGTGAAGTGTGTGGATGTTGCATTAAGCTGTTAAAGGTATATGACAATTATTTGTCGACATTTATTTATTTATTATTATTATTATTATTATTATTATTATTATTAATTGATCGCGATGTTTTTAAGGATTTTTGTGCTGGGCATAGATGTTGAAGATAAAAGTTTGGAGAGACGAAAATGTAAGCATACATGATTATAATATCACCGGGATTACTGAGAATGTAAGTAAAGTTTTGCTATATATATTGCCAAAAAATTACAAGAAATTTTTCCTCTATTTACATATTTGATTCGATGCAAAGGTTAACAAAAAATAGTAGGTTGTTTGATGTCAAGATAGGTTAATCGAACCTTTTTTTTAAAGTAATAAAAAGATTTTTCAAATAAGTTACATTATACCCTATGATTGATAGATATGGGAATACATGTTAGCCTGGTATAAAGTCAAATATTTGTCCGTATTTCTATCGATTATAGGTTTGAGTTCGTGACCGGGCAGAAATATTATTCATTAAAGGCAGAGCGAATTCCATATTAAGAAGTATTTTTAACCTATTTGTAAAATTTATATATATATATATATATATATATATATATATATATATATATATATATATATATATATATATAATCATTAACACTCGTGTTTTTAATCAATGAATTGATCATCAATCTCTTCAAAAGCTGTCTGTAGACAAATGAAAGAATACATCTAAAATAGATTTCGCTAAGATAAAAAAAAACTATATACGAAAAAAAAAGATAAATATTTAACTGTTTAACTGTGGTTCTTGATTATGCGTCATTGATTCTACTTATAAGCTCTAGTTGGTCATGCATAGTATTTCTAAAAGTACATTTAGTATGTTAATGCATATTACAGTATGTGCTCGTCTCATTATTTTTTAAATTTTTGTGCCGTTCTTGACTGGAACGGATTATATATATATACTGATGGTTCAAATAAAGTTAGTTACATTCACTTCGGTTATCAGTTAATAACTAATCAATACCTCTTCACATGGTGACCCTGGAGTGACCCACCATGTGCGGAGGCACCGATTGGGCACTAACTGATAAGTGGAGTGAATATAACTAGTTTTATTTGGACAGAGGATCATTATATATACAACCCATTCCAGTCAAGAACGGCACATATGAGACAAGCATGTACAGACATTAACAAGTTATCTGTGCAAAGGGGAGAACGATAAATAAAATAATAATAATAATAATAATAATAATAATAATAATAATAATAATAATAATAATAATAATAATAATAATAATAATAATAATAATACCGTCATAGTGTAGGAGCGTGTGTGATATGTTCGCGATACACTTGTAAGTTGAAGGTTCGAAGATTTAAATAATACACGTAGGGCAATTGCAGGTCACAAAAAGTGTGGTAGATATTTATGTGATTATTTATTTCTTAAACAGTTTGGAAAGGTTGCAGTAGATTTAAAACTAGATAAGCATATAGAAGTTCTTATAAACAAACTTAGCATATTTCTGATCTTTTGTGGGAACATTTTCCAAATTATGTCTACATTTAATTACACATTTAGAGTATTTGAAAATAATCAAAGAGAATATGGAAAATGTTTTGGTTTTTTTTTTTTCGATAATGCTCAATAAAAGAAAAACAAGAATATTATTTAAACGAATGAAAAATAAAACCAGAGGATTTTCTGTAGCTTTGAATTTTTTCTTCCTTATTTTTGAATAATTTTTTGCAATTTGCTGACTTACTAATCATTCGTTCAACATATTTAAAAATACATTTAGATAATATCGTAACACATATGCTATTGAGATCACGCTATCTAAAACTCAATATATCATTTAATCATTAAAAAAAAATAAACTGTGGTTTACCTTCCTCTAGAAAGGCTACTGAACATTTTTTATCAACTTTTCTGACAACTAAAGCTATGATTTATGTTTCTCAAGAAACTTGAGTTTCTAAAGCTTTAGGATTTGGGGAAATCTACACACTGTGAAGTGACTTTCTCAAAAGAAAAAATTTTAGTCATTGAGAATAACAACAGACCTTTTGATTTTGATCATCTATTTGCTCGAGACGACGGCCATCTATTTTCATTTTACAGTCTACTATGGTTTGGCTCTATTGATTCCTTCAGGTTTTAGAATCACTTTCTCCTACTTATACTTCCTCCCATTGGGCCTATTAAGATGAGAAAGCTAGACTCTAGCCTCTTGACTCTGCAATACTTTACATCTTTTCATTGACATAGACAAATCCATTAACATACTTTTCTATCTTTTACCGAAACCATGGCAGATGAAAGCAATTTTTCAAGATAGTCGCTAAATTACGTTTAAATCAAGAGATGTTTTGGGGATCAATGGCTATGTTTTTAAGCTCATTTTGTGTCATAATAGTTCTTTAGACATAATCTAAAGTAAAAGAGGACGTATACATGAATGCCGTTTGGTTATTTTTATGACAATCCCTTTGAATAAGAACTGTCGACTCAAAATTCATAAATCCACACATAATATATATATATATATATATATATATATATATATATATATATATATATATATATATATATACATATATATATGTATATATATGTATATATATATATATATATGTATATGTATATATATATACATATATATATATATATATATATATATATATATATTTATATATATATATACATATATATATATATATATATATATATATATATATACATATATGAAGAATAAGCGACTTACCTGCTGACGGTAATTGTACAGGCAGGCTTCAAAAGAATGAAATTCCCTTATTATAATAATCAACAGAATTGAATTTAGGTCTCCATGGGTATATCTATCTCACGGTTCTCTCGGACGCAACTTTGAATTCATAAAACAGATCGTAAAATGTATTAGTACTTCCAGTTCAGACTTTTCCCAGTCTTTTTTTTCTCACACGCGAATGTCTCGAATGCAATGACATGGATTTATCTCTCCCTCAATTCCTTGAAGGAAAGCGAAAGGGAAATAAGTGCGCTGGGAAAGAAACAACAACGCATCAACGACTAATTTCCAGATGTTACTTAAAGGGATTAAGTAATCGGCGTTTGATGAGATTTCTCACGTTGAAACTCTCTTATTGTCCTTTACTTTTATTCTTTCTCAATCCTGTCGGTTTAACAATAATGATAAAACTAGATAGAAATAAAGATCGTATCGAAAATCCACGTGAAAATGCAAGATCAGGACTTCTGAGCAGTAGATACCAAAAGATAACCCTAGTATTATTTGCAGAATAACAGTAACAGCGGAAAATACTGAATTTTTCGCAGATGATAATTTGCTTCAAATGTCTGTATCTACACAACTGATGTAGCGGATAGGTATCAATCAATTTTATGATTAAAACCTCACTTCAGTTTATTGCTAAATTTTTTAACATCTTCACTTATACTTTTGTAACACAAAATTGAAACAACTTTTAAGCCTTTCGATTAAAACCAAGTGCATGAATGAATGAAAGATAAGTCAAAACTTAAAATAGGAAAATTAAAATGAAGAACAGTAGGAAATGTAAGTATATGAAAACACATAATTGCTTTCAATGTAACATTTGAAGACCTATCTTTTATTTTCACAGAAGCTGCTCAGATACTACCAGACAATGAATAGCTTTAGTCTATGAAAGTATAAAGGGTGACCGGAGGAGCAACCGGAAGTCATTTACATGGGAAGATTTCCTTAAAGCCACTGCGAGAAGAAAGAGAAAGTTATAGTTTGCGACCGCTAGTCCACCAGCCTACAAATTAGTGCAAGAATCTACTGGGATCAAGAGGAGGGTAGTGGGGCAAGTTGCTGAGAAGCCGGAAGGCTTCTCCTTCTGGTGTCGCCCCCTATAAAGACGATATTAGTATATAGAAAAATAAGAAAAACATATGTATATATAAACATATATATGGATATATAAAAGTATTTGTTTATATAGATATATTTACATAATTATTCATATATACACTGTATAGACGGTATATGTATACATAATTAACCAGCCACTATGTATGGCATTTATAGAATATGGGAAAGCTTTTGATTCAGTCAAAACTTCAGCAGTAATGAAAGCCCTTTAAAGACAAGGAATAGATGAGTCTTATATTAGAACACTTGAAGTACAGCAAACTTAAAATTACATATAGTAAAAAAAAATAAAAACTAATTGAGAGCATGCCTAGAAGAAGTTCTTAAGAATTTCGATTGGGAAACTGTAAGAATTGATATTAATTGGATATCCCTTAACAACTTGAGATTTGCAGATTACATAGTTCTATTTAGTGAATTATGGGTGGAATTGCAAAAGATATTAGAAGATTTTAATAAAAAGCAGAAATGTAGGACTGTAAATGAATATCAGTAAAACTAAGATAATTTTCAATGAAAGGGCAGAGAGACAACAAATAAAAGTTATGGATGGACCTCTAGAGATAGTTAATGAATATACGTACTTAGAACAGACAGCAAGTGTTTCCCCAGGACATGAGACCGAAATTAAAATAAGGATAAGTATAGGACGGAGAGCTTTTTGTAAACAAAATGAGATTATGAAATGTAAAATACCACTTTCTCTAAAAAGAAAAGTATTTAATGAGATGGTCTTACCAGTATTAACTTATGCATAAGAAATTTGGAGCATTACTAAAGCCTTAGAGCATAAGCTAGTTACAACTCAAAGAGCTATGGAAAGAATAATAATGGGAATAACACTAAGACACATAAAGAGCAACATGAATGCAACAGGAAACTAAAGTAGAGGATATTTTAACATGTAAGAAAATGAAATGGACATGGGCAGGGTACATAATGAGAATGGCAGATAATAGATGGACATTAAGAATAAAAGAATAGGGTCCCTAGAGATAGCAAAAGAAGCAGGGGAAGGGAGAGAAGACGATGGATTGAGGAACTAAGAATGTTTGTGGGTGTGGGCTAGCATACTATTTTTTTTTTTTTTTTTTTTTTTTTGTATTTGTCGACTAATAAGAAAAAAGTCAAAGGGAAGGAAGAAGCACTTGGGAAGTGTGCAATTAAAGGTGTTGAAATGAGTCAAACATGCAGCAAATCTTTTTAAAGACCATAAGCTTTTGTTGAAAATTTCAGATGATGATTTAGTTGCAAATGAAGTATGCTACCATCATTCATGTCGCAAAATGTACCCCAAGACAGCAGCACTGTGATGAACAGAGAACGTAAGAGGAGCAAACAATGACACATCCCGTAAAACGAACCAATAGAAATACAACAGAGCATTACGTAAAACAGTAAATTATGTCACTGAATACATAATCAAAACAAAGAAGGCCCAAAAACTGAATTCTGTCCATTCCTTACAGTGTGGATCTCTCCGAAGAAGGGAATTGATTTTGGTGATAATTTAAAAGCCACTAAGTCACGCAATAAACGAGGAACTATATCATATTCAAACCAGATTTCGACTGTTGATGCTGAAAATTTGGCCAATTACTCATCAAAAGTTGAATCACAGATTAAAGAGGTAGCACAGCATATGTATAAAAAAATTTACACAATCGGTATGCCCAAAAGTTACTCAGTCTTTAAATTTTTAAGACATTATTTCAGGAAAAAAAAAACATTCCAGAATTACTTGCAATATCTTTCAGAATTTAGAAAAATTTGAACGTCGAGTTTCTTCATCTGCACAAAATGCAATATTCAATGCAAGCAATGGGAGATTAAAACCAAGAAAGCATCATCTGTTGGGTTTAGGAATGAAAAGTATGACCGGCAGAAGAATAGCAATAGTAATTGTTAACCACTGTGGCCACAGCAATTGGGTATCACACCTCTGGAGAACTTGAAACGGATTGTTCTTTGTCTCCCATGGAGCAACCTGGAGTCACACCAAAGATTATACCAAAGATTATATCGGCGTCAATGACCTTGGATGTCAGGATGCTAAAAAACCTCAAATCAATCAATCAATTAACCAAAGATCATAAGACGTCAACTTGGATGGTATATGGAAAGTGACAGGTATCACATGCATTGGTCTGACGGCCCAACGCTTCCTGAAAATCTGGAAGCTGCCACAGAAGAGGACACAAACATAATAGTTGAAAAAAGTTACTTATTTACTGACGATCATAGTTCTGATGAAAATTGTGAGAAGGACATTCATGAACTTCAATTATTTTCTTACCTTTCTCAAATTTCCAACTTTTTCAAATACTATTTTTCGTGATATATTTATTTATGATCGTTGGAGTCCTTGGGCTTATATCATCTTGCTTTTCCAACTAGGGTTATAGCTTAGATAATAATAATAATAATAATAATAATAATAATAATAATAATAATAATAATAATAATAACCAAGATTCCAGATGTCACATGGAAACAGATACCACCTATCTCCTAACCTAGAGGAAGCACCATGACCTGCTATCTGTAGGTCTCGGGAAACACCTTAGCCCCATAGGGACAGTGGTCTTAAAACATCACCCTTGGAAGTTGGAGGCAAAGTGAGGGGGTGTTGGGTGGGAACCATGGTCGCGTGCCATCGTCGGCACAAGGGCTCACACTACGCCCAAACGACGCTGTGATCTTTTTATCTTAACATTCATTTGCGTAACACCTGACATGTACAGTAACTGATATGTGTGCCCCCGCCCCTTCCCTCTTGCTTGACTTGGTTAACGTCATGATGTGGTGGTCGATGTGGTAACGTCCCTGACTGGTGAACGTCAGACTGGGGTTCGAGTCCCGCTCAAACTCTTTAGTTTCTTTGGTCGCTGCAACCTCCCCATCCTTGGGAGCTAAGGATGGGGGTTTGGGGGAGCCTAGAGGTTAATCTGCTGAGTTATCAGCAGCCATTGCCTGGACCTCCCTGGTCCCATCTTGGATGGAGAGGGGGCTTGGGCGATAATCATATGGCATATATGGTCAGTTTCAAGGGTATTGTCCTGCTTGATAGGGCAATGTCACTGTACCTTGTCTCTGCCATTCATGAGAGGCCTTTAAACCTTTAAATGTTCAGTAAATAAGTCAGAGTGTAGACTTGCTAAAAGAGATCTTTTAATGATTGAAGAAGATAATTATCAGTAAATGCTCTGAGTATGTTTTGTAAAAAAGAAAAAAATACTTAGGAAGATACACTCTGCTACTGAAGCTTAACCGCTTCATTTGCTTCCCTCATCTCCCATTATCTTATTATAATCATTATTATTATTATTATTATTATTATTATTATTATTATTATTAATTGCTAAGCTACAACCCTAGTTGGAAAACCAGGATGCTATAAGCCCAGGGGCTCCAACAGGGAAAATAACCCAGTGAGGAAAGGAAACAAGGAAAAATAAAATATTCTGAGAACAGTAACAACATTAAAATAGATGTATTCTATCAAAACTATAAAAACTCTAACAAAACAAGAGGGAGAGAAATTAAATAGAATAGAGTGTCCGAGTGTACCCTCAAGCAAGAGAACTCTAACCCTATATAGTGGAAGACCATAGTACAGAGGCTATAGCACTACCCAAGACTAGAGAACAATGATTTGATTTTGGATTGTCCTTTTCCTAGAAGAGGTGCTTGCCATAGCTAGAGTGTCTCTTCTACCCGTACCAAGAGGAAAGTAGCAACTGAACAATTACAGTGCAGTAGTTAACCCTTTGGGCAAAGAAGAATTATTTGGTATTCTCAGTGTTGTCAGGTGTATGAGGACAGAGAAGAATCTGCAAGGAATAGGCCAGACTATTCAGTGTATGTGTAGGCAGAGGGAAAGTGAACCGTAACCAGAGAGAAGGATTCTATGTAGAACTGTCTGGCCAGTCAAAGGACCCCATAACTCCCTAGCGGTATTATCTCAACGGATGGATGTTATGTAACGTGGCGTCTCCACGCCATAGAATTACGTTTCTGGATATATTAATATAAGAAGCAATTATATATTGTTATACATGTTTTGAGTCCTTATATAGAAAGAAAAAATTTTTGTATGAGGAAATTTTGTTCATAAGCATGTTGATTTCTGGGTAAATAAACGTTAAGCCTGACATTTAGCAAACGGGAATGTCGGTTTTCTGCTTGAGAAATGGTGTACACAAACAAAACAATCTACATTTTATTAGCAACATTTAATAAAAACTCTACCTTCTAGCATAAATGCCCGAGAAGCTATGATTCATAGAGTGTGGATATGCATGATAGCTTGGCGGCCATGTTGATGACGTCACCAAATACCCACCCACTGGAATTTTGTAAGACTCACTTTTCTAAGACTCATAAGATGTGTAACAACAAAAATTACCAATAAATTTTTTACACACGTCTGGTAAATAAATCTGCCCTGCCTCTTGGACTCTCTGAGAAGGGACACTGAATATTGTACACCCAGC
>NC_090732.1:21071569-21079069 GCF_036898095.1 Palaemon carinicauda | reverse complement strand
TATTGGACATTTACTGAGTTGTCCATAAATGACCAAATCACACAAAAAAAAAAGTCATTTTCATTAGTGGAGACTTATTCTAATCAAATATCTACTTATTATTATCTATTTAGTATTCTTGAATGATTTTCATCCCTTGATATCTATGAATCTCCTCAAGAGCAAATCCAGTGTCCCAAAAATGGTCCTAATTGAATTATTCAGAAAAGTATTTCTTTCTTTCTTCGGTAATTTCACTCATATTCTACATCAATCTATTAATGAAATGAAAAAAAAAAAAATGTATGGAATCATTTTTTGATGTATTAATGTATTAATGTATTCTGGTGATCTTTTTATAGCATATCATCATCATCTCCTTCCGCGCCTATTGACGCAAAGGGCCTCGGTTAGATGTCGCTAGTCGTCTTTATCTTGGGTTTTTAATTCAATACTTCTCAATTCATCGGCTCCTACTTAACGCTTCATAGTCCTCAGCCATGTAGGCCTGAGTCTTCCAGCTCTAAGGCTTTTGGAACCCAATTGAAAGTTTGGTGAACTAATCTCTCTTGGGGAGTGCAAAGAGCATGCCCAAAACATCTCCATATGATCTCATCCACATATGGCACTTGAGTAATCTCTCTTATAGTTTCAAGTAATCTCATTAGATTTTCAAGTAATCTCTATTATAGTTCAAGTAATCTCTCTTATAGTTTCAAGTTATCTCTCTTATAGTTTCAGTAATCTCTCTTATAGTTTCAAGTAATGTCTTATAGTTTCAGTAATCTCTCTTATAGTATCAAGTAATCTAACTTATAGTTTCAGTATTCTCTTATATAGTTTCAGTAATCTCTCTTATAGTTTCAAGTAATCTAACATAGTTTAAAGTAATCTCTTATAGTTTCAGTAATCTCTCTTATAGTTTCAAGTAATCTAACTTATAGTTTCAGTATTCTCTCTTATAGTTTCAGTAATCTCTCTTATAGTTTCAAACGGGAGATTAATGTTCTTATCATCCGAATCCTTGATGAGATCCGGAAGTGACGTCATGGCGTTTGTTTATGCAATCAATGTCGAGGTTTTGACCTTCCTGAGGTTTATGTTGAGGGAGTAATGTTTACTCACAAAACATACTGTAGATAAACACAAATGAAATGCAGTTTTATATAAATCAGAAGCTTAAACCTTTCTTCTTCATATTTCTAACTTCAGGTTGCATCCCGATGTAATGCCAGAAGCAGCTCAAAGTGAAGGTGAAATAGAATAAACTGATTTTAATAGACCATTGTTAAAATTTTGAGAATTGTATAATCTAAAGAATACCTTCTTCCTTGCTTTTATAATTTTAGTGCCATAGCCTCTGTACCAAGGGTCTTCCTCTGTCTTGGGTTAGAGTTCTCTTGCTTGAGGGTACACTCGGGCACACTATTCTATCTAATTTCTCTTCCTCTTGTTTTGTTGAAGCTTTTATAGTTTATATAGGAAATAATTATGTTGATGTCGCTAGTGTTCTTAAAACGTTTTATTTTTCCTTATTTCCTTTCCTCACTAGGGTATTTTCCTTGTTGGGCCCCTGCGCTTATAGCATTCTGCTTTTCCAACTATGGTTGTACCTTAGTAAGTAATAATAATAATAATAATAATAATAATAATAATAATAATAATAATAATAATAATAATAATAATAGAATATCTCCCGTAATTGTGATTTTATTTATCTCTTCAATTAAAGAAAACTGGTTTAGTAAAATCTCGTTCTCTTTCTAATTTAAAAATCATAAATTTAACAACACAAATTGTAATCAATAAAAATGTAAACTTCTTTTGTTCGTGATAAAGACTTTGCATCCAACTAGTGTAGCCTATCATCAATGGTCAAGAGTCCTCATTACTACACCAAATGCCAAGAAATATATTGTCTCAAACTTTCCACATTTATCAGAGACCAAAAATGGTGTGTCTTTCGAACTATATGGTTACTTAGTATTGATCTGATTCTGTGAGTCTTTGATTTCATGTGTTTACATACACAAACACGTACTCTTGAACACACACTCATATGCAATATAGATATTTGTATGTGTGTTTGTGTGTCTATATATTTTACATGTATACACACATACACACACTCACACACACACACACATATATATATATATATATATATATATATATATATACATACATATATATAACATATGTTTATATACATGCATACACACACACACACACATATATATATATATATATATATATATATATATATATATATATATATATATATATATATATGCATATATATGAGTGTGTGTATACAAATGTTTATAGATGTATTTATAAATATAACTATATTTATATATATATATATATATATATATATATATATATATATATATATACATACATATATGCGTGTGTGTGTGTGTGAGGTAGGGGAAGGCCACTTAGTTACTGATGGTATCCGAACGAAAACCACAGGTGTTTTATATTCCATACAATCCAGACTATTATGGTAACGAAAGCTGTCAGTCCTCTTTACGCCTGAAAGGTAACAGAGGCCATGGAGGATATTATATAGGCAAAGGCCTGTTACTATTCCATGTCATTTGACCTGAATTCATGTGACTCTTCTTCTCTGACTTCCTCTCTGACGTATATCGTTATGACAAGTCATATTCTTTTTATGAACTCTAATGCTATGAGTTTAGTGGCAATAGAAAATATTAAATATCCTTCAATAATTTTTTATTTTGTACATATCTCATAGTAACGACAACAATAACAATAACAGTGATGATAATATTATTATAGAAAAATAAATAAACATTGTTAATTATAATAGATTTAACAATAATAGTAAAAGCTCTAACAATTAGTTATTGAGTTCCAAGCTTTTCCAAAACAACAAAAATCTCTCTCTCTCTCTCTCTCTCTCTCTCTCTCTCTCTCTCTCTCTCTCTCTCTCTCTCTTGTCTATAAAAGTAGACTATATAATATACGTAATTATTCTATTCGATAAGGTAAAAAGTACAAAAAAGTTGTAGTTAAATTATATAAGTTTTGTTCTACGGCTTTTAATTTGTTTACATTCACGTCACCCAGTTTAAAGGTTTAAAGGCCGCTCATGAATAGCAGCAGCAAGGGACAGTCTCATTGCCCAATCAAGCAGGACAATACCCTAAAGACTGATCATATTACTCATATGATCAGAGCCCAAGCCCACTCCCCACCCACGCTAGGACCAAGGAGGAACAGGCAATGGCTGCTGATGACACGCCCATCATTAGCTCACAAGGATGGAGAGGTGACAGCGACCACAGAAACTAACGAGCTTGAGCGGAATTCGAACCCCAGTCTGGCGTTCACCAGTCAGGGACGTTACCACATCGGCCACCACAACCCATATTTAATCTATTGAGTTTTGTTAAGGTATCATATCATTTCATTCAGGGTTTGTCTTCTAACTATTTTTGCTCTCCTCATGACTCAAGATGTATTTTTATTTGCCAAACTCAAAATCTGTTGCTGTTTTTTTTTTTTTTTTTTTTTTTTTTTTTTTTTTTTTTTTTTTTTTTTTTTTTTTTTTTGTAAAATACTCATCTTTTAAAATACTGGAAAGTGAATCATCTGCTTTTACATTGCCAACTTACAGGTGGAGTTATTGATCTTCCTTTGTTTTTTTTGTTTTTTTATGCAAAAGAGTAAAGCTACGCTATCAAATAAAACAGTAATTTTAATCGGCCATCTTTCAGTAAATTTTACCTTACTTTTTTATTATTTTTTTACGGGTTGGTGACCGTGATATCCCTCATTTACGTCAATATATCCGTTTATAATACGGTAAATGCCTCGCAACATTTATTCCAGGATTTTTACCGTTTTTTTAACGGCAAGTTTTTAACAGTGTACCCATCGTGGTTTTACGATATCCACTAGCGTGCTAATTTTAAAGGTTGTTGAAAATTAGTACAATAGCTATACCCTCTTTTTATTATCAAAGGCTTTTTTAAAAATGCGTCCCATGTCAGGTGATAATATATATATATATATATATATATATATATATATATATATATATATATACATATATATATATATGTATATATATATGTATATATATACATGTATATATATATATATATATATATATATATATATATATGGGTTTTCTTCACTTTATCACAGAGCCCCATACTCTGAGAGTACCTACTGTACTTGCTCCTATGGTCCCTAGAGAGGTACTGCTTAACCCTCGGTAAGTAAATGCAATGTTGCTCTGCCAATAAGCTGAATTGTTAGATTTTGTGGAATTCTTCACTGTGATGGAAATATACTGTCACTAATAGGCTTATCACACGCTCTCTATCAGACTTAAGACAAGTGACCTATAACAGAGTTCAGTGATCGCGCACTACAATTTGTGACAGTCTTAGTACTCTTATAAAGGTCATTAATCTCGCTGTATAGAACACATACTTCTACATATTTTGCCAACAAGGATTAGGACAAATGTACGTAATTGAAGCGTCACTATATAAAAGAAAAATTAAATAATAAGATATTGAAAAGAATCAAGGTCCATAAGATTTATGAAATTTGGCAATTTTAATGCAAAAATGATAACCATTTTCAATAGACAAGGAAACGATCATCGTTAGATACGGAAAAAAATCAATGCTTTCTCAACGATGATTAATAGTTACTTATGAAAGTACATATGACTTGAAAATATATAAAAAATAAAACAATATAACCAGATTTACTTATTTTTTTCTTTTAAACACAAGGGAACTGGCGCAATAGATCAAAACAGTAGCAATATTAAATGAGTCTTCGGAAAGTTACGTTTTACACTTATTTATCAACGGAGTTTTAACAGTTGTGCCCCAGCGTGGATACCCTTAGACGGGAACTCTATTCATCGGGTGACAGGAAACCAATGTTGGTCCTTCAATATACTCAACCTACCATGAAGGTTTAGAGGTTTAAATGCCGCTCATGAATGGCAGAGGCAAGGAGCAGTGACATTGCCCTAACAAGCAGGACAATGCCCTAGAGACTGACCATAATATGATCAGCGCCCAAGCCACCTCTCCACCAAAGCTAGGACCAAGGAGAGTCAGACAATGGCTGCTGATGACTCAGCAGATAGACCTATAGGCTCCCCCAAACCCCCCATCCATAGCTCACAAGGATAGTGAGGTTGCAGCGACCTAAGGAACTAACGAGTCTGACCGGGACTCGAACCCCAGTCTGGCAATCACCAGGCAAGGATGCTACCACCCAGTCACCACAAACCATAATTGGTGTAATTTCCACTGTGCTGTGATAGAAAGATAAAATCTTCCATAAACCATAAAGACACGTCACTATAAGAGAGTCTATTTATCTCACGGAATATTCTATACAAGTCATGGTACTTTTACCAGGCCAGCGATCCAATTACACAAAAGTGAAGGGCTATGAGCTGATTCTATATATACAGTATATTAATGGCCAGGCCTTGGAACACATGTTTCCTGCATATGAATGGGAATTTGCGATTATAAATACACATGCGTGACTCCCCCACACACACACAAATATAAATACATATATAGAAATATATATATATATATATATATATATATATGTATATATATATATACATACTATGTATATAGATATATATATGTGTATATATATATATATATATATATATATATATATATATATGTGTGTGTGTGTGTGTGTGTGTTTGTGTGTATCTATATACTATATTCTGATTATGTAATTAATCATCCTAAGCAATAAAAGTTAATGAAATATATGTGTATATATATGTATATATATACATATATACATATATATATATATATATATATATATATATATATATATATATATATATATATATATATTAGGCTGGAGGAACGTAGAGAGTAGAGGTCCCCTTTTTGTTTTGTTTCTTGTTGTTGTCGGCTACCCCCCAAAATTGGGGGAGGTGCCTTTGGTATATGTATGTATGTATGTATATATATATATATATATATATATATATATATATATATATATATATATATATATATATATTTATATATATATATATATATATATATATATATATATATATATATATATATATAGACTACTTATTGCCACATGTATTTTAGGTTTCAAATATTCATATGTATTGTAAAGGAAACATTAAACTTTTGCTTCTATTTCTTCTGTATTACAAATATTATATCGTATTGAAATTATTTGAACTTTTAATGTATTAAAGGATGACCCTGGTCTTTGAAAACTCTTAACGAAAAACCCGTTGGTTGATTAATTTCTAAAAACTCTCAATTTATTCAAATACATAATTTTTTATCATATGATAGAAAAACTACTGAAAAATTCTATATGTTAACGTTTTCGTGTCAAGTCTTTTAACAGCAAGGAAACCAAAATTATTAAGGCCCGTTAAGTTTGAAACTGAGACAGGATTTAATTTTCCGAGATCGAAGATACCGACTGAACGTATTCTATATATATAAATATATATATTTATATATATATATATATATATATATATATATATATATATATATATATATATATACATACATATATATATATTATTATTATTATTATTATTATTATTATTATTATTATTATTAAATGCTAAGCTACAACCCTAGTTGGAAAAGCAGGATGCTATAAGCCCAGGGGCCCCGTCAGGGAAAATAGCCCAGTGAGGAACGGGAAAAAGGAAAAATTAAATATTTTCAAGAACAGTAAAAACATTGAAATGAATATTTCCTATATAAACTATAAAAACTTTAACAAAACAAGAGGAAGAGAAACTAGATAGAACAGTGTGCCCGAGTGTACCCTCAAGCAAGAGAACTCTAACCCAAAACAGTGGAAGACCATTGTACAGAGGCTATGGCACTACCCAAGACTAGAGAACAATGGTTTGATTTTGGAGTGTCTTTCTCCTAAAAGAGCTGCTTATCATAGCTAAAGAGCCTCTTCTACCCTTAACAAGAGGAAAGTAGCCACTGAACAATTACAGTGCAGTAGTTAACCCTTTGACCAAAGAAGAATTGTTTGGTATTCTCAGTGTTGTCAGGTGTATGAGGACAGAGGAGAATCTGTAAAGAATAGGCCAGACTATTCGGTGTCTGTGTAGACAAAAGGAAAGAACCGTAACCAGAGAAAAAGATCCAGTGTAGTACTGTCTGGCCAGTCAAAGTACCCCATAACTCTCTAGCGGTAGTATCTCAACGGGTGGCTGGTTCCCTGGCCAACCTACTACCTACCTGTATATATATATGCATATATATATATATATATATATATATATATATATATATATATATATGTATATATATACATATATATATATATATATATATATATATATATATACTGTATATATATATAGATATATATATAGATATATATACAGACATATGTATGTGTGTACATATATATACATTATATATATGAATATATATATATATATATATATATATATATATATATATA
>NC_090732.1:21051569-21069069 GCF_036898095.1 Palaemon carinicauda | reverse complement strand
CAGCAAACTATTCAGAGCGAATAACCTTCCTTTGATTAATACTTTCATATGTGTCTGTGGCTTGGGGTGGCTTTAGCAAGACCCTGGCACCTGCTTTAACAGGTGTTTGGTTGCGTTTACACTGAGCTTGGAGTTGACACTCGGGCCCTGTTGCCTCCCTTCACCTCGGTTTGTTCGTCTCCAACTAGTGAGTGTTAAGAGGAATTACCAGAGAATCGCTAAACTTGGGGTATGTCAAAGCTGGGTATGGATGAAAGTTATTAGTAGCTACTTATCAACTCACTATCGTAAACTCTGTAAAGTAATTTGGTTCATGTTCATGTTGTTGTGAAGGTACCGCATGATTGATGAACATCAGTTCTGAAATTCTAAATACAAGAATATATTATTTTTCTTGAAATATCATAATTCCTTTAACATAAACCAAACATCTAGAAAACTAGATATTAAAAATGGCACCGTATGTTCATAGTATAGAAGGAATTATCACTCTTAAGGTAAATTAATGTTGGACCAGTGTTGTAATGTAAGCTGCTAAATGTTGTTGAAATATATATGTTTGATTTTGTTATTGAAGGAACTATTTGTTCTTCAAGTGAAATAATGTTGGGCTAATGCTGTAATTTAGCATATTAATAGATAATTAGAACATTTATTAATCAACTTTGGTAAATGTTTATTTCCTTAAGAAGAAGAAGAAGAAGAAGAAGAAGAAGAAGAAGAAGAAGAAGAAGAAGAAGAAGAAGAAGAAGAAGAAGAAGAAGCTATGGTTTTCAAGATTTTTAGAAAAGGGTCACAGAGTACAAAAGCGTTGGAACCACTAAGCTAGTTTCTTAACCATCGTGTTTTTAAATCATTACCATCTCCAAAAGTTGTTATAGACTATTCTATGTATAATTAAACGTTACGTTGGCAAGAGGATCTATTTAATTAGAAAACGATCTCGTAACAGAGAAATCTTTCTCTACATCAGCGTATGCCCGAGACCGCATAGCAACACATTATTCGTCTGAAAATGCGCAGAAATAATCCATGAGATTACATAGCATGTTCCACACACCTGTCCAGACACTTGGGTCTCTGACAGCTGGAATAAGGGCAAGGAATAAACGTGAAATATTATTTTGTTCCCTTTGTTAAGAGTATAGGTTATCACGCCAGTGCATTTATTAGTACATTTTCAGGTCTTACGTGGCCTTTTTGGTATCAGTGACACATTTTCGCAATAGTCTACAGAGCCTGAGAACACTGGCGTTGAAAATGGATAAGGAAATACAACCCTCAATTTGCAAAATTTACTTTCTACTAATATTTGCGTTTTCCATCGAATTTGAATTCTCTTATAGCAACATGCAAGGTATTACAATGCAAATCTTTTCCACAATATTTTTACTTGACTGCAATTCGAAACCTATTTAGATCTGGAAACTTTTGGAGTGGATCTTTCTCTAAGGAATTAGTCTTGCAATTACTGGAAGGTAAACAAATTCATATATAAAGAATATTTGCTCTTCTCAAAATTATTAATTTAAATTATGTCAAATCTTATTTGTATTCGTCAAAACTTATATTTTCGAACGATACTTGAAACTGATTTGGGAAAATAAATACACTTCGATGCCTTTTCAGAACAGAAGACGCGTGTAAATGCAAAATTATTATAATTGTGAAATGGCTATAACGATTATCCACAAAAAAAAAAAAAAAAAAAAAAAGATGAGGATTCATGCATAAAAATTCAACGTCATGCTTCGTCATGCGTGTGTCTAGTTACTAGACACAAGCATGACGAAGCATTACTAGACTTAAGTATATGACAAGAGCTTCATACAGGAATGAACCAGACATACTTGGAGGCATCATAACTTGAGAAACACTCGATCCACGTGGGATGCTCTTTCTTTTACCTGAATATTGTTATCTGTAAGTGAAAGCAAACTAAACTAGAGAATATTTTATTATGTAAGAAAAAGATTGTCTTTGTTTTTGTTTTTGTTTTCTTTAGTTGAATATTGTTATCTCTAAGCGAAAGTAAACTAAACTAGAGGATATTTTATTATGTAGGAGAAAGAATGTCTTTATTTAGTTTTGTCTTTACTTTAGTTGAATATTGGTGTCTCTAAGCGAGAGCAAACTAAACTAGAGGATATTCTATTATGTAAGAAAAAGAATGTCTTTGTTCTTTTTTTTACTTTAGTTGAATATTGTTATTTCAAAGCGAGAGCAAACTAAACTTGAGGATATTCTGTTATGTAAGAAAAAGAATGTCTTTGTTTTGTTTTTGTTTTCATTAGTTGAATATTGTTATCTCTAAGCGAGAGCAAACTAAACTAGAGGATATTTTATTATGCAAGAAAAAGAATGTCTTTGTTTTTGTTTTTGTTTTCTTTAGTTGAATATTGTTATTTCAAAGTGAGAGCAAACTAAACTAGAGGATATTTTATTATGTAGGAAAAAGAATGTCTTTATTTTGCTTTGTCTTTTCTTTAATTGAATATTGTTATATCTAAGCGAGAGCAAACTAAACTAGAGGATATTTTATTATATAAGATAAAGATTGTCTTTCTTGTGTTTTTGTTTTCTTTAGTTGAATATTAGTATCTCTAAGTGAGAGCAAACTAAACTAGAGGATATTCTAATATGTAAGAAAAATAGATGATCCTGCGAAGGACATATAACGAGAATAACAAATAATAGAGGGACAAAAAAAATTAACAGAATGGGTCCCTAGAGATTGCAAAATAAGTTGGGAAAGAAAGGGAAGAAGGTGGATTGACGAACTAGGAAAATTTACGTATATAGACTAGCATAGAAACACGATAAACAGACGGAAGCGGAAGGACATGTCAGAGGCCATTGTTCTGCAGTGGACTAGTAACGGCTGATGATGATGATGATGATCTCTAAGAGAGAACTAATTCTGTTGTCCGTTTAGGGATAATCAGTATCAGATTTAGTACCAATAATCGTTCAGTATTTTTCCAGATCTCAAGAAAAAAATTGGAGCTTATTTATTCCCTTTAGCTTTTATATTTAATTATTTTTCTTATTTCATGAAAATTAACTATCAATGCCTCATCCACATGGACGAGTTTTTGTCTCTCTCTCTCTCTCTCTCTCTCTCTCTCTCTCTCTCTCTCTCTCTCTCTCTCTCTCTCTCTCTCTCTCTCTCTCATTTGATATCGTATTATCTCTTAAATGAAGAAATCATATATATATATATATATATATATATATATATATATATATATATATATATATATATATATATATATATATATATATATACAGTATATATCTTAGTTTTTTATCAGTAAGCAAGCCACTTCAAAGCAGAAGGAAACCAAATGCAAGTGATATAATCTAAGAATATCATAATTCTGCAGAAGTACACTGTAAAATATTTGCCGTAAAAAGAACGGTAATCCTGAAATAAATGTTGCCAAGCATTTACCGTTTTAAAAGCGGATATATTGACGTAAAGGAGTGATATAACGGTCACCAATCGTAAAAGATAATAACAAATTTGGCTGAAATTACGGTCGCCTGTATTTTATTGAAATGCGGCTGAGAACGGTATATTTTACGAAGAATTTCCAATTTAAATTACGGTTTTTTAACAGCGTAAGAGAGTTTTTTCCAGATGGCATAGTCGTTGTTAACAGGATAGGACATTGACTCTTTCCCACCTTGATCTTTTCATTAACAATATATTTCAATAAACTGTAGCTCATTTAAAACTTAAGGGATATTCTCGATCGGAAATTCACATAAGAAACACATCTTGGCTCTAGTGTTTAATTGTACAAAAGTCTTCCACGATTTATGGATACTTGTCTCTCCGGAGGATGTTTTGAATTTTTTATCATTCAATGTTTTGGAGCCCTTGGGATTATAGTATCTTCCTTTTCCAACTAAGGTTATAGTTTAGTTAATAATAATAATAATAATAATAATAATAATAATAATAATAATAATAATAATAATAGGTTTTCCTTAACTGGTCATCAAAAAATGAGTTTCCTTCAAAATTGCTAAAAAAAAAAATGCCTTTTTGCCATAATTCTGACAGTCCTCTGCTGTCAGATTTTCCAAGACCATACCAGCTACCCCCTTTCTTCCCCCATTCTCCTCTGTCCTCATACACCTGGCAACACTGAAATTACTAATCTTCTTCGCTCAAGGGGTTAACTACTCCTCTTGGTAATGATAGTTTTACGTAAAGTTATTCTCTGCCTTACAAATTGTAACAAAATTTTAGCTAAGGTGAACATATTCATTCAAACTAGATACCATAATTGTTCGTTTTTTCATTTCTGTCTTTTATTTTACAAAAATGTAATGTAACTACGGACAAAATCCGCCACACCCTTCTCTCTCTCTCTCTCTCTCTCTCTCTCTCTCTCTCTCTCTCTCTCTCTCTCTCTCTGCATCGTATATTTTACTTATTCTTTAGGTAAGTAAAGGTGTGTCGTATTAAAACCTACTGGAATACTATAATTTTCCAACATTTGGAATTTAGGTAAATATTTGAAAAGAAGTATGGCAATGTATAAGGAGAAATAAAAAGATTCTATTTTCCCAGCATTGTTAGCAAAGTACACTAACAAGCAATAAGGTAAAACAGAAGATATATGTCTCTAAAATGAAAGCATTTCAAAAGTATAAAAACATTCTTGTTTTTCTACTTATTCTCATAATTATTGCACATTTCATTTAACAGGTAATTCCTTTAATATTATTTCTGTGGGTCGTATACCTGAAAACAAGGTTCCACACATTAACCTACATTACATTCTTGACAGTAATTGCAAGTGGTGGCATTGCATGTAATTTTAGCCGTCAGGAAGCGTCATTATTATTATTATTATTATTATTATTACTTGCTAAGCTACAACCCTAATTGGAAAAGCAGGATGCTATAAGCCCAGGGGGCCCAACTGGGAAAATAGCCCAGTGAGGAATGGGAACAAGGAAAAATTAAATATTTTAAGAACAGTAAGTATTAGTGATGGTGTACAACGAATTTAGCATTCTGGAAGCATTCTAAGTGTCTTTTTTTTTTCTTTTTTCTTTTTTTTACAGTAAACATGACGCCTCTGTCTAAGTCCCTGGTCTACTTCACAGATACTATGAAGTGTCTGCTAGTAATTAGGCTTTTGCATGTGTCGTAATATTACGACTAACGACTGCTCGCTCATTTGGAAACTTTTCAGCTAAGTGCAGTGAGTTAGCTTGAGAAATTTCCAACATGTATATATTTCTATTTCTGATTTTGTGTAGATGATAAGAACTCCAAACTAATATGTCGAGTATGTAAAAAAAAAAAACAATAAATGTGTAGGCGTACCTTTTTTTTGCTTTCCGGACGCATTTCAGAAACTGATCAGCCTGTTCTTATGGACAATTCACAGCTCTTTTTTTTCATTATAGTCGATCTGGTTTCTTCAGCTGTTGCCCAGATGTTCTTGCGTCATTAATTCAACAACTTCGTTCGTCTTTGTGTACTGCAGATAGCAAATTAACTGATCTCATATCTTACAATTTCATATTCAGAGTCCCATTGCAGTTTTGTGATACTGGTTTAAAGGTTTACAGACCGCTCATGAATGGCAGGATCAAGGGACATTGACATTGCCCTATCGAGCAGGACAATGTCCTAGAGACTGACCACATACTCATATGATCAGCGTGTTTGTGTGAATATTTGTCAGGATCAGAAAAATTTTGGTTTGTTCATTGGATTTCAATCTACCATGAAATACATCTATCTATAAAAGATTAAAATCTTTTCAACTTGAGTAAATAAATCTATAAAATTCATTATCCAGGAACTGTGTTGGTTGTGGATCATGATAACCTGAATCAACTGATAAAAGCCACCGCCTTTTCAAGTATACGGCGCTTTAGACAGCTGTCCTGTCCTATCTTCCAGGGTGACAGGCTTGAGATATGAAAGTGAAGGGTAATAAGATAGTATCATTGATTTTAAGGGAAAATGGCAAACATTATTATTATTATTATTATTATTATTATTATTATTATTATTATTATTATTATTTAAGTACTTAAACTCATCAGATGGTCCTTGGACATGCCAAAAATATACATTTCACATGCCTCATAATGCCTCCAAAACTGATACTTTGCCAACACACGATATTAAACATTAGTTTATACTGGAGTTATATATCATTGGTACCTGGCAGGGCTGAAGCTATCATTGTCTCAAGGAAGCATCATTACCAGTTATACTTTGAATAAAAAAAAAAAAAAAAAAAAAAACAGCTCTTATTGCTAACATGTGAGAAATGCCAGACATATACAGCATGGGCTAAAACTCAGCTCTTTCAAATATATACAAAAAGGAATGTAATAGTAAGGTCTACACCACACGAAGCAACAAGGTTTACGCAACTGGCCTCGAGCCATCCAGAACCTGGTCTATGGCCAGAAACAACACCCCATATGACATGTGAGGGACACAAGTGCTCCTTTGATATATTGGAGTTCATGGAGTACCTTTAACGACATATGGCGACTGTTGAGCAATATATTCTACGTCAAAACTGGCTATGCACTTTCGTACTTCTCTACACTATTACTTTGCAGCCATTCTTCTAATGGCCTCTTTTTCTCTTCCACTTTTGCCTTCACTCCTTCATTCCACCATTCACTACCTTTCCTCATGCTGCCTCCAAATCCATGTGACCTGCGAAGGACGCAAGTACTCCTTGCCATTTTTGGAACCACCAGATCGCCCATAGCCACGTTAGGTGACTGACGATCATGAGCAACAAAATCTTCGAAATGGTCCAGTGGGGAAAAAACAGAACTGTGCCAACTACCATACTCTCGATGTAATGTAAACAAGGGCAGACATAAGTGTTTTGGGGGGAGATCATGACAAGAAAGCCATTAAAAATACAAGATGGATGAGATAAATGTCTACCCTCATGTGTCTCTTGAGATTCGAACGGCTTACTCCTATTTACCGTACTTGTGAAAATATTCTGACTCAGTACGACCACACATCTATTCAATCTTGTTTCTCTTTCTCTTGTTATTTTGAAGTTTTTATCCTTTTGTTATTTTCAGGTTTTTACAGTTCATATGTAAAAGATTTTAATGTCGTTATTATTCTTAAGCTTCTCTTGTAGTTTTTCCTTATTTCCTTTCCTCACTGGGCTATTTTTCCCTTTTGGAGCTTTTCCAACTAGGGTTGTAGCTTAGCAAGTAATAAGAATAATAATAATAATTATAATAATATTATTATTATTATTATTATTATTATTATTATTAGCCAAGCTACAACCCTAGTTGGAAAAGTAAGATACTATAAGCCCAAGGGCTCCAATAGGGAAAAATAGCCTAGTGAGGAAAAGAAATAGGGAAATAAATAAATGATGAGAATAAATCAACAATAAATCATTCTAACAACAGTAACAACGTCAAAACAGATATGTCCTATATAAACTATAAAAACACTCATGTCAGCCTGGTCAACATAAAAACATTTGCTCCAACTTTGAACTTTTGAAGTTCTATTGATTCAACTACCCGATTAGGAAGATCATTCCACAACTTGGTAACAGCTGGAATAAAACTTCTAGAATACTGAGTAGTATTGATGGAGAAGGCCTGGCTATTAGAATTAACTGCCTGCCTAGTATTATGAACAGGATAGAATTGTCCAGGGAGATCTGAATTTAAAGGATGGTCAGAGTTATGAAAAATCTTATGGAACATGCATAATGAACTAATTAAACGACGGTGCCAAAGTTTAATATCTAGATCAGGAATAAGAAATTTAATAGACCTGAAGTTTCTGTTCAACAAATTAAGATGAGACTCGGCAGCTGAACACCAGACAGGAGAACAATACTCAAAACAAGGTAGAATGAAAGAATTAAAACGCTTCTTCAGAATAGATTGATCACCGAAAATCTTGTAAGACTTTCTCAATAAGCCAATTTTTTCTGCAATTGAAGAAGACACAGAGCTAATGTGTTTCTCAAAAGTAAATTTGCTGTCGAGAATCACACCTAAAATTTTAAAAGAGTCATACAAATTTAAAAAAACATTATAATGAACTTGCAGATCCAGTTGGAATCAACACTGTAAGAATAGTTGTGCTTAAATCAAAGACTGTAAACTTGAAGGTAGTCCAAAATCTGTGCTCAAGTATTGTACCTAAAATGGATTCTTTTACAGTCATTGAATTATACTTCAGCTAATCCATAAACTCTCTGATCAACAGCTTTTAGTAGAGTATAGGTATTACAAGGCAAATCTGATATACCTTTTTTTCCAAAGTTAGCAAGCTACCTGTCTCTCCAAATAAGCACGTCTATAATCGATTTGAAACGTATTTGCCTTTGATATAGTAGTTCAGTACCCACATAGAAACATACATAGTCATAATGGTGACCAAATTTCCATTAAAAACAAACAACAGGTTCCTGTTACTTAAACAGCTGTGACAAATTTGATCACAAAGTTTCACTTAAAATGCCATTTCAATGGGGTTGAGATATCATACATATCTTACATGAATAAGACATTTCTGGGACAGACTGTTAAGTTTTAATCACTTGAAATTGAAACATGATTAGATTGAAATTAAAGCGTGATCAGAAATCTCATTTGTATCACTAACCTTGCTTGCTATAAAATTTGGGGATCTATGCTTCCTGGCTAGTACAGCGGTAACGCATTCGCTTAGCATTCGCATGGCAGCAGATCGATCCCACCCCGGGACCGTGATTTTAAGATGCTTACTGGGGAGGCCACGACTGAGGGTGAGCACCATAGTTGGGTTTGGACTTGCTTGGCTGAAGTTTTGGTGAGCCTCTATTCTGGTGAAACTGGAACAGAAACCAGACACCTTTACCTTTACCTTTATATACTAAATCTAAGCAATTATCAGATTTGTGTGTTGTCTCATGTGAGATTTACTTGCAGCTTGATTCCGAAGCAGTGTCAAAAGCTCATAAACCCAGGTAGCCAGCAGGAGAAACAGAATTACACAAATTCCTGAGATAAGCAACAAAATCAATAAAAATACAAAACGGACTTTCTTTCATCATTCTGTGTCTTGGCCCTGTGTAAAGACAGAGTGAAAAATGGTATAATCCAAGTATCATTTCGAAAAGATAGAACACAATTAAAAGGTGTTATGCCAACCACAAACTTCTGTAGCTCTAATATCATAACACCCACAATCACAAAAAGACTTGGGAGACACAGGGTGTTGTGCCCTATTATACGCTGCCATTCCCCTTACCGTAGGTCTGGGGTATTATTATTATTGCTTGCTAAGCTATAACCCTAGTTGAAAAAACAGAAAGCTATAAGCCCTAGGGCTCCAACCGGGAAAGTAGCCCGGTGAGGAAAGGAAATTAGGAAATTACAAGTAATTAACAACTAAAATAAAAAGTTTTAAGAATAGCAACAACATCAAAACAAATCTTTCACTTATAAACTATAAAACCTTAAAAAAAAAACAAGAGGAAGTGAAATATGATAGAATAGTGTGCCCGAGTGTACCCTCAAGCAAGAGAACTCTACCTAAGACAGTGAAAGACCATGGTACAGAGGCTATGGCACTATCCAAGACCAAAAAATAATGGTTTGATTTTGGATTGTCCTTCTCCTAGAAGAACTGCTGACCATATCTAAAGAGTACTTCTACCCTTACTAAGAGGAAAGTAGCCACTGAACGATTATATTGCAGTAGTTAACCCCTTAGGGCTTCCTAAAGCCTTGAATGATCAAGTACGACGAGTACCGCATTCAGAAACCATATTTTCGAAAAAAAAAAAAAAATATCTGCCTAGAGCCAAATGTAAGACCCCTACTAATGCTACGAAGTCTTCAGTATTACAATACATTAAACCTCTATATACGTGAGTGCCATTAGGAAGGTGGTCGGGAATTTCATTGTATTATTTACAGAAAGTCGTTCTAGAGTCTTTTTGGGGGTTACTGTGCTGGCATTGTTTGGTCATGTATGGTCTTCTCAGACTTAATTATACCCGTAGATTGTCCTCTGTGTTATAGGACTATCAAATGACCGGTACTTGAAAGAGCCTTTCACTGGATAGAATAAGATTATGGGATAGACATAATTAAACATAAAATGATACTACAAAATAATTAATTGATTTAACCGTACTGCAGATGACTTTATTTGTAAAAGAAAAAATCTCTCTCTCTCTCTCTCTCTCTCTCTCTCTCTCTCTCTCTCTCTCTCGAAGAAGAAGAAGAAGAAGAAGAAGAAGAAGAAGAAGAAGAAGAAGAACACCATTTGAAGCCAACACAAGAGAGCACCTGGTCTACACCATCACGCAATATTTAACACGTCTACAGAAAGTCTACTATTTTAAGGTTACTGTACGTAAAACGATGCAGCTTATACTTCCATGAAAAAGACTAAGTTTGACTAGTCATAAGTAATCTCATTTGTTCGTTGGGGGTAGTCTTCTTATCTCACATATTCTACTCGACAAAACTGCAGAGAACTTGCTAGCTAGCTTATAGATTGCGTGGCCCTTGCGGCCAAGCACGGGCTCTCGCTACACTCCAGACCGTACCAGAGAGGACTTGCGGTGTCAGCGTTTCTATAGAAAGAGTGCGACCGCCTTTGGGTGATAGCAGTACGGCCAAAGTTGCTAAATATAATGATTAACACAGTGCACTAAATCAATATCGCACAACCTAAATCCGAGATACACTAATACTTCTTCAACAAGAAACGTCGCCCAAAGATGCACATTAAATCTTATTCCCCACAGTGTTTCAGAAGCCTTTGTAGTTCCTCTTTAAGAATAGGGATTTATAAAGCTCACTGATATCTCACCCTTTCTTTAAATGCATGGTTTCATTTCTTAAAAATGATAACTTGATGTAAAAATCTCACAATTATCAACATGGCGTTGGCGTAATTTACTCGTATAAACATTAACCATAGTCTACTTAATGAGGCAGGTCAACTCTGTACGAGTCAAAAATATCTAGTGAGTTAAATAAACAGTGACTGACCTTTTCAAACTTACTTCTGTAAAATCTTTTAATAGATTTTACCTGTCTCAGTCATTAGCATTATTATTATTATTATTATTATTATTATTATTATTATTATTATTATTATTATTGTTATTATTATTATTATTATCATTATTATTATTATTATTATCATTATTACTCGCTTAGCTACAACCCTTGTTGGAAAAGAAGGATGCTATAAGTCCAGGGGCTCCAACAGGGGAAATAGCCCAGTGAGGAAAAGAAACAAGGAAAAATAAAACTTTTAAGATGAGTAACAACCTTAAAGTAAATATCTCCTATATAAACTATAAAAACTTTAACAAAACAAGAAGAGAAAAAAGACAGAACAGCGTGCCCGAGTGTACCCTCAAGCAAGAGAATTCTAACCTAAGACAGTGGAAGACCATGGTACAGAGGCTATGGCACTACCCAATATTAGAGAACAATGGTTTGGTTTTTGGAGTATCCTTCTCCTAGAAGAGCTGCTGACCCTAAAGACTCTCTTCTACCCTAAACAAAAGGAAAGTGGCCACTAAGCAATTACAGTATAGTAACCCCTTGGGCGAAGAAGAATTGTTTGGTAATCTTAGCGTTGTCAGGTGTATGAGGACAGAGGAGAATAAGTAAAGAATAGGCAAGACTATTCGCTGTGTGTGTGTTTGTAGCCAAAAAGAAAATGAACCGTAACCGGAGAGAAGGATCCAATGTAGTACTGTTTGGCCAGTCAAAAGACCCCATAACTCTCTTACAGTAGTATCTCAACGGGTAGCTGGTGCCCTGGCCAATCTACTACCTTTAAAATTGCTGTCAAACTATGAAATTATAATGAATCTGGACATTAATCGTCACAGATGATAAAAAGACAAGGAAATTCCTACTATCTACTACATAGTTTTCAGTCTGAGAGGGTCCCATTTTTAATTCATTCATTGTCTGTATTCCACGAGCTATAAACATAGGTAATTTATTTTGGGAACATCTCGTTATCAGTTATCAAACAAATTAGCAACCTAATATCATTCTAAACACATTCTAAATTATTGTCATGGTATACAAGAGAATTGTAGATAAAAAAAATTGCATCGTTTATGTGCAGAAAATGGTCAATCATTAAAATAGATATAACTATGTAAAAATTTAATTCTTGCATCATAAGGTAAACCTCGTCCCTTTGTAATCATTATTATTATTATTATTATTATTATTATTATTATTATTATTATTATTAGCTAAGCTACAACCCTAGTTGGAAAAGCAGGGCCTTACTTCACTGCTTGATTTTATATATTTGGAAAGTGGTTTCAACACTCCTCCGCTTTGTAGAGCGAAAACACTTGTGTAAGTTTTTATCGTAAACTCGTGTGATTAGTACACTGTGCTATTTTCTCGGTTATTGACTGGTTTTAGGCAGGAGCATCTGGTGTGGGTCACGTTTAGAAGTCACGCTATCGATGAGGTAAAACTCCCGACGGGCACAAACAGGTAGTAGGTGGGCCAGAGCACCAGCCACCCGTTGAGTTCCTACCCCTAGAGAGATATTAGGTTCTTTGACTGGCCTGACAGTACTACATTTGACCCTTCTCTCTAGTTACGGTTCCTTTCCCCTTGCCTACATATATACCGAATAGTCTGCCCTATTCTTTACATATTCTCCTCTGTCCTCATACACCTGACAACACTGAGATTACCAAACAATTCTTCTTCACCCAAAAGGGGTTAACTACCGCACTATAATTGTTCAGTGACTACTTTTCTCTTGGTAAGGCTAGAAAAGACTCTTTACCTAAGGTAATCAGCTCTTCTAGTAGAAGGACACTTCAAAATTAAACCATTGTTCTCTAAGTCTTGGGTATTGCCTTAGTCCCTGTACCATGGTCTTCCACTGTCTTAGGTTAGAGTTCTCTTGCTTGAGGGTACACTCGGGCACTATTCCTTCTTATTTCTCTTCCTCTTGTTTTATTGACGTTTTATATTTCATATAGGAAATATTCATTTTAATGTTACTGTTCCTGAAATATTTAATTTTCCTTGTTTCCTTTCCTCACTTGGCCATTTTCCCTGTTGAAGCCCCTGGGCTTACAGCATCCTGCTTTTCCAGCTAGAGTTTCTGAACCAAGTCATTCTTCTTATTCCAAACACCGTATTTGTTTGTCTGAATCTGTCTTTATGCCAAGAACATATCCAGTATGTATTTTGAATTTTTTTAGATACCATTGTATGACCATACGTAGTTTATAAACCTCATGGCCCATGCAAAAATAAATATATACATATATAAACATACAGTAAATATCCACATATCATTACGCACTCGGATATATATATATATATATATATATATATATATATATATATATATATATACAGTATATATATATATATATATATATATATAGTTTGTGTGTGTATATATATACATATGTATATCTATATATGTGTATATATATACATATATATGTATATATTTATCTATATATATGTATATATACTGTATATATATATATATGTGTGTATATATATATATATATATATATATATATATATATATATATATATATATATTCATATATATATATATATATATATATATTCATATATATATATATATATATATATATACTGTATATATATATATATATATACATATATATATATATATATATATATATATATATATATGTGTATATATATATATATATATATATAAATATGCTTACATATATATCAGTTTAGTGAAATCGGTGTTACTCTATGAACATGAGTCATGGTATGACAATGAAACAATCTCCAATAGATTTAGTAGATATGAGAACAAAGCACTCAGAAGGATATTGGGAGTTAAATGGCAGGACAGTATTAGAAATGAAACTATAAGAGAGATTAATCGAGTGCTATATGGGGATGAGAGCATGATGGAGATGATTTGGGTATGCTCGTTGCACTCCCCAAAGAGAGATTAGCTCACCAAACTTTCAGCTGGGCTCTACAAGGCAATAGAAGAGTTGGAAGACTCAGGGATACATGGTTGGAGGACTATGAAGCATGAAGTAGGATATGATGAATGAAGAAGTATTGAATTAAAAGCTCAAGATAGAGACGACTGGCGAAATCTAACCGAGGCCCTTCGCATCAATAGGCGTAGGAGGAGATGATGATGATATCTATATATCTATCTATATATATACAGTATATGTGTGTATGTGTGTGAGTAACAGCTGGGCTAACCCAAGGCACTAGAAGAGTTGGAAGACCCAGGCCTACATGGCTGAGGACTATGAAGCACGAAGTAGGAGATGATGAATGGAGAAGTATTGAATTAAAAGCTCAAGATAGAGGTGACTGGCGAAATCTAGCCGAGGCCATTTGTGCCAATAGGCGTAGGAGATGATGATGATATCTATCTATCTATCTATATGTATATATATATATATATATATATATATATATATATATATATATATATAAATATATATATATATACATATATTTATGTGTGTGTGTGTGTAACAACTGGGCTAACCCAAGGCCCCAAAAGAGTTGGAAGACCCAGGCCTACATGGCTGAGGACTATGAAGCGCGAAATAGGAGATGATGAATGGAGAAGTATTGAATTAAAAGCTCAAGATAGAAACGACTGGCGAAATCTAACCGAGGCCATTTACATCAATAGGCGTAGGAGGAGATGATATTTATATATATATATATATATATATATATATATATATATAAATATATATATATATATGTATATATATACATTATATATATAGATATATATATATACAGTATATATATATATATATATGAATATATATATATATATATATATATATATATATATATATATATATATATAAATTATATATACTGTATATATAATCGACTATCATTATCATTATCATAATTATTATTATTATCATTATTATTATTATTATTATTATTATTATTATTATTATTATTATTATTAGTTAAGCTACAACCCTAGTTGGAAAAGCAGGATGCTGCTATAAACCCAGGGGCTCCAATAAAGAAAAATAACCCCGTGTGGAAAGGAAATAATAAAATAAATATTCTACATGAAAAGTGATGAATAATAAATCTCCCATATATAACAATGAACAAGTGTCTGGTTATATAAATAGAATATATGTATTTTTTCGGTCTCGCACGGGTCTCCCTCTCCCTCTGGTGGTGGGGGGGTGGGGGGGACTAGGGAGTAGTCACACCCTGGTGAGAAAGGGGTGCCCGTGCGTGCGTGTGCATATCTATCTAAATATTGGCCGTCCTTTATACACTAGTATAAAATAGGTGAAGATACCAAAGTTAAAATAGATTTGTCATTTATGAAATAAGAAGAGTCTTATGTCAGCCGGTCCAACATAAAAACATTTGCTGCAAGTTTGAACTTCTGAATTTTCACCAATTCAACTGCCCGATCAGGAAGAACATTCCACAATCTGGTAACAGACGGAATAAAATTTTAGATTACTGTAAAGTACTGAGCCTTATGATGAAGAAGGCGTGACTTATGAATAACTGCATATCTAATATTTCGTTCTGGAGGGTACCCCCCTGGGAAAATCTAAAATGCAAAGTATAGTCAGAATTACGAAAATTCTAATGCAACATGCATAAGGAACTAACTGAATGATAGTGCCAGAGATTGATATCTAGATCAGGAATAGGAAATTTAATAAACTGCAAGCTCCTGCCCAAAAAATTAAGATGAGCTTCAGCAGCTGGAGACCAGACAGGAGATCAATACTCAAAACAGGGGAGAATGAAAGAATTAAAACACTTCTTCAGAATAGATTGATCACTTAAAATCTTAAAAGAATTTCTCAATAGTTTATTTTTGGTTCATTTAAAGAAAATACAGGCCGGATGTGTTTCTCAGAAGTGAATTTAAAATAAAAAATCACACCTGAAGTTTTAAAGGACCCGTATAGTGTTAAAGAAATGATCTGAGATCTGGATTTTGAAGAGTCACTGTCCTCGACCAACTTACAATCATACTTTGAGTTGTTAGGGTTCAACTTCATACACCATAATTAGCAGCATGTACTAATTTTAGCTAGATCTCTATTAAGATATTCAGCAACCTCAGATATATATTCAGGAAATGGAATTGAGGAAAAAGAGAGTAGATTCATCGGCATATGGAACAAGCTTGTTTTGTAGGTCATACCACATGTGCAAAAAATATGAAAAGGAATGGGCCAAGAATACTACCCTGAGGAACACCTGGTATCACATTCCTATATTCACCATGGTGCCCATCAACAACATTTTGCAATCTATTACTCTAAACTGTTTGAGTATGAAAACATGACCCTCCTGATTAATACACTCAATGGAAGTACTAAAATCAAGGCCAATCATAAGAACTTCCGGACTACAATCAAGGTATTTCTGTACAGCACTGGATATTGTAAGAAGGGCATCACATGCTCCAAGGCCTTTGAGAAAGCCAAATTGTAATCTACGGAACAGATGTTTACCTTCAGCATACCTATTTTGACGTTTTGCCAAAAGGCGTTCAAAACCTTTAGAATAATGTGGGAGTTATGGAAATTGGGCAGTAATCATTTCAGCTAGAGCTACCACAAACACATTTAGCTAATTGAGTAACATTACCCCTTCTGCAACAAGTATTAGAAGAACCTTTTCTTTCTAACTTGAATAAAATAACTGACAGCTTGGGAGCTACGAATTCAGCAGACTTTATAAATAACAAAGGAAAAATACCATTTGGGTCCACACCTCTGTAAGCATCAAGATCCATCAAAAGTGTTTTCATTTTATGGAACCAGTAAGCTCTGCTTACTGTCAAACATATCATCCAAAAGGGTTGCTTTTTTTTTTTTTTTTGGACAGTGAGTGACAGAACCATCTGGTTTAAGTAAAGGAGGAACTGTTAAGTCTACACCAAAGAGTGCAGATTTAAGAGTAGCCTACCAATTGTGTTCATAGTTTGTACTTGGAAGGGTTTCTTTGTGGTTAAATAATATTCCATTTCAGTTGAAGCATAAACTCTCTGAGCAACAACTCTTAGCTGAGTATAGTTATTCCAATTCAAATCTGATATATTACCCTTCCAAAGATGATAGGCCTACTGCTTCTCCAAATAAACATATTTACAATCATCACTGTACCAGGATTTATCTTTCACTCGGTAATTTAGCACAGAAGAAGGAATACACCTATCCATTATGTTGACAAGATTCTCATTCAAGAGAACAACGGAGTCAACACTTTCATACAATTGTGACCAATTCAAATTCAAAAGATCCCTGAAAATGCAATTCCAGTCTGCTTGAGATTTCATATATATATATATATATATATATATATATATATATATACATATATATATATATATATATATATATATATATATCTTACATGAGTATGACAAAACAGGGACAGGCTGCATAGTCTTAATTGCTAA
>NC_090732.1:21044069-21046569 GCF_036898095.1 Palaemon carinicauda | reverse complement strand
ATCAGCAACACTAGTCACTTGTTTACATTTATTCTTATTGATGATGGTGAAATAATCAATCCGTTTTCATGCTACGAACGAATATCAGCAACTACTAGAGGTCAAGATATTTCATATATAAAGACAGTCTACATTAGAAATATGCTTTTAACATAGAAAGCTTGTTTCTGCATTTGTATACCTCATGAAAAAAAAAACAGATCTTATTCGTACTCATTGCTTTTTACATTGAGAAGTTCTCATTTCAAAAACATAGCAAGAAGATTTAAAACAACTGTTACACCAGGTAGTTGAAATGGTCAATTATTTTGAAAATATGCCTTTAAATTCATGATTATTTGAACAACTGCGCAAATAAATGGAGTACCAAAATTCGATGACTGTCAAAAGGCAAAGTGTTCACGAATTACACAAAAAATCAATAGCATTTTTAGCCGAGAGAAGAAGGGAAAAATCTGTGAATTTTGGATACCTAAACTGTGATACTCAAAGGAAATATTTATTAAGTTAAACAATACAAAGAGTAGCATGCAAGGTAGAAAAAAAAATATATTCTCACTTCAATAGATATGTTTGTTACACTGAAAAAGAAAGGTGTTATTTAGAAAAATAAGGCAAGCTCATGTAATTTTGATGTTTTTCTTCAATGTGTACCACTTTCATTGGAAAAATTATCCTTATAATGGTTACCCCTCTGACGGTGATCTATGAAAACATATAATATCAATTTTAATGACTAAGCACAGAGAAAGTATGATTTTCATTCGAATTCCCTTCATAATTGTTCCTTTGAAAAACGGACTACAATTGTGTGAAGGAGAACAAAAAAACACAATTTTTGGTGACGCAAGGTTTGAAACAAAACATTCGACAGAACCAATTGGTATATTTTGGATTTCTGTAAAAGACGAATATCCCAAATTTACTAAAAAAAATTTTATCATTTCTGCTAAAATTCTCTACTTATCTCTGTGAAATAGGTTGCTCAACCTTAATTAGGTATAAAAGCTAAGAGACTACAATCAATCGAAAAACAAATATGGTCTGGTTATCGCATATTCAAACAAATATTCAAGAAAAAAAAAATACCAGAAACAGGTTTCACACTAATACAATTGACTGAACATCATTACTAAAACAAAGTAAATTCTTATCTATGCGTGTTTTTTAAGTCTAGGGTTCCATCGCATGATATATAAACGTACAGACTTATCAATTTTGCCAAATGTGACAGGATATTCTTATGAGATCTTAGGGGTGTCGTTGGTAAAATAAAGGCTCGAGAAACTGATTTATTGTAATTCCTCCCATGATTCACTAAACAGAACTATGTCATCTGTAAATCTTAAGTTGTTAAGGTATTCCCCATTATTATTAATTCTTACATTTTCCCAATTTAGAATCTTAAAAACTTATTTCAGGCATGGTATGAATAATTCAGAAGATATGTGGTCTCCCTGTCTAACGCCTTTCTCAATCGGAATTTTCTCACTTTCTGTATGTGGGCTTAGGATTGTTGTACTTCCTGTATACTGTAGATATCTACAAGTGTTTTAATATGAATTTCAACTATTCCTTGTCTTTAAAGGGCTTTCATTACTGCTAAAGTTTTGACAGAATCAAAAGCTTTCTCGTAAATGCCATACATAAGGGTTACCATACTCTGTTTCATTTTTCCATTATGTGGTTAATTGTATGCTTCTTTCTTGGTTGATTAAAGTCTAGCTGTCTTACTATTCATCCTAATATGATCTTTGTAAATATCTTATATATTACTGAAACTAAACTTATTAGGCGGTATTTTTCAGGTCTTTTGTGTCTCCTTTTTTGTGAATTAATATATTGATAAAGTTTTTCCAAGCTGTTGGTGTAGAGCATTCTTGCAGACATTTTGTGTAAAGGTCAGTGAGTTTTACTACTATGAAATTTCCTTTTTATTAAATCAATTGTTCGGCCATCTTTTCCTGCTGCTTTGCCCTTTTTTCATGTCTTTTAATGCTTTCTTTACTTCTCCTACTGTTACTTTTGTTCCGGGCTCAAGTGTTTCATTATTTCTATTAGCAAAGATATTTCTTATATCACTATTGTATAGAATTTTGTAGAAATCCTCTGCAATTTTTATCACGCCATTTCTTTTGTTGATAATATTTCCACTTTCTTCCTTTAATGCAAATATTTATTGGCCCTCTGTTCCAAGACTTCTTTTCATTAACTTGGTGCTTCTTCGTTTCTTTAGCGTTTTCTCATTTTTTGTCTGATTATGTTGAGGAATGTTTTGAGTTTTTTGTTTATTTCTTGCTTGGATAGTTCAGCTAATACTATTTCATCTCTCCTAGATTTTAACCTCATTTACAATTTCTTCTATGTTGGATTTTTAAGCATTTTTTAAGTAGTTTTCCTTGAATTTGTTTCGGAACCTTTCCACTTATTAATTTAAGCGTTACCTCTATGCGGGAATAAAAAGAATGTTCATAAATCCTTTCATAAATCGGTGCTGGAA
>NC_090732.1:21026569-21039069 GCF_036898095.1 Palaemon carinicauda | reverse complement strand
ATGAATTTCCAGTGAACAGCGGAGTACTAGAAGGGAATGTGTTGTCACCTATGTTATTTATCCTCCTCATGGATTTTATAATGCGTAGAACAGTCAGAGATGGTAGAGAAGGATTGGACTGGATTGGTGATAGGAATTTAGCAGACCTAGAGTATGCTGATGATGCTGTCGAGGATCTTCCTGTTTATTGCTTGAATTTGTTATGATGCTTGTTGATGAATTTCTTATTTGATATCATATAGAATGGGTCGATAAAAGAGATAATAAAAAAAGACTAAAATATTGTCCTCCTATGCCTTCTGTATCCAATTTAATTATTATTATTATTATTATTATTATTATTATTATTATATAAAGACCAAAGAGACCATTATCTGTCCAAGCGATCTTCCACACAGCAGGAGGAATCTAAAGGAAAAGGAGAAAAACAGTAACAGAGAAAATAACTAAAACAACGTAAATATGTAAACAGGAATAAGCGAATGACTGATAAATGATTAAACTAATAGATGAAACTTAAGAAAAAAACTTGTTCAAGATATAAAGACGAAGTCATTTATTACGGCTATGTTGCAGCTTTTTTTTCACACCATCATGATTCTCTGCCTACACACCCTCTGCCTACACACACACACCGAATAGTCTGGCCCATTCTTTACATATTCTCCTCTGTGCACATACACTAAGATTACCAAACAATTTTTCATCCAAGGGGTTAATGCACCGTAATTATTCAGTGGCCAATTTCCTCTGGTAAGGGGAGAAGAGACTCTTTAGCTATGGTAAGCAGCTCTTCTAAGAGAATGATACTCCAAAATCAAACCATTGTTCTCTAGTTTTGGGTAGTGCCATAGCCTCTGTACCATGGTCTTCCACTGTCTTGGGTTAGAGTTCTCTTGCTTGAGGGTACACTTGGGGACACTATTCTATCTTATTTCTCTTCCTATTGTTTTGTTTAAGATTTTATAGTTAATATAGAAGATATTTATCTTAATGATGTTGCTCTTCTTAAAATATTTTATCTTTACTTGTTGCTTTTCCTCACTGGGCACTGGGTTTATAGCATCCTGCTTTTCCATCTATGGTTATAGCTTAGCAAGTAATAATAATAATAGTAATAAAACGTAATCATAGCTGCAATTTTACACCCCAGCAATATGGTTCGGATGATAAGTTCCTTGAGGCTGTGGTCACCTTTCTATCATAGAATCTGATCAAATCAAAACTTCACTTTCCGAGGTAACGGTTAGTTGTTCCGCAAACTTTAAAAAAAAAAAATGAAACTAATAATAATAATACTTTAGTTCTAACTAATGCCAAAGGTAACGATATATGTTGATTACTGAAGAATTTTGGTCAACATATATCTTTCAGGCTTACGCTATAATGGGTCAAGTACTTTCAAAATTGACAAATGAGTCATAGAAATTTCTCTATTTTTATTCGAGATATTTCATAATTTCAAAGGAAATTTTACAGTTCATGGAACAGGAGGTGGAATAGATTCATTTCTATATGAAACATAAAAAAATAAGTTGTTTAGATTATGAAATTACTAGCGATGGCATTTCTGAATAAACTAAGCCTTACCTAACCCAACATAATGAAACCTAGGTATCCAAGTCTCTCCTCTGGACGTGGACCCATACCTTTTTCACGTATCCCTCCACCACTACCACCACCACCACCACCACCACCACCAAGTAGTACTTAGAAGGGGAGTCAACCCTTAATTCACCATTCTTTAATTTCTTTCCATATTCACAAATATTTATATAAGAGTAGATGTCAGCCATTAACTTGATATGCAAGTTTCTATTGAATTATCATACATAAGGCAGGGCAGCCGATCGGGACTACGGTCTACCCCAAAGCCGAAGCAAGTCCTTCAAAAAGAAGGTAACCGTGCTTATCCCATACACAATTGGTAAAAAAAAAAAAAACCGTTAATAGAAGAAGATTACGAGAAAGGAGAAAACACATTGATAAGAAAAATACAGATATTAATATCAAATTAATAAAGATAAACAAGGAAATTAATATGAATATAAACAACATTACAAGTATCAGACAGTAAATATGGGCAAGGGAACATAGCTCTTTAATGTACAATTAGAGCATCTCTTAATCAAGCGATCATTTATATCCAAAACACAGCCAAAATATGTCTAAATTGGAATTTGATTTTTTACACCCGTGATACCCCATTCACAAAAAAAAAATCTTAGTTTCTTTTATTCTTTTGAATCATGTAAGTTCATTGTATGCCATATTCATATTCATATAAAAAAGGTAATTATCTATCAAGTATTGAATGTTCATGGAAGGTTTCGGGTAATTTTGATTACCTGTTGATACTCAAAAGCCAGCTGGCAAAACATTAAGCGTGATGATTAAATCTTATAAACCCATGTCAAATAAATGTTTTTTCCAGTTGCTCTCACAAAGGCAACATCACCTTGGTTTGAGCTCCCATTCATTTTTAACATGAGGTTTTTGATAATGTAGCAGTAGACAAAGACCTGACTGAGAGAGTCTGAAAAGACATCAAACCTGACAACTGACCTAACCAAAGGAAGATTCTCCTCGTCACAAATGGCATATTCCAGGAAGTGAGCCTGTTGTACTTGTCCACCCAATGATAGGCCCCTAATACAATACACTGTATATTTGATGGACTGATATTTCTATTGAGCGCCATCCAATGCAAAAATAATAGGTACTTGCCCTATTGCTTAGGGTTGATGACAATCCACCCTTGCCTGCCACCCAAGAAGATGAACAGGAAGAAGTCCTGGCTACATGTCGTCTTCACCCAAAAGGCATTTGGGTCCCAAATGGCATTGGCTCTGGAAACTAACGTCGAAGAATATCCAGTACACTCCTTGCTTAGCCTCTGCTAAGGACTAAATATTAGTCACATAGTTAATCGTTAAGCAACTAACGTTGTTGCTGTGCTAAAATAACCTTCTGATTTAAATGTTTTTGGGAAACATATGAGTTGGTGTAGTCGTAGCCCTGTCAGATGTATAATCTGACTCTATACTAAGATCAAAAGAACAATCCTTGATCCCAATGCATAACCAATTAAAGCCCTCTTATACAAGAGCCTTATACACGACAGACATCCTGACAAACCTAACAGCTGACCCAAAACATGACCGTAGAGAAAGATAGCTTTTCACAGTCATGCATAAGGAAGCAGTCATCATGTATTCCAAATAATTCTTCCAGATGATCTCCTTGAAAAATAAATATCATCTTCCATCCCTCTACTTATTTCCTCAATCCTATCACTCTTCAATCTCCTCTTCCCTAACGGTTAAGAACCCTGTATTGATCAGTGCACAACCACCACACTTCTCTCTTGACAGGTGATCAGATGAAATGGGAGCTACTCAGAATAGATCTAGGACTATGGTATCCTCCAAACTCCAGTCTGTTACTCAACGCAGTGGAATCTATATTGAGGAAGGGTTCAAACGAATAGATCTGAACAGTTTCATGAGTGCCACCCAATGATGGATACACAACATTAAGTCCATGTAAATCCATGTAAGTTACTCAGAGATATTGAAAACAGCAGTGACATTCTAGAGATCATTACTTATGAAGTGCATATTCTGGCAAATAGCAGCGGAAGTGAACAATAAAGTGTTTATTCAAGTGAAACTACAGAGAGAAATCTCTAATGGGATGTATGCAGTGTTAACACTGCTCACAGGGATGTTAGCACTTATCTGACTTGATACTTTTACAGGAAATATTACAGTCTCATTCGAGAGATACACTTTTGACAAGGTACCAAACATGGAGGAGGACTTATAACACTTATTAAGAGGACCATACCATAGCGACAAGTAAAGTGTTCAATGTAGGGAGAAAACATAAACGCTTCGCATGGAAGTAACGGTTGCAGGGACCACTTCAGCGCACTTCGTTTATTCAGAGGTTCACAACAAACAAACACCAAGGGTGGACACTCAAAACATTAACTCAATGAAGACAATGAACCAAGCAATTACCGTTCATACTACCACCACACTCATGAAACAAAGACTTTGGGACTATCCGTGAGGCTTCCATGACCACTTTTATTGTTGCGAGCAAAGTGGGTGACTTTATATGAAATGCCAAAATTTAATATTTTCGGCGGAGAAGTCAATAACTCCTATACCAGTAAATATATTCAAATGAAATTTTAAGGGATTATTTAGAAAGATATAAGTTTTTCAGCCAATATTCATGTTCATACCTGCTATAGGCATACCCTGGCTATCACTTATGTTCGTAAGTGACGAGTTTTAGCTAAATAAATCCTAGAATTTTACAGATATCCAAATGGGTTTTCACAGGGTTTAATGGATGTTATGCAAACTACATTCATACCAATTTTCGTATTGATATTTTCCGTAGAAAAGTCACAGTAGCCATTTTTCAATCGCCATAGATTTTTGAGTGGAGATGGGGGATGTGGGGGGAGTAGCTGATATTTTTAGGGACTATTATATATATATATATATATATATATATATATATATATATATATATATATATATATATACATACATATATATATATATATATATATATATATATATATATATATATATAAGAGTTTTGTTTCTGCCAATTTTTATTTTTACTCGTATACCTACTATAGGCATGCCCTTACTTTTGTTCGTAAGTGACGACTTTTAGCTAGAAAATCAGTTAGTTGAAAATTATTTCTAGAGTTTTACAGGTATCCAAATGGTTTTCACAAGGTTTTATGGGTGTTATGTGAACTACATTCATACCAATTTACGGATTTGATATTTCTCATGAAAAAGACACAGTAGCCATTTTTCAATATCTGCTGGAGTCCGATTTTCGGCGGCCCCGTAAATTACCTTACTCGTTTAATGCGTCCCATATCAAAATGAAATTTTCAGGGATTCATGGGATGGATATTTACTTTGCCCATACCAATTTTAATGTTGATATCTGCCATAAAAAAACCACAACAAACGTTTATTTCGGTATGGGTTAAATGGTTATTTTTGGCGGTGGAGTAATCTGTTCCTAGCATAATTCACATATCCAAATGAAAATTTCAGGGATTGATGTGAAACATTTTCTCTGTTCCTGCCAAATTCCTTGGTAATATCTACAATTGAAAAGACACAGCTATCATGTAGCCTTCTTAAATATGCTGTTAAATGTAGCAACATTACAGTGAACTGCGTGATAGTGAGCAACATCAACGAGGGACCATGTCGATCTCATAAACAATATCCGTCCCGATTTGCAGATAGTTATAATTACTATTATTACTACCTAGGCTACAACCCTAGTTTGAAAAGCAAAATGTTATAAGTACAAGGGCTCAACAGGGAAATATAGCTAACTAAGGAAAAATTACATGGAACATCATGCCAATAACATAAATTTCATAGAAAATGATTCTACTAAAAGCATTCCTCGCGCAGCTGACAACTCCATGCCCCAAAAAGAGAGGTCAACAATTCCTTACAAAGACGTATGCTGCTACTACTCGGGGAGCAAGGACTTAAATCACATAATAAACAGAGTAAAAAGCTTATCAAGATAAATTCTATAGGTTGAATGAATTGCCTGTCATAATTAGGCTCTAGACTCCAGCAACAACATTACGGGAAAAAAGTTGCTGAGATATAAGAATGAAAGAAGCTCACAGTCACAGAATGTGCATCCCCCCCCCCCCCCCCAAGAGAAGAAGGCACTAGAATACTACAGGGCTTTGTTGACAGAGTAAAGTCTGCTTTCCTGTCATGACTCAAATCAAAAACAGAAAGATCTAAATTTTTTCAGATGGAGAGCTATAAAAGAGAATACAACAGAAATAGACAACACAGATATACCTATTGCATTCAATAAATTAAAGAGTGCACTTTAAAGGGCTGAAAGGAACAAAGCTAGCTATCTTTGCCGATGCCATAACGTACAGTACTCTACAACACATGGATGACTCATCCAAGGCAGTATATGTCCTCTAAATAAAACTAATAGACAAGGGACACAAAAGGCCACATAAATAGAATTGCTAAATTCCTAGCTAAATGATATGTGCCCGTTGCCTTTATTCTGAGCGCATACAAATGAACTAATACATATGTTTGACATCTAAGTGCTGTTCTGTCAATAGAAAGATGAATATCGACAGCTCACTGCAACACGTGTAAACAAACTTATTACATACAGTATACTGACACTTGTGTTCTCTCTCTCTCTCTCTCTCTCTCTCTCTCTCGTGGCCCCGCCCCTAACTGTTGTGTAGTTCCATGACTAGATTTACTACTTATACATCGTAACAACTTACCCGTGTGTCAGTACGCTTCACTCATCGTATCGCGAAGACTGTTCCTATTTTGTTTTCAGTTCGATACCAGCTATGAAACAGAGCCAAAATGACACTTCCCATCAGCGTCCAAAATCAGTCAGAAAAGAAAATAGGAACATTCATAGAAAGTATCAATGTTTCCCCTTCGGTTGAAAATTGAAAGTATTTACACCATCGCCGACTCATCATAAGCCAGAAACTCGACTTTGACCAGCTGAATTGTCCCTCTGAAACGACTCTAATCACGACATAAAAGACCCGATACAGAGGAGAGACGGTACAGCCTTAAGGGAAAAAATTTCATATGACTTCTAAGAGAAACGGTTCAATCTGGTCTACAAAACACTATCATGGAAATTGAGACTTCGGGTTCTAAAGATGATCGCCAAGGCTTCCGTTGTACATTTCCACCCACCACGGTCCACCTTTTCACAGAAAGAAATTCGGCAAGAAGCTCATCCAAAGGTAAATATACTTCAGGTAGAGAATCTGAGACATGGAAATGTTCTTCCTCTCCGCTTCATTCGGATCATTTCTATTTATTTCAGCAATACTCGGTTGTGGAAGAATATTTCAACCATTTTCTTGTTCTCTTTGCTTAGATAAGATATTCGGAAAGTAATATTGAAAACTAGTATGGAGAGTGATCTTTCTAGAATTATCAGCTCAAAGATACATGTATAAATTTCAATACCTACCTTTTACACTGGAGGATATCTTTATATAGCAACTCCTAATAGTTAATTTCTAGTTAGTGTTAAACAGAGTACAGATTCCAAATAAAGAAAAAAGTTAACATTTAAATTGAAGGGCTGCACAATTTTAAACTACGTTCCACAATATTAAACTAAACGTTTAAATAAAACGAAAGTAAAAAGAAAAAAAATAACAGCGTTTACAGAAAGATGAAAAAGGTGTCACGATACCTTTCTGAGTCTTGTAAAATAGTATGGGTATACATTAGCCTCTTATTACTCTTTGACAAAAGATTGTCCTGCGTTTGGCCACTCTCTGGAAAAGAATTAAGACATAACGTTTAAGCCATTTAGTTACGTTTTTCGTTAGCCACAGATCTGAATATAATTATGTACGCTCATTTTTATTTGTTTTTTTCATAGGTACACAAATATAATCCCGTTGTAAGAATTTCAAAAGAAATTCAACATTAATGTCCTCTTTGCTTTTATCCAGAGAGATTAAACTGAAGTATCCTTCTTGTTATTTTTGGAACTTGAGAAATACCTAATCTGATATAGACTAGCTTTGCCCGTCGTCATTATCATTATCATTACTATCAGCTAAGCTACAGCTCTAGTTGGAAAAGTCGGATGCTATAAGACCAAAGACCCCAACAGGGAAAAATATGTTATCGCGAGACCGATATTTGCGTCACTCGATTAAATGAGAAACTATGTTCCACGAAGACTGATTTGGTAGATTTAAAACTTGTGCAGTATTTGTTTTCTTGTTTTCATATCAGCAAAGTTCTCTTTCATGCAGTGATTAATTTCTGTTTTTTTTTTTTTTTAATAATCTATTGCATTAATCATTTTAGTTTATTTCTTCTCTTATTGAACTACTAATAGTAATTAACAATAAAATCACTTGTGATGTTTTATATCGATTTCATTAAATTTTGACCTGGGATCTATTGTCAGTTATCATTATTGCCATTGATAACATTTGACGAGAAATTAAAATTCTTTGCAATTGTTTAGTCGAAATAATAGATATTCCCAAATTCTTTGCAATCGATTAGTCGAAATAATAATCATTCCCAAGGCTAACTGCGTTTCAATAATTTAAACTAAATGCAACGAATCGGGTGCAAATATTACTAAAAGTAAAGTTTGATTTGCAATAATAAAAAGTGTACCGTAAAAAGTGACATGGACTTGAATAAATTATTTTTTAAGTGTTTGGGACTTCAGGAAGTCATAGGAACGAGTAGAGCCCGGGTACAGCCAATACTTTTCTTATCCGAATTATACTGTGTTTAACTATTCATAAAATACGCTTAAAGTAACTTTGATTCCTTTTAGTCTTTCCGTCACACAAAGAGTCTGAGCATAGATTCAAATGTTCAGATTTGCATTTTGGATACAAACGTTTACATAGTTCGGTGGTTTCTCTTTCCCCCTTCACAAAAACCTTCGGAATTTTCTTCTTTTTTTTTTTTCTTTTTTTTTTGCAACTTTTCATTTTACCTGAAGTGAATCTTTCGCCGCTCTCTATTATGAGCTAAACTTTCTTGATTTCATTTTGTTTAACCATTAATCGTGTAACTTGGATAAGCATTTCTTAGAAGGCAACGTTGCGATTTATTTTTCCATTTTCGGAAATTCTCGCCTCCATCAATTCGAATGTTGAGTTCATTTTGTATTTCAATGGTTTTATATACAATTTGGTTGCATTCGGGTACTTAATGTTGAAGTAAAATCCCTGAGATATTTTTCTAGATTTAAGAAAAAACTTTAGTCCCCATGTTCAAAACATTTAGGCTTTTTAATTGAAGTATTTTTTCGTTTAATCTTGTTGTAATTCTTATAAAATCTTATAAATTTGATTATATTATTCATATTGCCGGTTCCAGCGACCTCTTCACGGAATACAAGTGTTGTTTAAACTTAAGTATGATGATTGTAAATAAAATATAAAAATGAGACAACATGGAGCGAGCATAAAGCATAAAATGTTCAAGTTTTATCTACAAATGGCCTCCTTCTTATCCATGTTATCGTATCTTATTAATAAAACATGGCCAATAAAGTGAATGTGGAAGGCAAGGAGAAGAAAAGGATTTCGATGATGATTGATTGATTGATTTGAGGTTTTCTGGCATCCTGACATCGAAGATCATTGACGCCGATATCATTTATTATAAATAAAGAATAAAAGAGTATTCAATTAAAACCATAAAAGCAAAGATGTCATTAAAAATTAAATAGCTTTCAGAAGACCTGCTTCTGATATGAATTTAAAAATACCACTAGTTTGGTACGACACATCATGTCCAAGAATCTTGGCAAGGATGAACATATAATGAAAATATAGAATTTACATGGAAAAGCTCCCAGAGAACAACACTGTTAGAAAAATAACCGTAATTTCAATCGGAAATTCTCAGTAAAAATGTAGTTCTCAACCGTATTTCAGTAAAATACCGTAATTTTACCTTACTTTGTTTTTATCTTTTACGGGTTGGTGACCGTAATATCACTCTTTTACGACAATATTTCCGGAAGTCAAAGTATTCAATCTAACTTCAAATGCCCTGGGAGTTGTTATCTACAATCAGAAATTTGAACACTTGTCTCGTTTTCATTTTCCTCTAACAGCTGTCATTCTCTCGGGACTCCTAACAAAAGTGAACCATTGCAACACGAAGTTCACTTTCTGACAACTGATGAACAGAATGACTCATTTCTATCCAGCAGGTTTCCCATTTCAACTTATAATGCTACTCTTGTAAGTTAAAGATACTCATGTCAAATAGTACATAAATATTACATTTATACTAAATTATATAAGTATAATTCTTGGTCTTTCAATAGACAATGTTGGTTTGTAAATCTTTAGAAACGCTTTGACAATGTTATACGCTTCTTCACAGTAAAAAAAAAAAAAAAAAAAACGTAATTGTAATCGGAAATTCTCCGTAAAAATATACTGTTCCCAGCTGTATTCCAGTAGAATACAGGCGACCGTAATTCTATCTTACTTTGTTATTATCTCTGAAAGGTTGTTGACCGTAATATCACTCCTTCACGTCAATATATCTGTTTTTAAAACAGTAAAAATCCTGGAATAAATGTTGCTAGGCATTTACTGTTTTTTAAATGCAAGTTTATAACAGTTTTGTTAGTATAATAAGATTTTTGCATAAAAGAAAACAGTCCATAGTGTAGATACAAAGCAATAACAAAATATCTAACTCGACCTGATTATCTAAATTTTTATTCTAATTTTCACTTGTGAAAATTATGATTTTGGAATCATTGCAGAAAACAGGTCACGTGACCAATAAACTTCAAAATTGTTCATGTTTTTCTCAGTATAAGTAAAGTATTTGAGACACGATGTTTTACTGACAGACGTAATTCACCAAGAATACACCGAATACTTAAATAAGTATTCTTGAATAGTTAACCGAGTATTCTTCTGAAGTCTTTTCTTAAGAAGGATTCGTTAATTTTTTAAGTTATTCCGGAGAAATTAATTTGTGTTTTCATGAAATATTAGAATTGCTTAACTTTACTGAAATATCATTCTTAATTCCGTGCCTAGAGTCCATGTTAAGCATTAAGCTTTATAGTCCTATACTAATTCGAAATTATCCAAGTGAATGGATGACCTCACATTATATACAGTATAGATACTAAATTACTATTTGGCAAAGCCAGTGTAATATTTTGTATAAAACTTAGGTTGATAAATTTAAACGTAAATATATAGCAATAAAATTTGTGATATAATTAGCTTTAAAGCAATTATTTCAGCGTTCTAAACCCGATAAGAATATATATGCCCGTATATATGAATACATATGTATGTACGTATACACACACACACACACATATATATATATATATATATATATATATATATATATGTGTGTGTGTGTGTGTGTGTTTGTGGGTGGGTGGGTGGGTGGGTGTGTCTGTGTGTGTGTGTCTGTGTACATCCACCTCCACATCGCTGAAGTTGGAAATTTTAAATTTTCTTTGTGAATGCTGTCCTCCAGGTAGTCAGTCCTTTGGTCTAGCCCAGACAGGTTAATCTCCTCAGGCAATTATATCTTTATGTGTATATCAGTTTTAAGATACTATTTAACAAATTTCATTTATTTCTATTAACATTAATCTGTGTACATAAATTTTATTCTGAATTGTTTTATATGTTATAATGAAGTTGTTGTTTTTTTCTTTTTTTTTAAGATGTTTTTTTTTTCAGCCCTAAAAATGGGATGAGTCCTATGCGTAAACTCTCTTGCAGTTAACAGGTTTTTGGCATAAATAAAAGCAGATTGTTTTATTTTTTTTTTTTTTTTGTTCTGTTTTGTTCAAATTAGTAAACCTGCGTTTTTTTTTTCCTCACATGTCGGAACTTATAAACATGAAAGATGTTGTCCTGTTTATTTTATAACTGAAGCTCGCCAGGAGCAACGACCTATCTCAGTATAGTTAATCATATATAGATTGTAGGAAATCACATATGGATGAACATGTGGCAGCTGTCATCAAACGAAAACGATCAATCTTCGTAGGGTAAGATCGAAAATCTCTTATACATTGTTCAACGCCATTTATGACGGCTGGCTGCTGTCTCAGCCAACCACTTGTGGATTTATCAGAGCTACATTGAACAATGGAAATACACTTCTATATAAACTTTAGCACCATAGAAATTTGATTGCAAATTCCGAATATTTGTGAAGAAATTTGTATGTTTAGAAATTTACAAACAAATTCGTTAATTTAACGTAAAATGAGATTGTCTTTTTTTCTTTTATATTTTTTTTCCTTTTATGCCCTCCATATCTCTGCTGCCACCATATTCTTGTTATGTTTATAATGTTTCACTTCTTTTGATATGTACTATTTGTTATTAGATTAGTTGGTTTGTATATTGTTCGATGTTAGAGTTAGCACTTGCGATGAGTGAGAGTTGAGCACCATGGACAAATATACTATTGTATTAGCACTTCTTCTAGTTCATTATTTGCTTGGGGTTTATTTGTCAAATAGCAGCTTATATTATGATGAATGGCAGCTTGATAAATATATAGTCTCTAGGAAGCAGTAAATGATAACGTGGATAGTAAAGCATTTATATACTTTGAATTTAGTTGAATGCAAATTTTATATGGATACGAGTTTCCAATTACGCACCTTCTCAAATGGGAGATTTTCGATCTTAACTAACTGCATCAAGGCACTGGCTAAAAGCCTCGCCTTCTTCACGTGGTTGCTTGAATTGATTAGGTGATTTCTCACGTGATCACTTCCATCAGGCAACCAACAGTTAATTACTTTCTTGTTTGTCGGCAAACATCCTCCAGCTACTTTTATGGATTGAATCCGCCACAACATCCGATGTGGTAGCCGATGTGGTAACGTTCCTGACTGCTGAACGCCAG
>NC_090732.1:21014069-21021569 GCF_036898095.1 Palaemon carinicauda | reverse complement strand
TGTAGCATGAGTCGATGCTATGATGTTTCGTTCTACATCGACATCCACTCTTTAACGTGTGTCTCTCTCTCTCTCTCTCTCTCTCTCTCTCTCTCTCTCTCTCTCTCTCTCTCTCTCAACGAGACAGAGAGAGAGTGTGCGCGTCCACATGTTGTTCACACTTGGTTGTCATTATTTCGTAGTGATAAATTTAGCTTGGTTTAACTGGTTGTACATACGCATGCGACTTTCATTTTTACTTCTAAATTATGAATAAAGCCTCCCATACACTTTCTGAATAACAGTGAACCTCTCCGCCACTCTCACCCGAACACGACGAACACTGTTCATTCATAACAACAACAACAACAACAACAACAACAACAATAACACTAGGAGCAGGAACCCATTTCAGCCACTGTGCCACGAACTTTTGTTTTCTAACGTTGGAGTTTATTTGTCTGAGAGAAGACCCAGGCACCAAACAATAACATGTGTGGCTGTGTTGGCGAAACCGATACACAATGATGTATTGGTAAAAAAAATCTATTTGAAAATGCATATGAGAGCTTCCAAGAACCTTTTCTGTTTCTTTCCCGATATGATATATATTTTTTTTTTTTTTTTGTACAATATCTTCTATTCAGTCGAACTCTAAGTTAGATTTCATCTCTGTACGGTTTTGCCCATGAATAATAACGATAACAATATACAACTATGATAATAAAAATTATGAAGATAATAATAGTAACATCTCCCAGATAAAATAGAAATAATCACTTTATTACTTATGTAAAAAGTAATTATTGCTGGATGGTATATAACTGTATTCTAATTCTTTTAAATGGTTTTATTAAATATTTTGTATCCATAATCGAAAAGATCATTGCCGTTATATCTCATAAATACGCAAACCAAACTCATCTGAGATATAGTCCTTTAATCAATGGTACTTAAGGACAATTATTATCAAGATTCGGTATTCCATAGTGAATTACATTTGAAATAAAACTTGATTTTGCTTTTGACGTGTGCGGTAGGTCAATTGTCAGTGTTAATCATTCATAATTAGAATGACAGTTAAAACAAAAATCCTGTAACTACATAAGAGAAAACCGAATCTACGTAATTCATACATATCCTTTGCATAAAATAGCCGAAAAAGTTTTATTTGGAAAAAAAAAAAAAACTGTATTTACCTTCCATACGACTACAATTTACTATTTCCAGAGAAAATAAGTTTTCAGGTATCTTAATTTCTGTCACTACATGTTTACCTCTCTCTCTCTCTCTCTCTCTCTCTATATATATATATATATATATATATATATATATATATATATATATATATATATATATATACATATATATATATATACATAAATACATTTATATATTTATATATATGTATATATATATATATATATATATATATATATATATATATATATATATATATATATATATATATATAAATGTTTGATGTGCATATTAGTTATAAAGACAAATTTTTTTCAATTCGGATTTCTCTCAACTTTGGGAATAACTTAAATCCACCACGGGATTGTATTAGATTATTGCCCTAATATTTTGATATATACATATATATATATATATATATATATATATATATATATATATGTATATATATATATATATATATATATATACATATACATATATATATAATTATATATATATATATTCATATATATACACACTATATACAGTATATACCTGTATGTATATATATATATACATATATATATATATATATATATATATATATATATATATACAGAGAGAGAGAGAGAGAGAGAGAGAGAGAGAGAGAGAGAGAGAGAGAGAGAGAGAGAGAGAGAGAGAGAGAAAGATTGGACTTATTTCAATATATTTTTAACAGAACAAAATTCTCTTATCATCTGTTCTTTAAAGACAAATTTCCCATATTTCTCAGGACCGGAATATTGGGCAGACGAGTATCCTACCTGCGGAGGATTCGCACAGTCTCCTATCAATATCCTCACTTCTGAAGTCAGGAGCGACAAAGCTTTTGATCCATTCAAGTTTGGCCACTACGATGCTGTGCCCACTTCGATGACTCTACTTAACAATGGACATTCAGGTGAGTATTTTGCTCAGTTACCCATATTTTTTTTTTATTACAGTTCTTTTGTCAATAATATTGCCAACTGAAGAACATTTTGTAATTGATACTTGTCTTTAGAGATAGGAACAATCTCTTTTAATGGAGATGCATCATCTAGGTAAGAAATGCTCCTTCCTGATTAGTAGTTTATCATTCCTCTATTTCTTTTTCCTTTTGTTCTCTATTACCTGAAGAATAGGAAAAAAGAAAGATACGTCACTTAACACGAACTTGATATGGACTCCATCCTCTCTTACAGCTCAAGTGTCAGCCCAGATGGCAGCGCCAGCCACGATCAGCTCTGGCGGCCTCACTGACGAATACACTTTCCTGCAGTTCCACTTCCACTGGGGCGCTGACGACACCCGAGGGTCTGAACATACTGTTGATGGACACATGTGAGTTGAATGGAAAAGAGGAGTATCGGCATAGGCAACAGAAATGAGGAAGGGTGTAAAAAGATATTAGTCCATTCTTCGTTTCGTTTTTTTCCCCCTGGCATGTTATTTCTTTCCAGTCACACTCAGCCCTATTGGCAGACGTATAACGATTCGGTCTCTCCCCGTCCCTTGGGTTTTGGGAGAGGGAGTACTCATACCCTGGTGAAAGGGTTGTAGATAGGAAAGGGGAAGGAGGTGTAAAGGGTTGAATTTGTGTGTGCATATCTATCACAGTAGTATATATATATATATATATATATATATATATATATATATATATATATATATATATATACATACATACTTGTGTTTGTGTTTGTCTGTAAGAGTATTTATGCCCTAATGAATAACTAGACATAGACATTTGTATAAATAAAACGGGGCAATTTTCAACTAAAAACTTATATATGACGCTTCTTATCTGGACATTCAGGTACCCCGCTGAGCTCCACCTGGTCCACTACAACACCAAGTATGGAAGCGCAGCCGAAGCTTTGAAAAACAGCGATGGTCTGGCCGTGTTGGGAGTTTTCCTTGAGATTGGCTCAACCAACAGTAAAATGCAGCATCTCATCGATGGACTCGCTCGCATCAAGAATTCTGGTAAGTGATTTATTAAAACTTTTTAATATTTTGAATATTTTTCTAGGAAACTGGTGAGAGTAGCCTCCATGTGCTTCAGTCAATAGTTAGTTTAGTTTAACATTTCATTAAATTTCAACATATTATGATAATAATAATAATAATAATAATAATAATAATATTAATTCTTGTTAATTATTTAATAAACTTTTAAAGACAATACTTAAGAAAATTAACTAAGCCCTTGTGAGATTAGCCTACATGTGCTTCAGTCAATAGTTAATCTTTTTTAACATTTCATTAAATTTTAACACATTATAACGATAATAATAATAATAATAATAATAATAATAATAATAATAATAATAATAATAATAATAATAATAATAATAATGATAATAATAATAATGTAATTCTAATAATAATAATAATGATAATAATAATAATAATAATAATAATAATAATAATAATAATACTGTAATTCTAATAATAATAATAATAATAATAATAATAATAATAATAGATTTCAACTGTCGCAGTTTTAACAAACTGTATTCAAGTCTCCAAAATAAACACAGTTCCTTTAAAACCCGTAGTGCTATTCGATAATGATTCTATTCCTAATCATTTAATTTGCAGATGCCGAAACCAGTTTAACACCCTTCGCTCTAGGGGACCTTCTCCCAACCAACGTGCATGACTTCTACCGCTACATAGGAAGTCTCACCACTCCCACCTGTAATGAAATCGTCACATGGACTGTATTCAAAGAGGCCATTCAAATTTCCTCTTCTCAGGTTAGATTTGAGATCTAATCACGAATTTGATAACTTGAATCATTAAGTGTTTATTGTGATAAGTATAAGATTCTATTCGATATCCGTCGGTTTTTTTTTTTTTTTTTTTTTTTTTTTTTTTTTTTTTAATTAAGTAGGTCTATTGAATCTCCGTCAGAATGAACATATTTGTTGAGATGAGAATAATATTTTGTAAGATGTTCGTATTCCAAGTATTCAACCATCTCTCTTTCCTCCACCTCAGATCATAAAGAAAACCAAAATTTGCTTTCATCTTTTTTTATATAACAGAAGAATATTGGTAGTTAAATGGCAGGATAGGATTAGAAATTAAACTATAAGAGAGATTACTCGAGTGCCATATGTGGATGAGATCATAGTGAGGGGTAGATGGAGATGGTTTGGGCATGCTCTTTGCACTCCCCAAGAGAGATTAGTTCACCATACTTTCAACTGGGCTCCACAAGGCTCTAGAAGAGTTTGAAGATGCAAGCCTACATGGCTGAGGACTATAAAGGGTGAAGTAGATGATGAATGGAGAAGTATTGATTTAAGAGCTCAAGATAGAGAGACTAGCGAAATCTAACCGAGGCCCTTTGCGTCAATAGGCGTAGGAGGAGATGATGATGATCAAAGAAATTGACATTTCTAAAACAACTGAAGATTCAAAAAGTGCCATAAAGGCCCTAAAAGGTTATGCTCATTAAAACCAAATTGCATTAGAAGTTAAAGAGCTCCTTAATAGATTCTATACACAAGCAGGAGGAATCTGCCAAGTTAGCAATAGAAGCTATTATCTTTTAGTTGATTCCCTCTTGGGTCTCTGATCCTGAGGTATAGAGAGAATCCAGACATTAGGAGGAGTAGAATATTTGGCTTATTTGAATATGAAAAACACGTATAGATGTGCAAAATTTATCATATATATATATATATATATATATATATATACTTATGGTATATATACATATATATACACTGTATATATATATATATATATATATATATATATATGTCTATATATATGTATATATGCATGTATATACTGTACATATATATATATATATATATATATATATATATATATATATATATATATATATATATATATATACCATAAGTATATATATATATATATCCCATAAGTATATATATATATATATATATATACATATATATATATCGATATATGAATACCATAAGTACATATATGTATATATATATATATATATATATATATATATATATATATAAATATATATGCATATATATCTATCTATCTATCTATATATATATATACATATATATGTATATATATATATTTATATATGTATATATATATATATGTATATATATACATATATATATATATATATATATATATATATATCTACGTTGCTTTTATGATGTTCTATTTAAAAATACAGATGATGTAAATTTAACAACAATTTATTTTCCATAGATGGGTGCTTTCCGACAGCTGATAGATTCACATGGAAAAGCAATGGTCGACAACTACCGACCTGTTCAGCCAGTTAATAATCGTTGGGTGAGTGACTAAGTTAAATGATAATCCAGCCACAATATATTAGACTACATAGTGCTAAAAGGCATCTCATGCCACAACTTGATCTAAGATTGGTGATCTAGACATCATAACACTCACTGTCTTATCTTTTCGTTAGTTTCTTTGGTCGCCGCAACCTCATCATCCTTGTGAGCTAAGGCCTGGGGGGTTTGAGAGAGCCTATAGATCTATCTGCTGAGTCATCAGCAGCCATTGCCTTTCCCTCCTTGGTCCCAGCTTGGGTGGAGAGGGGGTTTAGGCACTAATCATATGTTTATATGATCAGTCTCTAGGGCATTGTTCTGCTTGATAGAGCAATGTCACTGTTCCTTGCCTCCACCATTCATGAGCGGCCTTTAAACCTTTAAATTACCATTGATTGCTCTACTCGATAGATATGTCTAAATCCATTTGTGTTTTTTTTTTTTTTTTTTTTTTTTTCTATTAAAGAGATTTTCATCCTTTTATCCTGGCGTCTTTAAAGGACCCCGAATTTTTACCTTGTTTCAATTCCATTCAGTCTCCCAGGGATATCATTCCACTGCCTTCCATTTGTCAAGTTATTATATTGTTCCTCAATGACAAACTTTATCTTTTTGCTTACTCAGCCATTCTCACCAATGCACCAATTTCCATAACTATTGATAAACAAGATCAGCCTAATTTATATTAACCCTCTCTTATCAAAACAAAACTTGCTATTGACCCAGGTATATTGTGATGGTCAATCGTTTACACATCTAGTTCATAACTATATATTTCACAAAAGTACAATTTCAAGTTCTATCAAATTAAAATTGGAATCATATTTATTTTGAGCATATAGATTACATTTAGAATTTGAAAACGATGATCTAAATTTGACTTTCTTTGCAGGTTCTTGATGGGGCGGTCATGGATTTCCACTGGAGCTATAAAGGAAATACTGGTAAGGTGGTCTTGAGGAGAATTGAACCTCCTAAGATGATTTTTTGTCAGTTTGAGTTGAGATATTACTTTTCTTGGCATCAATTATGATATTACTATGCTATCTCATTATTTGTCTATCCGTTTTCTTTTATGAAAACAGTCTTTTTATAATGAGAGAGAGAGAGAGAGAGAGAGAGAGAGAGAGAGAGAGAGAGAGAGAGAGAGAGAGAGAGAGAGAGAGAGAGAGAGAATAAAATAAAATGGTTATCGTTCGTTAGATTATGAATAAAACTTTTATTCCATTTAAATTTTAGCGCATTTAGATTAGAGTTACTCTGTTGTCTAACTAGTTTGATATAAAACTTATTTAGACCAGTTTAAAGAAAATGAAACAAGTAGTAAGCAATCTCTATTAAACCCAGCCTTATATATTCTGATGATTGCCTTGTTACTGAAGATGGCAGCCTAGCCATATTATGAATGATCTAATGTAGAGAACTACGAATATCCAAGGTAAATACATATTTCAATCTTATCTTTGCGTAACGCAGGACCAGAATACTGGCCAGATTACTACAAGCCCTGCGGAGGATCGTCACAGTCCCCCGTCAATATTGTCACCGCCGAACTCAAGGGCGACAAGCCTTTTGCTCCATTCACCTTCAAGAACTACGATGCTGTGCCCTCAGCAATGACCCTCTTCAACAACGGACATTCAGGTGGGATTCTTGTTCCACCTCTTTCATCCTGATGAAACAGTTTTTTTTTTCTTCTTCTTCTTTGTTAATCTTTATGTATCCATTTTCAGAGCATCTTATGTTGAGAATTTATCAATTTTTATCCTTTCTAAATATTTCCATGTAAAGGCATATCATTATAATGTGCTTACTTCAAAGTAAACTTATAAATAAATCCATGTTTGAAAATACAGTGGAATGGCTCATTGAGTTTAAAATGCCTTCACCAATTCATGATTAGAATTATTTATAGCTATGATTAATTACTTGCAGCACTGATTACTTACTTTAATCCATTTTCACCTATTAAATCAGTCTATTATTAGTTAGAAATAATGAA
>NC_090732.1:21004069-21011569 GCF_036898095.1 Palaemon carinicauda | reverse complement strand
CAATCTTATATTTTCTTTTTCATTGCGATTCTTTTGCATCTGAGCATCATGTCTCCCTGTGAATTTTACACACGCACACACATACATACATACATACATACATATATGTATATATATATATATATATATATATATCTCAGTGCATATATATATATATATATATATATATATGTATAGATATCTGAGTATGTATGTATCTCTATGTATATACATGCATAATTATTTGTGTGTATTCGTGTGTATACATAAACAAACACACACAAATATCTATATGTATATATATATATATATATATAGTTTATACACAAATACACATACATCCATACACACACACACACACACACATATATATATATATATATATATATATATATATATATATATATATATATATATATATAAATATATATATATATATATATATATATACATACATATATATGAGTTTATAGCCACCTACATACATACATACATACATACATACATACATACGTATATGTCAATAGATCTTGTATATATATATATATATATATATATATATATATATATTTATATATATATTTTATATTCATATATATACATATGTATGGGCGTGTTTGTATGTGTGTATAAATATATATATATATATATATATATATATATATATATATATATATATATATATATATATATATGGTTATTCATGCTCACACACATGAAACAATCATTTAATCATCCCTGTAGCAATTGCTAAAAACACCAAATATGATAAATGAGATACGCTAATACTTAATGAACAATTCCTTATCTATTTCCTTTTCAAACTCTTCAAATGTAATGTTTGATTAGTTGTGACTTATCCTTCAGGGAGAAGCAAGCATTTCCAGTAATTTTGTTTTGACGACCTGAACAGGTACCCAGCCGAACTTCACTTGGTTCACTACAACAAGAAGTATGGGAGCGCTCTGAATGCCTTGCAGTACCCTGACGGTCTGGCTGTGTTGGGTGTTTTCCTTGAAATCGGAGGCGCAAATAACAATCTCAAGCATATCATTGATGGTTTGGCTGACATCAAAGCTGCTGGTTAGTCATTTTCTTGCGTGACAATCTCGGTCACTTTGCTTATGCCTTATTTGTATGGAGATCTTTTATTCCTCTTTTGCATTTCGCGATTGTTATGACTCGAGATGCTCATAACTGATTTGATTTGATTTGCAGATGCCGATACCAGCATAACACCCTTCGCTTTAGAGGACCTTCTACCAAGCAATGTAGATGACTTCTATCGCTACAAAGGAAGTCTCACCACTCCCACCTGTAATGAGATTGTCACATGGACCGTCTTCAAAGAGGCCATTGAAGTTTCCTCTGCCCAGGTGAGCTTCTATATCCCATGAACATTTGAGCAATTTTTCACACATAGGAAAACACTTAGATGGATCGTCCAATGGAAATGATGCAATAAGAGAAAATGAAAATTCATTTTCGATAAATTTTAAATATTCCTGATAATTGAGGATCAGCTGTTAAAGTTCAAGCCAGTTTACAACATGCGTGGTAGCAATTGACATTTTCAATATAATAATGTGATTCAGATGAAAGTGTATGCGGCCAAAGATTTGTAATCTTTTGACTAAAAAAGCTACCTCTCGATGAATGTGGATAATGCTCTTCATAGATCGTGTAACACTTGTGCTGTATGGAATTTAACATATCCATCCATATGGAGTTTTCTACATTCTTTATCCTTCTCTTACTGAAGATCTTTGTTTTCAGATGGAGGCTTTCCGACTACTGATAGATTCGCATGGAAAGCAAATGGTTAACAATTACCGACCTGTGGAACCACTCAATGATCGATGGGTAAGTGACACGATATAAAAGAAAGGAATAACCTTATAGCAAAGATCACTCTCTGCTACTACTCTTTAATTCTAGAATATGCTCTCCCTTAGTTCTCTTCCTCTTACATAATTTAGCACGAGAGTTGTTTTTTTTTTTTTTTTTTTTTTTTTTGTTAAATCGATGATTGTGTAACGTAAATGGGTATTTATTTTTTATGACGTTAGTAACAGTTACTCAATTCAGTCGCTCTTTTTTTTTTCTTTTTCCGAATACTGTACATCAAAACAGTCTTAATCTAAATCAATTGCTCTGATTAGCCATTGACCCGTGATGAATAGAGTTTTTATTAATAGTATTGCATATCATAATTTGATTTTGTATTTAAAGAACGGGAAATGTAATGAATTATTGTTTTCTTCTTTTTATTTCCCTATTTCAATTATTCTAAAGCTCCCAATTTTATGCCAATATTATTTGTAAATTAAAATAGATATATTATTTTCTAATTTCCCCTCTGATCATATTCTACACTCTATAGTTTGAGATCTGTTTAGACTTCATTCCATAGTAAAGCGAATTATTGGGTCGTTTCTGTATCTGTGACCAAAGCGAATATAATTGACAAAACCTCTTCTTATGATAATGGTTTACACTGTTATATCTTCGCAGGTATTTGATGGAGAGAGAAACCCATTCAAGTGGGGTTATGAAGGAGAGACTGGTGAGTCATGTTTAATCAGTTAAGAATTTCTTTGAGAGATTACATAGGATATAATATATATGCATATATATAAACACATGTATTTATGCATATATAGACATACCTATACATAGTTATATACAGTATACGTATATATATATATATATATATATATATACTGTATGTATATATGCATATGTGTATATATATATATATATATATATATATATATATATATATATATATACACATATATATATATATAGATAGATAGATAGATAGATAGATAGGTGTGTGTGTAAATATTAGTTTATATATGTATATATATATATATATATATATATATATATATATATACATATCGTATATATATACATACATATATATATATATATATATATATATATATATATATGTATATGTGTGTGCATATTTCTTCACATTAACTGTAATAGTCCTACATTTCTGCTTTCTCAATTCATATATTTTATCATATTTAGCAATTCGTCCTATGATACGATAAACAGAACCATGTCATATGAGAATCTCAAGTTGTTAAGGTATTTCCATTAATGTTAATTCCTACATTTCTGTATACTAAATTCTTAAAATCTTCTTCTATACATGCTATGAATAATTAAGGAGAGATGTGTTCTCTCTGTCTCACTCCTTTCTCGGTTGAAATTTTCTTACTATCCTTAAGTAGTTTTAGGGTTGCTGCACTTTCCATATAGATATATTCAAATGTTCTAACATATACTGTGTGTGTGTATATATATATATATATATATATATATATATATATATATATATATATATATATATATATATGTGTGTGTATATATATATATATATGTGTGTGTATATATATATATATATATATATATATATGTGTGTGGGTGTGTATATATATATATGTGTGTGTGTGTATATATATATATATATATGTTTCTAGGTATGAGTGTATATATCATTATCTCGTTTATGAAAATCAACATCACCATACAGTACATTCCATTTTCCTTCGCTGCAGGTCCAGATCAGTGGCCAGACTATTACAAGCCCTGCGGAGGATCATCGCAGTCTCCTATCGATATCGTCACCGCTGATGCTGTGGCTGATGGTGCCTGGACTCCATTTAAATTTAGCCACTACGACAGTGTTCCTTCTGCAATGACTTTGGTCAACAACGGACACACAGGTATTAATCTAAACTCTGTAACCTCACATATGCTCAGTGCTTGATAAAAACAAGAATGAAATAGTGTATGCCTTTTATTCTAAAACTAATGTACGCGACACGTCATAAAATGACGGCTAAATATCTAAATAGATATAAACACACGCGCATACACAGCCCCTTCTCATCAGGTTATGACAACTTCCTCTCCCCCAAATTCGAAGGACGGGAAGGCTGAGCATGACCGAGAAGAAATATATATACATATATTTATATTCATATAAGGCATAAGTACCACTTAATATCGGAGTCTCTCTGCCTCGTTATCAGAGACCCAAGGGGGAGTCAACTTTATGATGATAGCTTCTGATCGGTCAAGGAATCGAACCCGGACACAAGAAACTGAGGTTCCAGTGACTTACCACAACATATATAAAAAACACGTATAAATATGCAAAAATTATATTTAGATATACTGTATAGCCAGACACTTTTTCTTCATTGTAAATCTGCATTTTCTTACACGTTATTTTATTATATCTAGCTAATAGACACCTTTTTTGTAACTCCGCAGCTCAACTCATGTCTTCGATGGAACATCCTGCATACATCGAAGGTGGCGGCCTCTTTAGTGAATACGTCTTCCTGCAACTACACTTCCACTGGGGAAGCGACGACACCCAAGGATCAGAACACACACTCGATGGGAAAAAGTGAGTTATTAGGATTACATACTAAGGTTAATTCTAAAAGATAATAATTCCTTCCAGATTTTAGGTACGAAAGCATGATCATAAATTACATGAAAACTAAAAAGTAACAATGAATGTTGATATGAAGGGCGGAGAAAGGGAATTAGACATATCTGAGTATTAGCTGTTACATATTTTGGATGATAACAGGTTTTCATGGAAGAACGAATTTGGCTAAGTCACATGGGTATATATATATATATATATATATATATATATATATATATATGTGTGTGTGTGTGTGTGTGTGTGTGTGTGTGTGTGTGTGTTTTATCCATCTTTTGTTATTACCTTTTGCATCCAAATTCCCTTTTATTTTGCATTGATAAAATAGCTGCTGTTCTGTCGTGCTCTTGTTTTAATTTCAGCATTCCCACAAGTTTAGAATCTTTGTAATAACCAGCTATAACTTTTAGGCAATGATATTCTCATATTATTATTATTATTAGTAGTAGTAGTAGTAGTAGTAGTAGTAGTAGCAGTAGCAGTAGTAGTATTTGCTAAGCTACAACCCTAGTTGGAAAAGCATAATGCTATAAACCCAGGGGCTCTAACAGGGAAAATAGCCCAGTAAAGAAACAAGGAAAAATAGAATATATTAAGAACAGTGACAACATTAAAGTAAATATTTCTTATATAAACTATAAAAACTTTTACAAAAAAGATTAAGACAAACAAGATAGAATAGTGTGCCCTAGTGTACCCTCAAGCAAGAGAACTCTAATCTAAGACAGTGGAAGACTGGAAGACCATGGTACAGAGGCTATGGCACTACCCAAGACAAGAGAAGAATTAACTGATTTTGGAGTGTCCCTCTAGAAAAGTTGCTTATCATAGCTAAAAGATTCTCTTCTACTCTACCTCATACGATAATCAGACCATAGTCTTAATTGATACAGCACTAATCCTTCTTTTCTATTTTTAACTTCAGATACCCAGCTGAGCTCCATCTGGTCCACTACAACAAAAAATATGGAAATGCTTTGGAAGCCTTGAAGCACGATGACGGTCTGGCAGTATTGGGAATTTTCCTGGATATTGGATCGAATAATGCCAACCTTGACCACATCATCAGTGGCCTTGCTGACATCGAGGAAGCTGGTCAGTGGTTCTCATTATTATTATTATTATTATCATTATTATTATTATTATTTAAGCTACAACCGTAATTATAAAAGCAAATTGCTATAAGTCCAAGGGCTTCAACAGGGAAAAATAGACTAGTGAAGAAAAGAAACAAAGAAATAAATAAATCACAAGAGAAGTAATGAACAATTGAAAAAAAGATATTTTAATAACAGTAACAACATTAAAATAGATCTTTCACATATAAACTATAAAAACTTAAAAAAAAACAAGAGTATGAGAAATAAGATAGAATAGTGTGCCTTAGTGTACCCTTGAGCAAGGATCAATACTTAGCTTATGTAAAGCTATCATCAGCCTTTTAAGATAATTGTGATGAATTTCCATCTTTATTCTCATAAATCAATTAATTTGCAGATGCCGAAACCAGCATAACACCCTTCGCTTTAGAGGACCTTCTCCCAAGCAACGTAAAAGACTTCTACCGCTACTCAGGAAGTCTCACCACTCCCACCTGTAATGAAATCGTCACATGGACTGTGTTTAGAAAACCCATTGAAGTTTCTTCTGCTCAGGTGAAATCCTTTTAATATAAGAATAATCCTTTCAAGATATTTCATCATAATATCTACAACCACATATTTACGTGCAATTACTGCTAGAGACATGAGTAAAAACGGTATAGACAATGCTTAATATTAATTCTAGAATCAAACTTTTAAGGGAGAAGAGGTCTAGTGCTTTGCCAGGTTGAAAGATAAGTCTAGAGTCACACACAAAAAAAAAAACTATTTCAATATACACAATATTTCAAATGTAAATGTAAAAACTCAAATTCTGAATGTGCTATTTCCAAGATGATGTTGGTTAACCTTACCTGCTACTATTAATGAGGTCTATATTGATTGGTAATTGGCTAAATAACATTCGGGAACTTAGCGTAATGACTTCTGTTCAAAGAGCAGTCTATGGGCAATTTGGGTTATATACTTTAGAAGCTACTGTATTACCATACCATTACTCCAGGGACTTTCTATATTTATCTGCCATGGATTTTTTAGGACTCTCTATTGAACCTAGAACGAATTCTAAATGTTATCATGAAACAATAAAATGTCCAGGTATCACATTATTTCAGCACTTCAGCCATTGAGGCTAATCAAAATATCTACAAAAGGGGAAATAATATAAATTGTCTAGAAGCTTAAGCTACTTACCTAGAAATATTAATAAATTCTCCTCCAAGTTGCCACTTATATAATATCAACCCTTTCTACCCTAACTCTTCATCAAAACTATTGACCAGTCACGTAATTCCCATATCTTTTTCGTCAACTCTGTAATATCCACACACTTGCCTAGACAGATAATTCACTGGTCTTTTCCATCGACTCTGAAATGTCCTCGTACTTGTCCAGACAGATAATTACTCTCTTTTCCGTCAGCTCTTTAACATCAATGATCATTTTTATACGTAGGATTCACCTCTCTTTTCCGTTAACTCTATTATTCACGTTTTTTTTTTTTTTTTTTTCAGATTTGATTAACCTCTCTTTTCCATTAACTCTGTATTATCCACGTGTTTTGTCCAGACTTGATTAACCTCTCTTTTTCGTTAACTTTGTATTATCTACGTTTTTTGTCCAGATTTGATCAACCTCTCTTTTCTGTTTACTCTGTATTATCCACGTGTTTTGTCCATATTTGATTAACCTCTCTTTTCCGTCAACTCCGTGATATCCATGCTCTTGTCCACACAAATAATTTACCTTTCTCGCCAACTCTGTAAAATCTACAGTATGCTCTTGTCCAGACAGATAATTTAAGTTTCGTTTATGTCAATTTTGTAAAATCTACGTTCTTGTCCAGACAGTTTCATCTACCTTTTCCGTCAACTCTGTAATATTCACGCTATTGTCCAGACAAAATTCAGGCTCGAAATATGTGGAAATTTCTTT
>NC_090732.1:20944069-20996569 GCF_036898095.1 Palaemon carinicauda | reverse complement strand
AAATTGTTCGATAAGTATTTTAACATATCTATAAAATTATTATAAGAGGCTGAAGAAATAATTAACCACTCCCATTTGTTCGTAACTCTTAGATGTTTCTATCTTATTCTATATTGAAAAAAAAGACAATTTAGTAAGACGTGAGTAGAACTTCAAAAGTTCAAAATTGCAGCAAATGTTTTTATTTTGAACAGGCTGACATAAGTTTTTACAATCTATATATGAATTATCTGTTTTAATATTGTTAATGATTCTTTTTTAATATTTTCCTTTAATTTTCCATTACTTCTTATATCGTATATTCATTTCCTTGTTTCCTTACCTCACATGGCTATTTTTCCGTGTTGGAGCCCTTGGGCTTACACCATCTTGCTTTTCCAACTAGGATTGCAGCTTGGCTAGTAATGATAATAATAATAATAATAATCTCTCTTCCATAGGACCATCATTCTGGGCAGACCATTACCCACTCTGTGGAGGTAGTTCTCAATCTCCAATCGATATAATCACGGGAACTACTACTGGAACCTTCATGTGGACTCCTTTCAAATTCTTCAACTACAACGTTGTTCCTACAAGCATGACTCTTATGAATAATGGCCACACAGGTACTGAGGATATGATGTCAGTAGGAATAAAATAGCACGAAATTATTTATGCACTTTTTTTTTTTTTTTTTAAGTTAGATTACATTTTTTTACAGTCGCGATATTTACAGTATGCTTTAACATTTTTACATAAACATAAACCATCTAAATTAACAATTTACACATCTTTATTTTCATTTTTAGATACTCAAAAACAAGGATATAGATACTTTTTTTGTGAACATTATATTCATTCTTTCTTTATATACATATTTTAATAGCCACCTATCATAATGAAATTAACACTTAATAAAGGCATCTGTTTCCTCTTTCGTATATCGTTTCTTCTTACTGACCCAAATAGCATATAAATACCCAATAATTAATAGAGTGGCGCTATTATAATTCTTGAGGGGTGGATCAAATTTTATGAAAGGTTCTTCAAGATGTATTATTTCTATTTGTACTGGTATATATGATAATCTAACTTCCAGCAGCATAATTAACATTAAAGTTTACAGTTTTTCCACACATGAATTTCCACATCTATCATATTGTTGACTGAATAAACTCCATGAATGGATTCAAGCCATAAAACTAAGCCCTCTTTTCTTATTTGTTGAGAGAGATTTCCAATTGTTTATTTACACTTTATGTAGCTGCTTCAATACATTCTTTTGCGTCCGTAGCTCAAGTGTCAGCGGTGATGACCTCTCCAGCCAGAATCATGGGAGGTGGTTTGATTGGAGATTACACTTTCCTACAGTTCCACTTCCACTGGGGAAGCGACAACACCAAAGGATCTGAGCATCTCGTTAATGGAAAAAGGTAATCAAAGGCGAACACAATGAATGCACTCACCGTGTATGATTATTAGACACTTTTTCATTACTTTCGTAGATTGTCAGTTTGAAAGTTTTTGATTGTCAATATCATCCAATCCTGAGAGTTTCTATTTTTTTTTTTTTTTTTTTTTTTTTTTTTTGCAGTTATCCATGAAATAATTTTAGTCTTCAGGAAGCTTTTAAAACGTTATAGAGGCTGTGGGAGCAAAGATCTGGCAGTAATTCTAGTCACCTGGAAGCGTTTTAAATATTATAGATTCTATCTGAGCAAAAATCTGACCGTAATTTTAGCCTTTTGGAAAGGTCAAAAACGTTATAGATGCTGTCTGGGCAAAGATCTGGCAGCAATTATAGTCTTCTCGAAGTGTTTTAAACGTATTGGATGTTTTCTGAGCAATGATCTGTCAGTAATTTACGCTATAGATGCTGTCTGAGGAAAGATCTGTCAGTAGTTTTAGTCATCTGGAAACGTTTTAAACTTTTATAGGTTGTAAGTTTGAAAGATTTTGATTTTCAAGACCATCCAATCGTAAGAGTTTCTATTTTCTTCTTTTTTGCAGTTATCCATGCGAACTCCATCTGGTACATTACAAGACGGAATACGGAAATGCAGCAGAGGCCATCAAGCACGCGGACGGGCTTGCAGTGCTGGGCGTCTTCTTAGAACTCTCCGCAGTCGATAATCCGAATCTGACTCCTCTCCTTGATGGTTTTAGCCACATCCATGACGCTGGTGAGAAATTTGGCTTCTGATAGTCGTTACACACTTGAACTGTACAACTTAGAATCGTGCGAGTAAGCAAAATTACAGATCATAGATAGTGTGTCTGTGTCAAGGAGCTAACGAGAATGGAGGGGGAGAGAATATTGTGAATCTCATTTACTATAGAATATGGCAAATGCCCTTATAAGATATTTAAAGTATACTGAGAATAAGAAAAGAAGATGTTTGGAACATACTGTGAAGAAGTTTAAAGCATACAGGAGAAAATATAATTAATACTTTCCTATTGCCTCATTCCAAGTGCCAAATAAGCTAGTAACAAGGAATTTGCAGAGCACATGTGCACACGCATATATATATATATATATATATATATATATATATATATATATATATATATATATATATATACATATGTATATATATATATATATATATATATATGGGTGTGTGTGTTTGTATATATGCATATATATCAATATATATATATATATATATATATATATATATATATATATATATATATTGAAAGTTACATATACCGATAGATAGATCGATGGATAGATACACAAATAGATTAAGATTACGTACATTTCGACACGTCAAGAATCTGGGTTAATATTTGCAATAAGACAAACTATGTTGCTTTCTTTACAGGATCGGAACACAGCATCACCCCTACTGCTTTGGCAAGCTTCTTGCCATTCATGGTCGAAGGATTCTACCGCTATCAAGGATCTCTCACTACACCTACTTGCAATGAGATCGTCACCTGGACTGTTTTCAAGCAGCCAATCACAATATCCGCTGCACAGGTACGATGTTCAAGAACTGATTAAAAGCAAAAAAACTATACTCATATTTTTTTTTAATGAGGCGCATTTGCACTGACTCGCAGCGGTGCCCTTTTAGCTCGGAAAAGTTTCCTGCTATCTGATTGGTTAGAATTATCTTTTCCAACCAATCAGTGATCGGGAAACTTTTCCGAGCTAAAAGGCCACCCTTGCAAGTCGGTGCAAATCTGCCTCATTAAAAAGAATTGACTATAACATTGTTTTGGTACAATCCAAATCCATCGTGATGTTGCACATATTTTCCCGATATATCAGAACTGTCTCCGTCATCAACTCCATATCTATTATGTTTCTCGTGTTCTTAGACTTAATCATATTATACTTAGCCAATAATTAATCAAAATTTTTCCTCTTTTTGCTAGATGGTCCAATTTCGAACACTCTATGATGACTATGGTCACCTAATAGTAAACAACTACCGTCCTGTGCAGCCACTCAATGGACGAACGGTAAGATTTTGGAACAGGATAACTAAAATGTTATTATGTCTGATAGAATTCTGAAATGATGGAAATTGGAAATTGATATGTATGATAAACTAATCTCAGAGGGTTATATTAATCACACCCAAAAATTACTTCAAATTTTATCATATGACGATAAATTTAATCCAAATATGATAGTTTTCCTTATTTAGTGCTTGTATATTATATATGTATGAATCTAAATATATACATTTATACACACACACATATATATATACATATATATATATATATATATGTGTGTGTATGTGTGTGTATAGATAGATAGATAGATAGATAGATAGATAGATAACTATACAAATTAATTTCTTTACAGGTTTACGCAGGTCTTACAACGCTTCACTGGTCCTACACTGACAAGAATGGTAAGTGATCGCTTGCTTGAATTGAACTATGCTTTAGATTTGACAGATCATGAGTAATCAAAACAATATTGAGAAGTTATAACTTATGATAACTTTAGATATTACCTTTGGCAGGATTTTTTCACATTTGGATAATTTAGGGAGTATTTTTCGTCCATTACAATTGAATGTGATTATAGTTATGCACTCATCAAGCGAAGATTAACCCAGCATTCTATTTATCGTACAAGAAATTATTATCTTTATCTAAGTAATTTCATTAAAGCTAAAAGGGCTTCTTTGCTTTTGTGATCCCTTGTTGATATAATTACGTAGTAGAATCTACGGTATTCCATGACTTGATAAAGATTGATTGATTGATTGATCTGAGGTTTTCTTGCATCCTGACATCTAAGGTCATTGACGCCTTGGATATAAACGCTCAAAATCACCCTCTTTTGTTCAGGACCTGATGATTGGGCCAATGACTTCCCAATGTGTGGAGGAAGCAGCCAGTCACCTATTGACATCATAACTTCGAGCTCTACTGTCAACACCGATTGGTCTCCCTTCGTCTTCACCAATTACGATGCCATTCCTGCCAATATGACGATCCTCAACAATGGACATACTGGTGAGCATCATGCACTAAACTTTGCAAGTCTCTCTCTCTCTCTCTCTCTCTCTCTCTCTCTCTCTCTCTCTCTCTCTCTCTCTCTCTAAAACATTTTTGTTGCATTCATTACGTTATATAAAGTCAATGGCCTCTACTTCTGAATTTTCTTTTTCTTTATCTACATTTATCTTTTTTCCTTCTACAGTGTTATCGCTCCACTAGTCTTACATCATATCTTCTTTTAACATCATCTTTTTCTAATCTAATTCATTCTACTATTGTTTACTAAATGCCCGTCCCTCCAGTAAACTAACGAAAAGCTTCTTACTCACTTTGCAGCGCAATTGACGGTAGAGATGACTTCGTCTGCAACCATCAATGGAGGTAACCTGACAGGCGAATATACATTCGCTCAGTTCCACTTCCATTGGGGAAAAGATGACACTAATGGGTCAGAACATCTCGTTGATGGTAAAAGGTGAGAGATAATTCTTTTCTCTATAATGGTAATGTCCGTTTATTTATATCTCACCGATTTCATGATAATATTTATCAAACATTGTATCTAATACGTTTGAGGCAAGTGTTCACATCAGACTCGCAAGGCAAGAGCATCTTGAGCATTATCTTACTCCTTTAACAAATTATACTTCATATCTAATTAAATGTGTAAATTGAGAAAGACAGTAAGGTAACAGCACACTGAGGTCTTAAGTGTATATGTAGTCAGACATTTTCCCTTTCGAACATTATGATGGAAGGATAATATTGTATTCGCTCTTTAACCCGCGACTGAAATCTGTTTAAGCTTCAATCAAGATCTGCCTTAATAGGAGAAGAAATTGCAATAGTATCTAAAGGCTCAGAATAAAAAAAAAAGTATTTTACAACTGCTTCTCTCCAATCAAGACCTTAATTAGTCTCATCTATATTCATTATACTGATTTTAGCAAGGAATAATCTACTCTCTCACAGACAGACACTAAAGAATTTGGGTTTTTTTTCGCAGAGCTTCTGGACAATGATGTAGTATCACTCCAATGACAAAATTGACTGTTCTCTTCTTTCTAATTATTACAGTTATCCACTTGAACTCCACTTGGTGCACTTCAAAACCTCTTACGGAAACATAGGGGAGGCGATCAAGCATGGCGATGGTTTGGCTGTTTTGGGAATTTTCTTTGAAGTTAGTGAGAGTGACAACGCCAAACTCAGCAGCATCATCTCAGGGCTGGAGAAGGTTCACACTTCAGGTAATAGACAGATAAAAACAAGAGAGATTTATCAGCTATTTTTATCGATACATTTTAATCGTGTTTCACGCCACGCTGAAGCTAGCGTCCTATTTTGAAGATTATCTAAAGTGTGATACATTTTGTGTTGAAAAGAATCCTTTCTGCAGTTCATTCCTAAAGATATATTGAAATAAGGAATTCTGAAGGAAGTAGATTTATCAGAAATAATAATAATTATTTCAGCCTTACTTCATCTTAATAAGAATTTGATATGGCCCTCGGATAAGGAGCAGAAAAGCTTTGAAGTACACAAATTATTTAACAATTCAGATAAAACTAAGTTTTATGCACAATATACTATAGCTTGAAATAAAAAAAAATAGGAGAGAGAGAGAGAGAGAGAGAGAGAGAGAGAGAGAGAGAGAGAGAGAGAGAGAGAGAGAGAGAGAGAGAGAGAGATTTCATCACGAATTTGTCATTAATAAAGTAGTGCCTTAAGCTCTTCAGTTTTGTGGCAATGAGACGTAAGCATCACGGGTAATTTTTCAAGCGATTATTTACATTCATTATTATGTTGACAGATCTCCATAGTTTCCTTCAAAAAACTACATTTGACCAAAAATTACTTTCAGCTGTGTAATTTGCATTCTCTACAGTGTTCCTCGTATTGCTTTAAAGGACTCCTGTAAATTTAATTGTTATTGTTGGAGATTTAAGGGACTTGAAAATGAAAAAAAAAATCCTTAATATAATAATTTTTTGACTGCTTTGCCCATTTTATTACATCTTGGCATTCACACTTCCCACACGATCTAGAAATATAAAACATCTTCGACCACGATTGTGCATAAGGTTTTTTGGCAAGTATCTTTTATGGATTTTCATAAGGATGTGTGTACATTATAGATATTAATAAAAGGCTGTAAAACGTGTGGAGATATTAAGACAATGTTGAAGGAAACGACAATTTCTTTCAGGTTCTTCCGAGCATATCACACCATTTGCTTTGGGCGATCTTCTTCCAAGCGCTGTCAACAACTTCTACAGGTACTCTGGGTCTCTGACGACCCCAACCTGTAACGAGATCGTTACCTGGACTGTACTCAAAGAACCTGTTACAATCTCTTCAGCTCAGGTCAGTTAAATATAGCCTTTTGTATTCCGTTTTCGATCAATTATAGTGAACGAATTGATTGTTAAATCTTGTCAAGTATGAAATAATTGGTTCTGTGGATTGATTCGAAGGCACTACATTTATTTGTTAGATTACTCTACTTACTTTACTTTAAGGGCAGGGGAACCCTACTCTCTACAGGACCTTCACAGTAATTTTATCGTGTGCATTCCAAGACATTCAGCATTTCACACCGCATCTTGTTCGCTTATTGTCAAATCCACACTATTGATTAATCGGTCTTCATCATAAAAGAATTTTATGCACGTCTGTTGTGTAATATTTTTAATGGAATATATTTAAATATAATTGAGAGACGTATTGATAATTTTACAACTTTTAATATCACATAAGACGTATCGTGTGCTTGAAGGGAAATTGGTAAAACAGTTCTTCACTATTTTGCAGCAAAAATTGCCGATCATGAAGATTAACATAAATTTCACCATTTGCACATTTGATTTAAATCAGATGGTCTATAAGCTAAGTCAAATGCCAAACAGAGGTCTCAAACATGAACAAATAATTGATTATTTATTTGTATAACCAACTGTTGAAGTAAAAGATGTATATAAGCTAACATTACTGAAAGAGAATATTGTTGATTTTTTTTTTTTCATTATAACCAGTATTTTTTGTAATTAATGTTTGGAACGGGTTTAATTTATTCAATACTTTTACAAGTAGAGAAGCAAAGAAAATGTTAAGGATAAAACATGAATGAAAACTTAGAAAATCAAAACATTTCCCATTTTACACTGAAAGACACGTTTACTCTCCGACACTGTAACAAATCAATTGGAAGTGATTCTTGAAATGGTTTGTATATGAAACAAGGACATAACCATCTGCAGTCCTAACTAACTTTATATGTTAAAATCTCTTGAAATTCAGAATAAGAAAAAAGACTGAAGCAGTTTGAAGCTAGGAGCATGTAGGCTTAATCTTTTTCTAGTTCAAGCCCTTGGTTAATCATGTCATTTAACCTAGTAAATTTTTATCTAGACTATTAGTTCACTGAAATTAAAAAGGTAAAAATTCTGAAAGCATATCCTAAAAGTGACGTAGGCAGCTGGTGTTGCATATATTCGGTAACCAATCGCTAATGACTAATCAAGGTGCTTAAATAAATTATTTATTCTGTTTAATTAAGCTGATTCGTGATTTTACGTTTCTGAGTGTTATTTTTTTTTTTTTTATAAGAACCCTTTTTAGTGCATCGGTCTTTCAGTGATAAAAGTTACGATTTCCATTGTTTACTCATTAGTAAATTTGAAATAAACAGATATAGCAATTAATTTACATTGATTTTCATTGTGCCTCACTTACCAATGCCCCGTTCAAATCTTAATTTTCCTGAATAGTTTCCTTTATAATATGAAAATTATTCTAAAACTCCACTAGCAATATCTTTAATCTCAGGATTAGATTTGATAGCATGAAAAACATTGTAGCATTTAATAATACTGTAGTTATTCGAATTTTTATCACTATTGCAGTTGGCAAAATTCCGTGAGTTGCAAGACAAGGAAGGTCATGAAATTGTCGAAAACTTCCGTCCTGTGCAGGACCTGAATGACAGAGAGGTAAGGTACACAAATGTTTTGTTCTAGAGAGGATTATATATATATATATATATATATATATATATATATATATATATATGTGTGTGTGTGTGTGTGTGTGTGTGTGTGTTTGTATACTATATGTATGTATGTATGTATATATATATATATACATATATATATATATATATATATATATATATATATATATATATATATACATATCTGTATACCATATATATATATATATATATATATACATGTGTGTATATGTATATTTATATATATATATAAGTATATATATACAGTATATATATACATATATATGTATATATACATATATATATATATATATATATATATATATATATATATATATATATATATATATAAAGTATATATATACGAGTATTTTAAAATTTAACGCATGAGTCCTTTTTAAACTCGGGAGAAATGCAGTTTCTGAACAGTGGGGAATGATTTTAGTCTACAAAATTAAGTTCATTATGATAACCAACTATTCTAATGTTTTTTTTTTCAATTTTCTTTCTCTTAGGTTTATCAAGCGAACTTGGCCTAAACACGGACTGAAGAATAAAATACGTCCTCTAAGGGACTCTCATATCTACCTAATTCAAGGACATTCTTTCAAGTTAATGGCTTAAATGAACTTTGACATTATCTCCCCCTAATATCTTCTTGTTATCTATCTGAACTTTTTTATACAAAGCATTGTTATAGATGCTCAAGAATTGTTCAGTAAATCCTTAGAACCCTATATCTTAAAGTCAATCTTCCTAAAGAGGAAATACCATTTATTCATTATTCTTTCTGTTCTTGACAAGAAACAATGTTACTCAAATGATTTATTTCTTCAATACATTTCATTGAAATGTCATTATTGTTATTGTGAATGTCAGTTCTAAAGGCATCAAAATGAAAAAGATACTCCTTGTACAAGATTTTGTTATTTTTAAATGATTGTTGGTATATTGTTACTATTTACATTTGATTTTTTTTCTGGTCTGCTTTAAAATCAGTATTGCGTTTGAATAAATGAACCACTTGCATATTGCTAGTGAGTATTATATTCTAATATAAAGCACTCAAAGGGCAACAATTTCATTAAGATGTCATCGTAGCCTACCTGTTATTTTATTTTACATTAAAATGGCACTGCATTATATGTGTTATTAATTTTCCTCTTTCGTTCATGAATCCTGTCTAGTCCTTCATAAAATCTACTCATGAAAAAGATAGAATGTTTCGTGGTGCATTCTTTTTGTTGTTAGAAAACTGAGTCGAACTTCGCGTCAACGAGCAACTTCGACAGTTTGACAATAAAACTAATGGCAAAGAAATTCTTTTCGGTTTGTTATGCAAGTATTGTGTAACTTATACATTCGGCAACTAGCTTTCTCTATGTTTACCAACTGTTAAGTCACCTTAGAATTTATAAAAACTAGTATTTAATGTTGCTTGATTTATCTGAAAATAAAAAATTAAACGGCATTAGCGGACATGCAAGACATAACCAGTAAACAAATGGTTAATTTACTTGTTAATCAGAGAGCCTTTCAATTAGCTGGGAGCCATGTACAATACCAGAGATCCAAATACATTGATATTAAATATCATTACATTAGACCTCAATTGTTCAAGGAATTTGTAACTGCACATATGTTTCCTCAAATGAAAATAATTAAGTAAATCATGTATTATTAGAGGAAAGAAAACAGCTCAAGAAACTTGGGCGATATTCGCATAAAAATAAATAACAACTCTGCTCCGATGTCTAGTGAAGTTCGTAGTCAAGAAGCATCTCTTGACTGTAACTTGTCTTTCAATGCCCAAATAATGTCGTAAAACCTGCTGGATATCATCTTAGAAACATTGCTCTTATAAAGAAGTACCAGGATGAACATTCTGTAAAGAAACTTGTGATAAGCTGCATTACTACCAGGATTGACTAGTGTAACTCCATCTACCATAATCTACTAAAAGTGCAACTTAAGAAATTACAGTACATAATAAACAGAGGAGCAAGACTGATAAGAGGTGTCCCACACCGAGGAAGGCTCAATCCTACAATAATTGAGTTACATTTGAGCAAGAATTGAGTTTAAGATTATGTACAATAACCTATCAAATTATCAGAACCGGACGTCCAAAATATCTACAATTTGGTTATCCGGGCTTAGTGCAAAGTTTATTCGCTATGCCGTTATTTCCTTTTCTCACGGGAATATTTTTGGATCTTCTTTTGTCATAATTTGATTGTTTGGAACGAATACCAGCCAAAGTTTAGCCGGCTGGTTACAGTGTGTTTAACATCAGACCAATATTCCAATTATGATATTAATCATGATCGGTTAAGGTAAGAAACGTTCACACAGACGCTTGACCACAAAGAATTTCAATTCTCTCCATCATTTCGTGTATATATTGGTGGCCTATGTAGTCAAAATGTCAAACATTTCAACAATATTTTATTAATTAAAACGTTATGATAGAAATATATATTGTGTCGATGCTTTGATTTTTGGTCTCGAGCCATGTCATCCTGATGGGAGTTCCTCAATGGCAGCTTTTTACTTGGGATATTTCTGCGAGTGATATACCAGAGAATTTTACCTTAAAGGTATCACGGAGTTCTAACCTCCGAAGAGAATATCCCGATAAATATCGTGTATAAATCAGAGACGTGTTAATAACAAGCCATGGTTATCCTTCCCCAAATAGAGTTAACCTTGTCTCGAAGGATAAGGGATAGGGTAGGATACGTGGGCGAGAGAGCCATTACAATTCCCGCTCTCAATGTGCTACAACTAACACATTTCCTGTTGAACCATTCCTTTTAGCAGACGCCATCTTTGACGGTTGCTTTTAGTTTTTCTGTCTGTTTTCATAGCTTTTTGAGTGATTCAGCGATCATGGATGCTTCAGCTTCTTCCTCATCAACTAAGTTGAGTTCCCTTTTCTTGTGTGTTGGAGAATTTTGCGTCTCCACCCAGTTTGTTATTTGATTTGCATGTCTTTTATTGTCTGTCTTCCATCACCACCCTTTTCCCTTCCCCTTGTGCCTGCTAGTGTGACTACCTGCTGTGGAACTTTGTTCCCATCCCATGGTGACTGAAGTACTATTCGTTGCCATCCTTGGACAGGATAGCTTGTAGACTATCTATCCTGGCCCAAGGTGGGCCAGATTTTTCCTTCCCTCGACTAAATCTCTCAGCCCCCATAGAGACCAACCTTGGGTGATTTCTCTGCCCCTTCCCCTTCCTGATTAGGCCATAACCTGACTGTACTGGGAACTACAGTTCCTCTTATCTAGTCATCTTACCCTAGTAATTGAGATTTTCCCTCGCCTGCTAGGTGGGCTAGGCTTGCCTGCACAGTTCTTCCTATGGCCTAACCCAATCCTGGCGAAGAGTTTGTACTCCTTGGGATTCTCCTTTGCTGCCTTGGCAGTTGCCTGTTCTGTGACCGCAGCTTCCCATCCTGTGCTATGTACCTTTTGCTGCGGATTCTTGACTCCTTTGCCTGGTTAGTCTATCTTGGCCTTCTGTCTCTACTTCCAGTCTTGTCAGCTTGAGTTCTTCTAGCACTAGATGTATGTTAGCTAAGGTCATTCCCTCTACTGCCTTAGCTGCAGCCTTAGACTGGTCATCTGCTCCTTACTATCCTCTTCCATATCTGAGGAACATTGTCCTCAGAAATTGGTCAATTGGATCCCACCTGGTTGTCAGGACACCCTTTGAATTTCCATTCTTAGTGTCATGGCTGTCTTTTACGGCTCTCATTATCTTACAGGCTAAACCCCCTCTTTTCATAAGCTAATGATAATGATCAGGTCTTGGCAGGTTCCCTTATTTGCTGCCTTTCATTCCTGTACCTCTCCCCTGATTATAGACCCTTACCTATGGGATTGCCCACTTTCTTCCTGTCGACTTCCTACACCGGATAAACCTTTGTTTACAGGGCAAATGGAATTTATGGCGTCCACAAAAGCCTTTGTGGAAAACCTAAACACCAAACTTGAACTTTCTCAAGTGGAATAGAAGCTCTACAAAAGGTACCTAGTTCTTAGGCTCAGCCAGCTTCGAGCCTACCTGAATGCACAGTTAAGATCCCTTGGCATTATGCTGAGCATATGGCTTTAAGTGTAGGGTACCTCCATATCGGAGAGGGTTTGGGTTCCAAGCCAGTCTCGGACTTGGAATTCTTCCCATCAATTAATAGTTATCCTTACTGCTACGTAAGGCTTAACTCGGAAACATCTCCTCCCAGTCCTGGCTAATACTCACCTAGCCATGTTCCACAGAGATCTCCATGCTTTCTTCTTAGCCAGAAGAGCATGTAGAGAACACGTCCTAGCCACTGCTGTGATCAGGCATGAACCTAGAAAGGTGATCGACTCCAATACCAGGGGGAAAGACCTCTTCCCCAAGAAATTGGTTAAGGAAATCATGGACAAAGCAGCCCAGGAAAATAAGAGCCTTATAGAAAAGTGGGTATGTCCTCTAAAAGGAAATTTACCTTCGGTAAAGAACCACAACCCAAGGGCAAGAAAGCCAGATGACACTTTAAGGAAAGGAAATCCTTTCCTGTCATGACAACCTTAGTTGTCGCCATCCCTCAGACTGTATACACGGTTCCCCAGCAATATATATAACAGTCTCTGGCCTTCAACCCAGTGTATGAGAGAGCCACCACTACATTTCACCCTGACAGAGCTCGAAAGAAGAGCGCCAGTGGCAGGGGAAGGTCTGGAAAGGGCAGTCAGGTTCAAGAGGTTCTTCCAACCCACAACCCCATTCTTGGAGGATTATGTACAGGATCTTCTCCGGAGGAGAGTCATCCGTTGCACAAAATCCATAACCTTTCAAGGGTGGCTATTCTGCGTGCCCAAGAAAGATTTGAACACTCTTTGAACTATTCTGGACTTGTCCCCACTAAACAGATTAATTCTGAATGACAAGTTTCAGATGCTGACTATCTCGTAAATACAGAGCCTACTACCCCAGGGGGCCTACACCGTTTCCATAGATCTTACAGATGCTTATTGGCATCTTGGTTTCAGACTGGTAAAAAAGGCCTATATATTCAGAGCTATTCCCTTCAGGCTCAATATAGCTCCAAGGATTTTCACAAAGCTAGTCGAGGTCATTATCCAACAATTACAGAACAGAGGCCTCCAGATGATGGTGTACCTGGACGACTGGCTGGTCTAAGCTGCAACAAAGTTGGAGTGTCTTCGTGCAGTTCAAGAAGTCATGAAATTCCTACAATCTCTGGATTTTTAGATCAACTTCGAAAAGTCCAGGCTTTCTCCAGCTCAAGAATTCCAGTGGCTAGGATTTCACTGGAATATAGTTACACACCCTCTTTCTACCGCAAGGAAATTGCAAACTCTGTCAGGTGCCTACTCCGTTCAAGAGTACTCACCAGGCGACAACAGGAAAGAGTCTTGGGTTTACTGCAGTTTGCTGTCATGACAGACTTAATCTTAAAAGCAAGACTCAAAGATGCCAACAGAGTGTGGAGAAGAAAGTCATCAAATGCTTGTAGAGGTCTTCGCTACAAAACCCCAGTCTTTCGGCGAAAGCAGCTCAAGTCGTGGTCCACTGCCAAGAGTTTCTTGACACACGTCCCTCTACGGTATCCTCCTTCATCCGTGACAATTCACACAGATGCCTCGGAACAAGGTTATGGGGGACACTCCCCATCCAAGGAAGTACAGGGTGGGTCACATTTCGGAAATTTCACATCAATATTCTGGAAGCTATGGCAGTGTTTCTGACTCTGAAGAAGCTAAACCCAAAGACAAAATCATGCATCAACTTAGTCACAGGTTGATAGTCATCGACAACAGGATGATAGTCCACTATGTCAACAGACAAAGCTTCAAGTCTCCTCAGATCAACCATGTGATTCTAGCCATCCTCACTTTAGCATAGCGGAAGAACTGGCATCTCTCAGCAGTTCACCTCGAAGGCGTTAGAAATCTGACGGCGGACGCCCTGTCAAGATCCAAGCCTCTGGAAACAGAATGGTCTCTGGACACAAAATCATTCTGTTTCATTCTAGAGCAAGTCCCAGAACTGCAAATTGATCTCTTTGCAACGAGCTTCAACAAGAAGCTTTCCCGGTGTGTAGCACCAAACTTAGATCCGGAAACAACAGGGATGGATGCGATGTCTCTAGATTGGAACCAATGGTCTCACATCTACCTATTTCCACTATCTAACCTCTTAATAAAAGTCCTGAACAAACTGTGGACTTCCAAGGGAACAGCAGTTCTAGTGGCTCCCAAGTGACCCAAGAGCAATTGGTATCCTCTTACTCTGGAACTCAAACCTCTCCAAGTCCCTCTACCATCTCCAGTGTTGTCCCAGGATGTTCAACCGAAGACTGTCTTCGCTTCCTTGTGGATAACGCAAACCCTTCAGCTCATGATTTTCTCGTCCTCGTGGTTCAAAGAAAATTCGGAGTTGCAAAGGAGAGAATTGGCTTCATAGAAGAGTACAAGTCCAACACCACAAAACGACAATATTTGTCTTCCTGGAAAAAATTAGTTGTATTTGTGAAAAGTCATCAGCCCTCTTCTATTTCTCTGGACTTATGTATTTCTTTCTTTATCTCATTGCATGATCGACACCTATTACCTCGTGTAAGTCAGCACTAACTAGATCACTTGCTTATGCTTTTGATATTGAACTCAATAGCGAGCTATTCAATAAGATCCCGAAGGCTTGTGCTAAACTGAAATCTAATGCTTCTCCCAAGGCTATTTCATGGTCGTTGGTTAAAATCGTTTGCCTCTTCAATACATAACGCCTCTACCTCTCTGAGGGATCTTACTCAAAAGTCTATCTTTTTTGCTTGCTATGGCTTCTGGTACTAGAATCAGTGAGATTGTGGCATTTTAAGAGATGAGGGCCACATTGAATTCTCGGAATCGGGTGAAGTAAATTTTTACCCAGATCCTGCATTCTTGGTGAAAAACGAACTTCCCATGAAACGCTGGGAGCCCTGGAAGATTGTTCCACTACAGGTGGACCTTTCTCTGTGCCCCGTAGAGTGCCTTCAGGCCTACCTGTTAAAGAGCCTGGCCTTTAATGGCGGTCAACCTTTTAAAAGGGAGACAACAGGACCTAATCTTTCTCTGAAACAGCTAAGGTCCAAACTCACCTATTTCATCAGAAGGACTGACCCTGACAGTATACCATCGGGTCATGACCCTAAAAAAAGTTGCCTCTTCCCCAAATTTTTTCCCATCTATGCCCTTTGCAGGCTTACAGGTTTACACAGGATAGAAATATTCAAGAGTGTTCTTCAAACATTACTTACGTCAAATAGAAGAGAATAAATTCTTTGTAATAGCCACTGGTAGTGTGATTAAACCAGCTTCTTAAGTGTTGGGCATGGAGTCTTATGGAATGTATAGTTGAGACTTCTCAGTCTACATTGTACAAGGGGACTAATGTACTTTTCAATTCACAATTTAATATTGTAAAGAGTCTGTTACATAATTTTGGGTTCTGAAAACTTTTCTGTATACATCTACTGTATATAAGGTTGCATTGTTTACTGTTACATGTATAAATTTTTGGAATCAATAAAAAACTACAGTTCCTTTTTGCCTTTCCTTTCATTGGACCTACTGTACAGAATAAAAGTAGTGTACCTCAATTTTCTAACCCTCCTTTTATAGACTTCGGTCTTTTCATCTACTGGAGACAAAGATCTTCACAGTGAGTAGGACTGGGCTATAGATTTCTTTTGCTCCTTCTTTTTACAAACATATCGCTTACACTCATAGTTTGGTACCTAGTTACCAATGCTAAGGGAAGTATGCTTATGTCTATGGTGTTTAAATGGTTAAAACTCTCCTGGCCACAACTGAGAATAATAATTCTCTGGTACACTTCCATCAGGACGACATGGCTCGAGCCCAAGAAATAGATTTTGACATAGGAAAAATCTATTTTTGGGTGAGATAGCTATGTCGTCCTGATGGCCCACCCGTTACTTTTCATCCCCTCCCAATTCTTAGTGTAGGGCCTCGCGTCATATGAGGGCTGCTCCTGGAATGGTGCAACATGAAATGTGTTAGTTGTAGCACATTGATATTGGGAGTTGTAACGGCTCTCTCGACCATGTATCATACCCTATTCTTTATCCTTCGAGACAAGGTTAACTCTATTCAGGGAAGGATAACCATAGCTTGTTATCAACACGTCCCTGATTTACACACGATATCTCTCTGGATATTCGCTCTGGAAGTTAGGACTCCGTGATACCTCTAAGGTAAAATTCTCTGGTATATCACTCACAGATATCCCAAGTAGAAAGCTGCCATTGAGGAATTTCCATCGGGATGACATGGGTATCTCACCCAAAAATAGATTTTTCCAAGGTCAAAATTCATTTGTATTGCCTACTTTAGGTGGAGCGCAAAGGAATTTGGATGCAAATAAACCAGCTCAATCCTAATTCTAGTCCTGATGTTATAAGCTTGCACTCCAAGCCCTTTGGTGAATTGTGTAAATCAGGGTGACCAAATTTTGAAAATAGTAAAAGGTCACCAAGATTGGAGAGGTAGTTGAACAATATAGACGCACAACTTGCGTGAAGTTACGCATGCAATGACGCAACTTGAAGTCCTTCTCAGCTGGGTCCAGATTGTCCAATACATACCTCATTGACTTTTCTTTTAAAATGCATTTTTGTAGATTTTGTTATAAACAGCTGTTCATTAGCCTACATGTGTCAAAATATTACAATATTGCAATCAAGCATCGATACAGGAAGGGTCGATACGGAACACAACACGGGACAAATTTCGTCAAAATGGAACAATCTGAACGGCCTCACAGACCCCAATGCTATGCTATAGATCTCAAATTCATCAAGTTGTGAAAATAAAACTTTTCGAGAATGTTGGGTGACTGAACCTATTATGACAATGCAGTACAGTCTGATTGAACATTTTCAAGAAAAGTTTTTGACCCTGATCACCAAGTATGCCTTACAGAAGACCTACACCTTGAACTTTATATCGACATCAGGAAATGAATTTACAACCTATTTGTCAATCTATAGTTTGTTAATGAGACATGCACCTTATTAGGTTAGGTTAGGTTAGTTTAAGAAATTGAGTGTTAAAGACTGAAAGTTTTACAAGCAGGACTATTCAACCATCAGTTTTGCTGATGTTGTTTTGATTTCTTAACAGTTCGATTATTCCAGTTTGTTTCAAAAGAAATCTGACTCAGGTAAAAAAAAAAAACCTATACTTAATTGCTTTCAGCCGCGGCAAAATGAAATTCTGGATGCGATTTTTTTCCGCTGATAAGACCACTTCTTCTGTATTCTGTATTGAAACCGTCGTTGTAATAATATTTATAACAAAATAAAAATATAAAAAGGAAATTCAGGCCTATACATAGCCTATACATTGCTATTTAGTATGTATTCTTTTTGGACTTGTGACTTGAGGTAATTGTTATAAAATCAATAAACATGAACTCGGTATGCTCAACCTTATATAACAAAATATTCAAAATGATAATGATAGTGACTATGATAGAAATAATGAGGATAATGAATAAAATTTACCTAAAAATCATATGCTGTATATGCATTTCTCACTCCTAAAAGAAAAGTGTGATGATTACTGAAGGGAAAAAGAAAATATTCTTATCAGACTACCTAAATACCATCGTTATGTGAATAACAAAAATTAATGAAGATGAGGAAAATCCGCCCCCCCCCCCCCCCTTAGCTAGAGCGTTTGAATCAAATGACTCTCGTGAATTTAACTTGTTCGCCAACAGCACCCCATAATCATGAGGATCCCTCTCACCATAAGCATTTTTAGCAGGAAATGTCTGTTGTTTCATTGGCTGATTCTTTCTCAGCTCTGATAGGTGGTTGTATGTGACGTCATGAATTCGCATTTTTTTAAGGAATTTAACTGTATACTGATTAAAAACCTATACTTATTGCAAATAAGTTACGACTCAAAAAATGAAATTTTCATGGAAATGACATTAAAATTACCATTAATTTTATAGTAAATAAATAATGGATTTTGTTGAAGGGTATGAATTAAATAAATACATCATATTCGAAGGGAATACTTGCCTGTGTTCTAATTACGATGTTAGGTGCGCGTGTGTTTGTCTGTTAAGCTGTAGTAAGCGAAGGCAACCGCCAATCACAGCTGAGTAAGATATAGCCAATCAGAGGACTAGGATTTACTGACGAGTGAGAGTTCCGGGGACTTATGAGTTGCTGTTTGCAAATTCTACCTGAATTTCCATATAATATTATTTAAACGCTCTAACTAATGGGGAATGGAGCTGAAGATTTTTATTTCGAAATGAATTGGTGATATATATTTTCTTCAAAATATACAGAAACGGTCCCTTACGAAAGATTTTTACAATATGTTTTATTAGAGGGAAAATTTCTGATTACCAAATTACCTATATTGAGAAAGAAGGTCTCTGTGACATCACAATGAGTAGGATGAATTTTGTAGCTTGTTTAAATGGCTCTTTTCTTGGTTTGAGGGAGGTTACGTGATAGATATTTTTATCATATCAAGTAAAATAGTGAAGGCACTACATGACTTCAGTTCCTATTTTGTTACATTTGAAGTATGATGTAATTGAATAGATCATTTCCAAATCATTATCTTCGTTAGGAAATACGTTGTTGTAAAGTTTTAATACCATCTGTATACATATTTCAGATAAATTACGACTTAAAGATAGGAACTTTTATGGAAACAACTCAAAACAGCTAACTATTTAGTGATAAAATTATCTTAAATACCATTGTGTAACTGATTCGTTTGCCAACATCATACCATAAAACCAGAAGATCCCTCTCGTCTTATGCATTTTAGTGGGAAATATCTGTTGTCACATTGGAGGTATTCATAAAAAGGAAGGATATCCTTGTAAGCATAAGGTAGTACAAGGTAATTCTCTGAAGCAAAAGGTAGAAGTATAAGCAAATCTTTCTTTCCATATTCATAATGATTACCTTTTACTTGCGAGGATATCCTCCAAGCAGAAGTAAAAGGTTGACTCGTGTTTCGGGAGCGCCTAGTTACATGTTGGAACTTGTAAGATTTCATTTGTGCTGTCAAGATAAGAAAGACTTTAGTAATTATAATACGTATTTAATGCTTTGTTTTTACTTGTATTTAAATAAGTTTACGCATCAGAAAGAACACAGACGCCGCCAAGCCTTCCCCAAAGCCTCGCTGGCGACATCTATCCCCCACCCCTTGCATTAGAAGTTCTTTGACCTCTTTTTAGCCCCCACACCCCTTGCATTAGAAGTTCTTTGACCTCTTTTTAGCTTCCCCACCCCTTGCATTAGAAGTTCTTTGACCTCTTTTTAGCTCCCACACCCCTTGCATTAGATGTTCTTTGACCTCTTTTTAGCTCCCACACCCCTGGCATTAGAAGTTCTTTGACCTCTTTTTAGCTCCCACACCCCTTGCATTAGAAGTTCTTTGACCTCCTTTTAGCTCCCAGACCTCTAGCATTAGAAGTTCTTTGACCTCTTTTTAGCTCCCACACCTCTAGCATTAGAAGTTCTTTGACCTCTTTTTAGCTCCAACACCTCTAGCATTAGAAGTTCTTTGACTTCTTTTTAGCTCCCACACCCCTTGCATTAGAAGTTCTTTGACCTTTTTTTAGCTCCCCCACCCCTTGCATTAGAAGTTCTTTGACCTCTTTTTAGCTCCCCCACACCTTGCATTAGAAGTTCTTTGACCTCTTTTTTGCTCCCACACCCCTTGCATTAGAAGTTCTTTTACCTCTTTTTAGCTCCCCCACCCCTTGCATTAGAAGCTCTTTGACCTCTTTTTAGCTCCCACACCCCTTGCATTAGAAGTTATTTGACCTATTTTTAGCTCCCCCACCCCTTGCATTAGAAGTTCTTTGACCTCTTTTTAGCTCCCACACCCCTTGCATTAGAAGTCCTTTGACCTCTTTTTAGCTCCCACACCCCTTGCATTAGAAGTTCTTTGACCTATTTTTAGCTCCCACACCCCATGCATTAGAAGTTCTTCGACCTCTTTTTAGCTCCCCCACCCCTTGCATTGGAAGTTCTTTGACCTCTTTTTAGCTCCCACACCCCTTGCATTAGAAGTTCTTTGACCTCTTTTTAGCTCCCACACCCCTTGAATTAGAAGTTCTTTGGCCTCTTTTTAGTTCCCACACCCCTTGCATTAGAAGATCTTTGACCTCTTTTTAGCTCCCACACCCCTTGCATTAGAAGTTTTTTTACCTCTTTTTAGCTCCCAGACCTCTAGCATTAGAGGTTCTTTGACCTCTTTTTAGCTCCCACACCTCTAGCATTAGAAGTTCTTTTACCTCTTTTTAGCTCCCACACCTCTAGCATTAGAAGTTCTTTGACTTCTTTTTAGCTCCCATACCTCTAGCATTAGAAGTTTTTTTACCTCTTTTTAGCTCCCACACCTCTAGCATTAGAAGTTCTTTGACTTCTTTTTAGCTCCCACACCTCTAGCATTAGAAGTTCTTTGACCTCTTTTTAGCTCCCACACCTCTAGTATCAGAAGTTCTTTGACCTATTTTTAGCTCCCACACCTCTAGCATTAGAAGTTCTTTGACTACTTTTTAGCTCCCACACCTCTAGCATTAGAAGTTCTTTGACCTCTTTTCAGCTCCCTTACCTCAAGCATTAGAAGTTTTTTTACCTCTCTTTATAGCTCCCACACCTCTAACATTAGAAGTTCTTTGACCTCTCTCTTTAGCTCCCACACTTCTAGCATTCGAAGTTCTTTGACATATATTTCAAGGTTCCATACTTTTAGCATTAGAGGGTCTTCGATCTATATTTTGAGGTGCCTTACTTCTAGCATTAGAGGCTCTATTTTTAGGTGTCTTACCTATGGCATTAGAGGCTCCTCTTCGCTGTTCTCTCCTGTCTTCTAGTTTTCAAGATCTTCTTTCATTAGATTATCTGTTTCTTTCGAGATTTCATTGTCTCTTTTCCTTAGTTCGTCAGTGTCCTTCCAGATTTCAAAAGAGATTTCAGTGCCGCGAGTCCTCACTTCGTCAGATTCCTCAGGGAAATCGAAGGCATTTATTCTTTACCTATCTGGGCAATGAGTAAAGAGATGAATACTATTGATTTCTCCGCATACAATATCATGCCAAAGTAAATGACGAGCAACATGATATATTTACCATTGTCGTCTGGATATGTCCTTACTTCAATGGCGAATTTTGGGACAATCCTGTTGAAACACAAAGCCTCGTTCTTTTTCCAAGAGTTTCCTTTAATAAGACATTGTCGCAAAAGCCCAAGCAAAGGATCCTTCAAGGCGCATACATTATGATCTTCAAAGCTCAGCTGCCAACGGAAGATCCCGTGTCTTTCTACAGGTCGGGCGATATAAAACGAACGATCGGCAACTTCGGCAGCAACCAAAACCATCTGTAGTTGATGGTGTTCCGAAGACGTAACACATAATTCTTACCGGCAGCTTCCTATTCCGCCAGAACGCGATCTCTGTGAGTTAACTGAAATCCTTCTCCCAGTCATCAACTCATTTCCTCTTACTCCTATTGACGCGCAATTCCTTGGTTAGATTTCGCTAGCTACATACAGATCATGTGAGGTGTTGCAGGCTACAATTGAAAAAAAATGAAGATCAGGTCTTCAGAAGTCATTTGAAGCTCGGGGAGGAGTTGTTCAGGACTGCTCCTGGAAATTTCAGTTCTGGAGTCATTCAGAAATCCATGTTAAGTATACGGCTATGTCCTTTGAAGACTTTTGGAAATTCGGGAAAGTTTTCTTCCGAAACCGTTCTGAGATTCCGTTCTGGAGGCATTCAGAATTCCATGCTAAGTCTATGGCTATTTTTTCTGAAGCCTTTTGGAAATCCGGGAAAGTTTTCTTCCGATACCGTTCTGAGATTCCGTTCTGGAGGCATTCAGAATTCCATGCTAAGTCTATGGCTATTTCTTCTGAAGCCATTTGGAAATCCGAGAAGATTTTCTTCCGAATTCTTTTAGGACTCGCGAAAAATTCCATTCTTGTTTTATAACAACAACAACAACAACAACAACAACAACAACAACAACAATAATAATGATAATGAAATAATAATAATGATAATAATAATAATAATAATAATAATAATAATAATAATAATAATAAACTACGTGATTTGATTTATGGATTTGAGTTGAAAAGTTTTGAATACGCTAAACACTCAACTTTGCAGTTTGAAGGAAACTTTAAGATACCCAGACGAAGGGCGAAGGGTAATTGAGGTTTAAAGCAAACCGAATTGAAATAGTTGATTTCAGCTAAATTATTTCAGGTTTGGGATTTAGAACAATCTATTTCTGGTACGAATCGATATATATATATATATATATATATATATATATATATATATATATATATATATATATATATATATATATACATATATATAGTTTATATGTGTATATACATGCATGTATATAAGCTTTTGCAGTATATGAATATTCTGTGTATATATGTATATTTATACGATGTATATATATATATATATATACATATATATATATAACAGACATATATATACATACATATGCATATATATAATATATATACATATACATATATATAATATATATATACATACATATACATATATATAATATATATATAAACTATATGTATAGATTATATGAATACAGTATATTTGCATGTACTGTACACACACACACACACACATATATATATATATATATATATATATATACATTCATACATACATACATACATACAAACATACATATATACTGTTTGTACATACATACATCCCTAAATACAGCAGCCTTCGTATTATCCCAACTGTTTATACATGCAAAAGCAAATGTAAAATGCATATCACCAAGTTATGGCTTAACCTTGATATTTCATCGAGATTCCAGATGTGGACAAGATATCTGTCCGCAAGCCACTGTACATTATGTTCTTCAAAACGGAATAACACCTTGAAATCACGATCAAGTGTGGGTAAACGGGGCATGTATTGTTTAACATGCCTCACATCCACAAAATCTGCCATCGTGCTGAGAATCGGACAGAACAACCTTTCTCTTCGAACTGCAGTCTGCTACTGACTAGACTCAGCTTTTTCGAAGCATATGCTCTTTATATGAAGTAAAGGGTCTTCTTTATGTATAACCATTTACTTTTATGTGATTATAAGAATATGCATTTGCTCTAAAAGTAGAAGCTTTTGCTTGAAATGTTTATGAATACAAGTAGAAGGATTTCCTTCATATCTTGCCAGTATAAGCATATCCTTTTCTTTATGAATACCGCCCAATTGGCTGATTCGTACTCAGCTGTGATTGGTGGTTGTATGTGACGCCCATACAATCGTATTTCAAGAACGTTTTCAACAGGGTAGAGATTAAATACTTTTGCATATTTCAAATAAATTTAAACTTGAAGATTCTATTTCCATGAATTTAAACTTAAAGATTCTATTTCCATGGAAGAGAAATAATGAAATGAATAATGAATCTTGCTGAAGGGCATACGTTAAATAAACTCGTCATATTTGTAGGAATAGTTGTCTGTGCTCTTGGCTTCGATGTTAGATGTGTGTGTGTGTGAATCTGTTGTAACTGAAGGGAACCACCAATCATAGCTGAACAAGATTTGGCCAATCAGAGGACGTGAATTAGCCCCCTAGAGGGAGTTGCCGGGTATCATGAGCTGCTGTTCGAGAGACCTGCCCGAATTTCCATAAAATCGCACTTTTAAACATAGCTATGGGACGGAGTTGAAGATATTTTGTTTTTAAAGGGAATTAAAGATGTATTTTCTTCAAAATATATAGACAGCTCCTTATAAGATGTTTTGATAACATATTTTATTAGAATGGTGGATTTTGATTAATAACATCTTTATTTTGATTCAGAAAATACATCTTTGTGACGTCAACAAGAGTAGGATGAATTTTACAGCTTGTCTTTGGTTTTGTTTGCTGTTTTAAGTGAGTTATTTATCACACATCAAGTCTAAATAGTGAAGTAACTACGTAACATTAAATTGCATTTTGTTACATTTCAAGTATAATGTAATTAAACAAATTATTACCAATTCATATATATGTTTATTAGGAAATATTTCGTCCTAAAGGGTAGAAGTATTACCAGCAGTATATATAAATATATATATATATATATATATATATATATATATATATATATATATATATATATATATGTGTGTGTGTGTGTGTGTGTGTGTCTGTGTGTGTGTGTGTGTGTGTATCAGATAGATGATGACATAAAAACTGCAAATTTTATTGAAACAAACACAGAACATTCATTTAGTAATAAAATGCATCATAAATATCGTTATATATATATATATATATATATATATATATATATATATATATATATATATTCAAATAAGCCATATATATTTTTGATACATTAATGTCTGGATTCTCTTAACGACCTCGGGATCAGAGCCCCAGGCGAAATCACACAAAGACAAGAGCTTGGCTCCGGCCGGGAATCGAACCCTGGTCGGCAAGCTTGTACAGACAGTGACTAACCCACTTGGCCACGAAGTGGGTTAGTCACTGTCTGTACAAGCTTGCCGACCAGGGTTCGATTCCCGGCCGGAGCCAAGCTCTTGTCTTTGTGTGATTTTGCCTGGGGCTCTGATCCCGAGGTCGTTAAGAGAATCCAGACATTAATGTATCAAAAATATATATGGCTTATTTGAATATGAAAAACACGTAAAAATGTGCAAAATATATCATATATATATATATATATATATATATATATATATATATATATATATATATATATATAAAGGGTAGTTTTGAACAAAACAACTTTCGTGATTTTGACTCGTATGCTAACAGCAGCCCATAAGCCAGAGGGACTCTCTCACCTTATTATCCTTAGCGGGAAATATCTGGCATCTCATTGGCTGATTTGTTCTCTACTGTGATTGGTGGTTGTATGTGACGTCATATAATCGTATTTTATGAATGATTTCAAATGGGTAGAGGGAAAATACCTATACTTATGGGAGATATAATAAATCTGAAAAAAATAAAATTTCTATAAAAACAAAATTGAAATATTATTAGATTTTTAACATTATAAATAATGGCTCTTGTTCAAACCTGTAAACTAAATAAATATGTCATTTTCGAAGGAACAATTAACCAAGTTTTGGCTACAATGTTAGAAGTATCTGCGTAAATTTGTAAACAAAGGCAACCACCAATCACAGCTGAGACGAGATAGCCAATGAGAGAACTGGAATTTACCGCCGAGAGAGAGTTCCGGGGACTTATGAGTTGCTGTTTGCAAATCCTACCCGAATATCCATATAATCTTATTTAAACGCTCTAAGTATGAGGGACGGGGCTAAAAAAAGATTAATTTTTAAGAGAATTGGAGATATCTTCTCTTCAAAATATATAGAAACAGTTCCTTATAAGATGTTTTATAACATATTTTATTAAAGGGATAATTTCTGATTACCAAATCGCCTATATTGAAAAATTACGTCTCTGTGACGTCATAATGAGAAGGATGAACTTTACAGCTTATCTCAATGGTTCTTTTCTTGGTTTGAGTGAAATAGTGAGTAATCTGTGATAGCTATCTTTATCATATCAAGTAAGATAATGAAGGAACTATATGATTTTAGTTCCTATTTTGTTACATTTCAAGCGGTATAATAAATAAACAGATCGTTACCGAATCATTATCTGCATAAGGAAATACGTCATTGTAAGGTTAAATACCACCAGTATACATATGTTTCAGATAAATTACGACTTAAGAATAACAACTTTTATGGAAACAAACTCAAAATAACTATTTAGCAATAAAATGGATCTCAAATAACATTGTGTAACTTTGATTCGTTTGCCAACAACAGCCCATAAACCAGAGGATCCCTCTCGTCTTATGTATTTTGGCGGGAAATGTCAGCTGTCTCATTGGCTGATTCGTCGTCTGTTGTGATTGGTGGTTTGAATGAAATACCTATACATATTTCCAATAAATTAAGAATTAAAGATTCTATCTTTATAGAAATAAACTTAAAAGGTTATTAATTTGGTAATAAAATGAATAACGAATCTTGTTGAAGGGCATGCATTAAATAAATACGTCATATTCGCAGGAGTCCTTATGGGTGCTTTTGGCTACGATGTTAGATGTGTGTGTGGGTGTGTGTGTGAAGCTGTGGTAACTGAAGGGAACCACCAATCATAGCTGAAGAAGATTTGGCCAATCAGAGGACAGAAATTTAAAGAAAATCGAGAGTTGTGGGGCATTATAAGCTGCTGTTCGAGAGACTTTCCCGAACTTTCATTAAATCGCTCTTTCAAACGTAACTATGGGACGGAGCTGAAGATTTTTTTCTAAGGGAATTGAGGTTATTCCTTCTTCAAAATATATAGAAACAGTCCCTTATAAGAAGTTTTGATAACATACTTTTACAAGAATAATGGATTTTGATTACTAGATCCTTATTTTGATTCAGAAAATACGTCTTTGTGACGTCATCAAGAGTAGGATGAATTTTACAGCTTGTTTGGTTCTGTTTGCTGGTTTAAGTGGGCTATTATCACAAATCAAGCTTAAATAGTGAGGTAACCACGTAACTTTAATTCGTATTTCGTTAAATTTCTAGTAGATTGTAATTAAACAAGTTATTTCCAAATCATACGTCTATTAGGTAATACATCGTCGTAAAGGTTGAAGTAAAATACCAGAAGTATATATATATATATATATATATATATATATATATATATATATATATATATATATATATATATATATATATATATTTCAGTCAAATGATGACTTAAAAATTGCAAATTTTATGGAAACAAACACAGAACATTCATTTAGTAAATAAAATGTATCTTAATTGTGTATAAAAAAAATAGAGAAAAGTTCCCTTAACTTCCTCGTGTGATTTTGGCTCGTTTGCCAACAGCAGCCCCTAAGTCAGAGGAACCCTCTCACCTTATGCATTTTTAGCGGGAAACATCTGTTGTCTCATTGGCTGATTCATCCTCTGCTGTGATTGGTGGCTGTATGTGACGTCATATGATCGTATTTCATAAAATACCTATACTTATTGTAGATAAATTAGGACTGAAAAATTATCACTCTCATAAAAACAAAATTATTATATTATAAACTTAATAGAAAATAAATAATGGATCTTCTTTAAACGTGTAAACTAAATAAATATGTCATTTTCGAAGGAATAATTAACTGGGTGCTGGCTACAATGTTAGACGTGTGTGCGTGAATTTGTAAGCAACGGCAACTACCAATCACAGCTGAGAAGATACAGCCAATCAGAGGACTGGAATTTGCCACCCAGAGAGAGTTCCGGGGACGTATGAGCTGCTGTTCACAAAATCTACCCGAATATCATTTAATCTTATTTAAACGCTCTATCTTTTTTCATTTTTAAGCTGTTGTAACTGAGCGAAATATCTCGGGGATTTTGACTCGCTTGCTAACAACAACCCAGAGGAACCTTTTCACCTTATCCTTAGCGGGAAATATCTGACGTCTCATTGGCTGATTTGTCCTCTGCTGTGATTGGTGGTTGTATGTGACGTCATATAACCTAATATTTTATGAAAGAAGTCAACTGGGTAGAGGTAAAATACCTATACTTATTGTAGATAAACTACGACTTACAAATTACATTTTTGATGAAAATTAAATTTTAATACTATGAAATTGATAATAAAATAAATAATAGATCTTGTTCAAATGCGTATACTAAATAGATACGTCATTTTCGAAGGAATAATTAAAGGGGTTTTGGCTACGATGTTAGATGTATATCGTAAATTTGTAAATAAAGGCAACAACCAATCACAGCGGAGAAGATACAGCCAATCAAAGGACTGGAATTTACTACCCAAAGAGAGTTCCCGGGACTTATGAGTTACTGTTTGCAAAACCTACCCGAATTTCCATATAATCTTATTTAAACGCTCTAATTATAGGAGACAGGGCGAAAGATTTTTATTTTATTTTTCATTTTTAAGCTGTTGTTTGTTTATAACATTTTATCAAAGGGAAAAATAGAAAAATAGTTTGATTTTGACTCTCTTGCTAACAGCAGCCGGTGCCGTTATAGTATGTGGCCTACCCGGTTTGAATGTGTCCTACCTAAGCCGGTTTGAATGTGTCCTACCTTAGGAAGAGTTTGTATATATATGTAATGAAATCAATTATTTTTCACAATTGTTTAATATCTAACAATACAATTTTAAAAGAACAGTTTCCTTGCCTACGAGTATGACGGGAGAAGCTAACTTGAAAAAACCCACCTAACCTATGCTAAAAGCCGTGTCCTTACCCCCCCCCCCCTTATGCTAAAAGCCGTGTCCTTACCTACGAGTACGACGGGAGAAGCTAACTTAAAAAACCCACCTAACCTATGCTAACAGCCGTGTCCTTACCCGGGGGGCTGCGCCCCCCCGGACCCCCCCCCCCCCCTTACACAACATTAACATTAACTACATAGTTAAATACTGAAATCCATGTGTACTTACATGATCAATATTCGTAATAACAGTATGTAGGCCACATACCATATCAGAGACGAAATTCTGTAGGCCACACTCGAAAGGTAGGCCACATACTATAACGGCACCCAGCAGCCCATATGTCAGAGGAACCCTCTCACCTTATCCTTAACGGGAAATATCTGGCGTCTCATTGGCTGATTTGTCCTCTATTGTGATTGGTGGTTGTATGTGATGACGTCATATAACCTAATATATATGAATAAATTCAACTCGGTAGAGGTAAAATACCTATACTTATTGTAGATAAATTACGATTTACAAATTACATTGTTGATGAAAATGAAATTCTAATATTATCAAATTAGTAATTAAATAAATAATGGATCTTGTTCAAATGTGTAAACTAAATAAATACGTCATTTTTTAAGGAATAATTAACTGGGTTTTGGCTACGATGTTAGGTGTGTATCGTGAATTTGTAAACAAAAAGGCAACAGCCAATCACAGCTGAGAAGATACAGCCAATCAGAGGACTGGAATTTACTACCCAGAGAGAGTTCCGGGGACTTATGAGTTGCTGTTTGAAAAACCTACCTGAATTTCTATAAAATCCTTACCAAATGCTCTAGATACTGTGGGGTTGTTTTGTTTTTAAGGGAATTAGAAATATATTTTCTTCAATATATACTGACATAGCACTTTATAAAATGTTTTAATAACATATTTTATCAGATAGATAAATTCTATCCACCAAATAAATTCTTTTGAATAGGAAAATGTGTCTTTGTAACGTCATAAGGATTAGGGTGAACTTTAAAGCTTTTCCATTTTCCAAATGACTGAATAATTTTTTGCTGGTTTGAGTGAGATAGAGTAATAAACACGTGACTAATAGTCGATATCTAATAATGCCATGTCTTCCCTTACTAAAAGATTTCTCACTTAAGCTTGTTAAGAAAATGCAGAGTATAATTTCATGGCTGAAAGTTAAAACTCGTGATATTGAGGGTGCTGCTATTTCTCTAAATTTCTTCTAAAATTCATCATTTGAAATGCAATTAATCACATCTCAATGTTGTACTATATCAATATTAGCCAAACATTATTTGAAAGAGGCTAGTTAATAAGGGTTTTTGGGCACTGGGTAATGTAGTTTTGGTATCAGATTGTTATTCTAAATAATTTCACTAAATATATTTGTATACAGTACTTTAATATGGTAACAGTTTATTTTATAAAGGTTTTCCCAATGTTGTTTTGAATTGAACCTGTTGGTAGGAGATACACGGTCTAAGCTTGGTTGTTTTATCCTAAATGGGAGTTCAAAGTCTCGAGTAATACTCCAGAGAAATAAATTTTCTATATCAAAGAAAAGATAGCTCTGATAATCACAATAATTAAGCCAAACATGGAATCACATTAAAATTCTAAGGTGAAATACATCAAGTTGGCTTTAGATTACTAAACTTTGAAATGGGATACAGTAATACAGTATGTTTATCGTTTTCCCTCACCCACTTCCTATGGGGTCTAATAGCATGGTGACTCACAGATATGAATCATCAAAATAAACAATTTCAATGAAAAAAATTATTTCATTACTTAACAGTGAATCACTAATTTCCTGTCCTCCTCCAGGCTTTTAGTGATTTCAAGAGCTTTGTAGGAGCTAGTTTGGTTCTACTACCTTCAAATAAGGAGTATCCCATATCTAAAGGATGAAAGCCTTGTACTGTATTTGTATAGTAACAAATATGACATTTAAAATTAGGGTAATTTGTATTTTTCATAACGATACAAACCTTGAGCTCTTTATTAGGGATATACTTTCGAAGACTTTTAGCGAGGTGTAACTACCCTACGCTAGTTAGTGGTGAGGGTTTGGGGGTAGCTGGCTACCCCACTCAAACACACACCAGTTATCTCGTCACTTTTGATTGCAGGCAAGACTTACATGGGGATATGTGATGGCGGGCCAAATCTATATAAAAAGCTCATGGTTTGTATTAGGAAAAATACAAATTACATTACTTTTAAATTTGTCATTTGTTCCGACACTAAATTCAAACCTTTTCACTCTATTAGGGATAACTCACCCGTTACGTGGGTGGAATTCGAACCAACTGTCTGTTTTTTTACCAGGAGTTTTCATGCACGTGTTCCGAATGTATGAGGGAGAAACCCTGACACCTCGCTAATTATATGTGCACAGCACTGTATCGCGGCCTGAGCAATCTGTCTGACTATGATACTAGCAATGTGACTTGTCTAGGTAAGAATTCCCAGAAACGTAGGAATCTTAAAATCAATCAATGGGTATGGGGACACAAGTAGTATTATTTCTCTACCAGGTTGCAGAAGGAAAATGGTTTTACCTGCAGACATAAGTGCTGTTCCCCAAGAGAGGGAAGATGAAAGAAAGAAAGAGCCCGTCATTCTTAAACATTCATCCCAGATTATAATCCTAGGTACCCTCTGCTACTTGTCTATCAAGGAACTGAGATATTTAAACCTCTTGTTGTGCAGCCACCACAAGATCAATGAAGAACATCTCCATGTTCCTGTAGGTCGCATCTTGCAGGTAGTGGGTGGCGAAGGTTGTCTGATATTTCCACACACCCACTTGTAAAACCTGCGCCACAGTTTTTCCTGAATGCCGAGACGTGTTTATGTCCCTAACGTCATGTGCTCTGGGTCATCTTGTCTGTGGACAAGGATTGGGATTCAATGCTCAGTCTATGACCTTACGAATCCAACCAGAGATGGTGTTCATGATACTTTTCTTGACCTTCCCCCCATGCTCATAAAGAATACTGACACTAGAGGGCGAGCTCCTGCTGTTCTTTGGAGATAGTGCCCAAAGCTTCTTCTCCGGCCGTTGTCCAAATCTCTCCCACTGGGAGGCAGACCACTTTTGACACTCCTCATAGGTGTCGTCCAGCGTACATGGTAGTCTTCTACAGGCCAGACTCAATAAATGGGGGTCAATCTAGGCTGCAGACATGAAGGTGCTTCACTTACGGTCTTCAGATTTTGGACAAATTCGCATGACGACTAGAATTAGTCACACTCACACCTGAAAAGAAATAGAAAAGATTAGTCAATATGGCAGTCAAGTTGGAAAGCGGAGAGAGACAAACGTCCGCTCTGGCACAAGCCAAAAGAAAAAGTGACAAGACAACACCGGTGTGTGTGTGAGCGAGGTAGCCGGTACAAGTTACACCTCAATAAAAGTCTTATAGCTAGTCTTCCAGCTTCTCCGAAAATATATCCCTAAAAAAGAGTGGAAGGGTTTGTATTCGGGTCAAAACAAATCAAGTTTAAGGTCAAATTTGCATTTCTCCTAGCTAAGTAAAGCTGAGTCCTTCAAGCTATTCTTCCCCCTTCAACTACCTCTTGGTCCTTTGTCCAATGGTCAAAAGTGGCTTAACTCTGTCAGGTTTGGTAGCTCCCCCTCAGCCACCTGTGGTTACCTACTGTAACTACCTTGTTAATGATTTAACAGCTCTTCAAGCTGCCATCAGAGGATTTCCTATTTAAGGACTCATGTTTGAATAGCTTAGAAACATAAAGATTAATTCTAAAAAAGTTATACTGTATTTACCACATTATCAAAAAAAATAATCATGTTGTTAAAATATTAATTTTATTCTATAAAATATTTTTGTTTTAGTCAATATACACATTCTAATCCAACTACAATATATCCAAGAATTCACAATACGTTAGGTTTATTGTGCCGATATTTTAGAGCACTAACTTTTTTTATCAGTTGTATATAACAAACATGAAGTTACATCAATAATTTCTAAAACTTACAGAAATCAGGTTTATTAACAGAATATGGAAACGGTAAAGTGGCATGGGCTCGTATTCTTATGCAGACATCTTACAGATAAGTCAGGTTACCTAAAGTACAGTACTATCCTTTATACAGAATATCTTGCATTCTACAAAAAATATTAGCTAGTCAATGTAATGTAAAATAAAATAAAGACTTTCACATGGTTTTGTAAAGAATTGTACTCACGACGGAAGCTTTTCATCGTAATATCATCTTACATCTAAGTAAAAGAAATAGATGTAAATCTAAATTTACACAAGACAGGTACAATAATCAAAATAAATATACATTTACATAAGAATTAAACACAAAAGATAAAAAAAAAATTATTGAAATGTTTGAAAAAGAATACTTGGTGTGCATTAAAAAATTAGTAACTCAACAAAAACGCAAATTCAATTAAATGCAACATAATTGATCACATTCAGTATTTACGAGTATATTCAAATTTATTGACAAACATGTAACTCAGAATTACATTCATATGAATGCATTTAATCACTACAATATATTGTCCAATTCATGAAACATGCCTTTTCTTATGGACTTTAAAGTCTCCATATCTTATCTTTAGGTTTTGAGTATTTACTGGTATATAGTGCTTCGTGTATACTGTACAATAATTGTTTGATTTCTTCATAATTTGGGTACTTTATGTTTTTTTCACTATACCCAATACTATATGAAAAATTAGCGAAATATTCTACAGTACAAACAATTTTTCAAATAATGTCAGTTTAAAGATAATTCATATAGGCTACCGGTGTGCCGTAAGTATTCACACATTCAAAATTTGCAGACAACTTTACAAATCTAGCCTCTTCTTTTAGCAATCCTGTACTGGAACATATTCTAGACACTAAAAGGAGGGAGTCAGTTTGAGTATTAATTTAGTAGCATAGCAGAACTTTTTCCTAAGTGCTGAAAATTTTTCACTGGTAATTTTGAACTTTTACGTTGATGACCTAGCACATTGTGGTTATACTATTTTATAGTTCCTATTTTATGAAATGCTCAATAAATATCTAAACAAACTTATCTTTAACATAGTCTATGTATAACGATATAATAAATAAATTTCATGCCTTTAGATTACTGGTAAGTGCTCAGTTGCAACTACTGTATTTGCTTTGTGATGTACACAGTTGCTCTATTTTCCAATCACAGTCGAGATCATATATGAAGCGTTTCTTATTACTGTTGCTACATTACTTGTACTTTATCTGAAAATATTATTACAATATAAGATATTTTGTCTGAATTTCTTTCTTGAAAAGGTGAAAAATAACATGAGATAAATGGTCAAAGTTGTACTATCAGGCCCTGATGCAGTTCTGAAATGGGTTGAGGAGAAGCAATCAGGTCACAGCCTTGATATACAAATCTTAACAATTGCCGTCGTAATTCAGGATTGCTCATGATTGTATCTGCTACTTCAGCTTCTTCTGAATCACTGTAATCCTCATCGTCCATATCTTGAATATCACAGCTTTCATCTAAACTTTCATCTTGAATATCACAGTTTTCTTCTAAACTTTCACAGTCACTTTGATTTTCATTCAGTGTTTCATTATCATCTCTTTCTTCCACTAATGTAACTTCAAAACCTGCAGTGACTGTACTTTGAGATAAGGGAGAAAAAATATCTTGTGGATGAGTTGGCACTTCGGTGGCTGTAGCACTTGGTGTTGCTGCACAAGCTAATACAGCATTAGTTAATTCATGTGACAGCTTACTAAGTTCCACATGAGCATGATCACGTGTTAAGTGAGCTGCAAGACCCATTACAACAGGATGGTCCATGGATAATTGCTCTTCTTCCAGCAAGAACCTGTGATAGAAAAAACTAATTCAGTAACAAAATATATTTTCATAGGGGAAAAATAAATATCATTCACAATGTACAGTAATGATCTTGTTAAAGTACAGATATTTTTTAAAACAATATTACATTTAAATAATCTGTAAGTGTTGGGGTCATTAAAATAAAAAAATTTTATCAAAAACTTATAGTCCACTAGCACCTTATAAAAAGAGGGGGTTAGTTACTTCCTAATTGTATGTAACCAAATCTAACTTAACCTAACCTAACCTTACCTGCCTATTCATTCACCATCTCGTTTCCCGCATCACAATAATAATACAGTACTGGTTCGTAATTTTATTTGTTGTTCTGATTTCAATCATTTGTGTTGGTGTTTTTGTAATTCAAATCCTTTTTCAACTCAACCACCTATGTACATTGTAAGATCATATCCCAAGTATGATTTTGTATTTTCTGCGTATACTTTTATGATTTCTAGTACAAGTCCTTTACTTGGGCTTTGTTTTCAGAATCAGCAAATATGTGTAGTTTCTTGTTATGTCTATTTGTCTATTATAAAATTGTAATTTCCTTTTTTTCTTTAATGTTCAAGATACGCAGATTCAAGTGTAATTTATTTCTTACAGACACTATGTTTTTATGTTCACCGGGAGAAGGATTTCCAGTGATTCCTATGTTACTACAGAAGGCCTGAAGCTTTCATGCAAATTTTGTACTATCCTAATTGATCCTAGTAGCTTGAAAGAAGTGACATCATTTGTAGCAATGTCAACTTCTGTTAAACAGAGTTTTTATTTTAGTTTAGGCAGCATCTTAAAATAAGTTATATAAAATTCATTATTCCAAAACCAGGAATGCAAAATTTATTCTAATAACATCCAACTGGCCCCAAAAGTAATGGTTTCCAGTTTTCCCAAGTCATCCTGTGGATCAATCAAGGACACCGACCAGCAGAGATATTCATTAAAGCAACAACACATGCTAAAGTTTCACCAAGAACTTTCCATGGTAGCTCTAACCACCAGCGCCCTATTAGAGCAAGAAGTTTTCTAAATTCAGTTCTTAAAATAATGCTTCCATGCAGAAGAGACTCAACCAAGAAACTATACCACCTCCAAAGGAAAGTTTACACAGAATAGTGTGAAAAACGCCAGGTATTCCTGTACATGGACAACTACCATATATCCTCTAGTAGATTCCCTTTTAAAGTTCATTTTATTCTTAAAAGAAGAGAAAAGAAAATTTGGTGGTGACTATTAAAGCCTTGTATCTTGCCCTCACCCTCCTCCCTCTAAAAGTCGGATGCAGCCATATGAACCTCAAACTAGTTTCATACAAATAAATGGAATTTTCATATTAAAATTTATTTTTTATATACTTGCCTGAGGTTCATATATTTCTCCCACCTCCCCCTTGTTTAAGTGAGGTCAGATTTCGCCAACTATGTGGTGATAGTATATTAATAGAGGTAAGGGTAGCTTTTCAATGATAAAACCATATGGGCCTCAAGTGATTATATAAGAAATATATTTTATCATTAAAATTCCCCTTTTCCAAGCACACAACAGTAAAAAATAACTCCTAACAGAGTCGCAAAATGAAAGCATCTCTATAAGGTGACCTACTCTTTTTACTGATGGCATACACTCTTTCGCCAACCAGATTAATCTGCAAGATTTGAGAAATGATCTTTTAAACTGATAAACTATCAGAGGCAACATGGTTTACTTGTAGCTTATGAGCAACAGAGGCAAGGGACTCCCCAAAACTTTCCATCCTTAGCTCACAGGGATGGTGAGGCTGTGAATGTTAGTGAAAACTCTTTTGAGCTGCAAGCAGGGTTCAAACTTCTGACCCATCAATTGCGAATTAAGAAATGATATCCACCAGGCTGTCATAACCATGTGTAAAAAGCATGGGAAGCACTTCACCCCTATGATATATATGATATATGCTATATATGATATATCTACTAGATACTTTCCCTTAATCATCCAATTTACTCTTTTACAGCCTCTAAAATTCTAGAAAAGAAAAACTTTTTTAGGAGTCGCAACTACCTGTGGAGATCCAACTGAGTACTCAGCCACCACTTGCGTCTTAACCATATTCTCGGGACACAGCTCTAAAATCTAATTAGGGTAAGTTGTGCAAGAAAAGGATAACCAACTTTTCAAAATTTAACCCAGATAAGGTAGGCGTCTGGCCTTAGAGTTGATATCTGTTCAGATCATCAGCTAAATCAAAGCTGGTGACACCGACAAGATTCTCATGGAGGTCTTTCTTTCTACTGCAGGAGCTCACCAGAGTTTGAGTAATCTTAAATGCCAGTCTAGGGATAAACTCTGAACCTGTCAAGTTCAAAATATTGGCAATGAACCCACGAGTGGCATTCTGAGGATCAAGAATTAATGCTGTATGTCATGTCTTGCAAGTTGCTAATAGCAAGATAATGAGAATGCTCCATCTACAGTGGTATATAAAAAAATTTTACAGCTTTCAGCCTATGCCTGGAGGTAGATGCCGTATGTCTTGTATATTCAAGCTTAACTTCAGACACTACTTTAGACTGGAGGTGCAGATACCAGTGAGTCAATGTGAGTTTGTGTCATTAAAGGCACTAAAGCAGAATACTTGATCACATGATTAAAGTCATTGTTCACTCAAAGTGATTAAGAAAGTGAGGAGCAAAAATCATCTACCAAAGAGGAACTACTGTAATCTCTTTCTCTTACTAATAAATGTTGGTCCCAACAGAAGCAGATTAGCACAAGATATATTGATGGTAACAGCCTGGATTGTGAAGCCTACGCCTGACAAGACAAAAAAAGACAACAATGCCATTAGACTTTCTAGTCCAATCATATTAAGTCATATTTTAGTCAAATAAATGAAAAAATTTATAAGCTAAACATTTTCAAATGGGATGGTTGGAGATGGTAAAATAAACTGCTACAAAAGCTATAATATTGGATTGGAGTCAATGAATGCCATAACTGGACAAACTTTCAGTGACATAAAATTGAAGCGTAAGAACTGTGTCACCTCTGGCATTAATTAACTCAAGTGTCACAATTCGAGAAGATATAGTTCATGTTGATACAACTTATCTTTCAAAGAATAACTCACACATTAGACAGTACTGATGATGTGCAATATCATTTTGAGTATGAGCTTGCTCCAATGACAACTGTGTTATTCACTGAACAGGGTATAAAAAATCAAAGCTACAATGTCCAGTACTTTCAATGATATTAGCACAAGATTTCAAGACCTGGATGATGCAGTTTTCATTGTTGATGGAGTTTTATCCTTCATCATGTTATAATAGATCTATGGTGTATACATCTCTTATATCAAACCATATTACCAGTCATAAATGCAGTCATTGTGTTTGATGGATACAGTGACTCCAAATCTAGAACAAAATATACAGACAACAAAGATCGCGCACATTCGAGTGCACGGAAATAATATTTTACCACCGCACCAAAGTTTGTATTAGTCAAGACAAATTTCTATCAAATAAGCATAACAAATCAAGATTTATCAAACAATTGTTGAAAACCAAATGAAAAAGATATCTCACTGAAACAAGCAACTGACGATGCAGATTTATTGATAATACAGACAGCTATACATGAGAGTCTAAGTTCTGTTAGCTCCATTGCTGTTGTTGGAGATGTTGTTGACCTTCTTGTACTTATAGCTGCACTGACGCCAGAAAACAGAAATATGACTTAACTGAAACTTGGTCAAGGTAGAGGGCCTGCAAGACATTACAATTCCTCTGATCTACAAGCTTCCCTGGGTTCACTAAAAGATGACATTCTTAACCTTCATGCTACAAACAGGTGTGGCACACTTTTGTCTTTCGTTGGAGAAGGGAAGCATTAACTACTCGGACTTTTACAGAAGAGAGAAGAACTAAGATAGCATACATATGTATTTAATACAGTAGTATCTCGTCAACCCAGAAGTCAGTGACTGATGCAGGAGAAAATTTACGCATTGTCCTATACGGAGGTCCTGAAGGAGATTTTAAACTCTATTAATTTCAATTGAAGTGCTTTAGGAGAGCAACAGTAGGTTTTAAAAAGCAATTAAAGAAAGCAAACCAGGCTCCTCCCAACAGCAGCAGAATCAAAACATTTTCTTTGTGTGTATCACCCTTTAGTAGAACAATCTACAACCACCAAGCAGTGGTGATGGAAGAGAAACTGATGGCTTGATTCCTGTCGCCACAAATTCATCACCCACACCTGAGAAGTTACAGTACAGTACTTACTCTAATATTGTGCAAATGCAAAAATTGTGTTTGGACGTGTAGCTATGTGAAAGGGGGCTTAAAATGTTCTATTACATGCATGTACCATTAAAGGGTATCCTGCTCAGTTTACTGTCCAATCGAAGAAAAGACTCATGTCCAAACAGTGACACCAATCTCACTAAACTGATATATAGCCTGATTTTTATATGTAATTTCAGGCTATTTGATTTCCAAATTTTACTTAACCTAGCTATTGTGTGATTTGCTTTTTTCAATCTTTCAGTAAACTCTAATTCTAAAGCTCCTATATTGGAGATCATAATTCCTAAATACTTAAATGATTCTACATTATCAATCCTTTCTCCTTCCAATGATATTTCATCTTCCATTGCGTACTCCGTTCTCATCATCTGTCTTTCTTCTATTGATCTTGAGCCTAACCTTATGTGATATTTCATGCATCCCGGTAAGCAGTATTGCAAATCCTGTGGTATTCTGCTAATAAGGACAGCATCATCAGCATACTCTAGGTCAGCTAATTTCCTATTACCAATCTAGTCCAATCCTTCTAACCCATCTCTGACTGTTCTACGCATTACATAGGGGAAAACACATTCCTTTGGAGTACTCCACTGTTCACTGGAAATTCATTTGATAGGACTCCACTAAAATTAACTTTGCACTTACTATGCTCATGATGATACTTAATCAAATCATATTTAAGAGGAATTCCATAATAACAAAGGACTGCATAAAATTGGCCAGTGTACACTATCAAATGCTTTTTCATAGTCCAAAAAAAGCCATCAAAAGTAGATTTCTATATTCTACGCATTGCTGTACATGTCTCAAACTGAAAATTTTGGTCAGTACAACTTCTACCTTTTCTAAATCCTGCTTGTTTAGCTCTCAGCTTTTCATCAATCTTTCTCTCTAGTCTCTTTAGAATAAGCATACATGTACTATATACAGTATTTTCATAACAACTGACATAAGTGTGATGCCTCTGTAATTATTGCAATCACTCAAATCATCTTTTTTTGCGATATTCACCAATACTCCTAACTCCTATTCATTAGATTTTGTCTCTTCATGTCACATTCTACTAAATAATCTTGTAAGTATTCAGGGAGTCACTTCATTTTTGGCCAGTATCATCTCAGCAGTTATTCCATCGTATCCAGGAGATTTCCATCTCTTGAGTTTTTAATGATAGCTTTGACTTCAAACACACTTGAATTCATTCACAGGCACATCAAGGTCTTCATCAGTTTCTGGTATATCAATCAAATTATTCCCTTCGTATCTCCTATTCATCACCTCACTAAAGTGTTCCATTCAACATTGTCTTTCTTCATCTTTTGTTATTATAAGAGATCCTTCTCTCTTTTTGATGGGTATATGCTTCTTCTTCTTTGCCCCCATACAGATTTCATTAATAATTCTATGAACAATTCTTACAGCATAGCTACTCCTTGAATTCATAGCTTTGTCAGCCTCATCTGCTTTACTGTCTAAATATTCTCTCCAGTCATTCCTGCCTTTTCTTTTGCTCCTCACTATCAATACTGGAATATTTAGCATGTCTACCTTGGTATTTTCACTAATTTTCCTCGAAAACTTTTAACAATCAATTTCTGTCTTTGTCTCCTTTTATAGTATCCCAAGTATCATTTGATATCCATGGCTTTCTCCTTGTAACTACATGACCCAAAACTCCACTACCAACTGACTGATATATGTTCTTAATATCACATGATTCTTTGTTAATTGTCTGCTCTTCGTCTCTTGAAGTCTCTAATACTGCAAATCAATTTATACATTCAATTGCAAATGTTTCTCGGTGCTCATCTTCTAAAAGCTTAGTTGTATCAAACCTAGGTATTCTATCTACCTTTCTGATAAATGCATCAGTTTCAATTTCAGTCTGGCAATGAGGAGCTAGTGATCACTACCAATGTCTGCACCTCTATTTGATTTCTGTAATTGCCACATGGTGAAGTCCATGTATATTTACAGATGTCCTTGTGCTGGAAAATAGTACCCCCCATGACAAGATTGTTTGTTGAACAGAAACTTATGAAATATGCTCCATTTTTATTTGCAACTTTGCCAAGAGCCTCGACACCCATCTCATTCTCTACCCCTTGATTATTCCCTCCAACTTCAGCAATGAAATTGGCAATCACAATTTTCATATCTATCTCTGGGATTTCATCTATTACACTCTGCAGTTCTTCATAGTATTCATCTTTCTTTTCTTCAGAGGAATCATTTGTTGGCGTATAGCAAACTATAATACGCATATTGCACTGCTTTGATTCAAAATTTGCAAAAAATCTACTGTTTACAGCTCTCCACTCAGTTAATGACTTTTCTGCTCTTGGTGCCATCATCATTCCTACCCCTTCTTTTCCAACTCCATCTGTTATTCCTGAATAGATATATACTGTATACAGTATTGCCTTGGTCTAAGGTTTCCTTACCAATCCCCTTACAATGTGTTTCACTTAGGGCCAAGATATGCTAACTATATTTCATAAATTCACTCGCCACTTGCTGTAACTCCTCAATTACCAATTTTCAATGTTTCTTTAGTATTTATAAACCGGGAGATTATTAGCACCCCGCTACGCCCGGAAATGGGGGCCATTCTGTCATCTTCTCTTTCCATTGACTAGCTAAATCCATAGAGGATTCATTGGCAAGATTCATCAAAGGATAGCCAGTTCCTTGTGATGCGCAGTGCCTACTGTATCTAACTAACAAACTAACTAAGACAAGTGACCCCTGCCGGTCCATACTAATTCTATAATAATGTCATTAATAGTAATTATCATCAGACCAACTATTTTCATAAAAAAGTGAAAACTGAAATTTGGCAACCATATTGCAAAATGGTAGATAAAGCTCAGGGTGAATTGATGGGGACTTTTGATATGTTATTTCCAAATGTCTAAAGAAGGAATTCTCCAATTTTCACCTGATAAATTTTTAAATTCCTATTTCCTAATTTGACTGGACTATTCCTCAGAGGGGCCAGGAGCTTCTAACTTGATATTATGATTGGGGTCAATTTCTGTCACAACATAAGTCTGTACATTGGAAATTGATTTTGTAAATTGAAATATACCATTCTACATCTGAGTAAAATTAATGAAGATATTTCAGATGTCAGGGAATTTATTCTGACTTAAACTCATTTGAATCAAGATACAGTACAGTACAGTACTTACTTTTAGTCTCAATGACCTAACCTACCTCTGAAATGGGAGAACACTAAGAAATGTATGAGGGAAAATCATCACTACTGGACCCTACAGCATATTTCTTCTTTTTTGAAAGTTAACAATCCTGTCACCAGTGATCCATCTGAAGATGCCGAGAAACTACGGCATTATTTTTCAGGCATCATGAGCTCAGAAAATTATGCCCTTAAAATTCCAAGAACTGGGAAACATCAGGTTATCTTGGATCTTAGCTTTAATGTCAGGAAGGTATTGCATATAAAAGTTCCCTAAAGAATTTGGAGATGCTCTGTCTTCAACTGAGGCTACAGCCTTGTGGGAAGATGCAATATTATAAGCATCTCCAGAAAATGCCAAGATCCCTCTTCATAGAAATATAGATAGGGGATAAACAATACAGTACCCAATATTCGGTAGTTGGTAAATGGAAAGATATGAGAGACAAATCTACTACCCAATAGGTGGAATAACAGATTTTAAATAATAGAGATAATTATTTCTATACTTTCCTGATGTTCAAATTGCTTCTCTTTTGAATCCAGTGGTTGTATAAACCACACCAAATCACAGAAATATGAAAAATTCAGAGATAATTTCAATTTTTCCCTAACTAGCACAAACCTAAAGTTTATTTAAGTGAATATTCTTTCAGCTGCAGCTGAAGGTAGCCATTAGACTTTAGACTTTTGCGAGGTGGCAAGGAGATGAACTGATGCCATCCACGGCAGGAGCTGAAACACTTTCCTGCAGAGCCCCGAGCTAACACTTCTACTAGCTTGTCCTTCAAAGGTGAGCCCCTTAGACCCAAGGAAGGGGAAAAGCTTCTGCCTGGAAGGTTACTACAGTGTTAAACGGCTACCACTCTTCACCTTAGAACCCCTTGAGGAGGTCGATGGGGAAAAGCCAGAGGGGAGGAGACCAGGCCAGAGGAAGAGAAGTTGGGATTTCTTAGACTTCAAGGAAGATCCTTAAGGTGAAGAATCCCTTTTAGATTTCTTCCTCCTCCTGTCGTTCACCTCCCACTGGGAGAATGGCCACTCCCAACAATCATCACAGGAAGAGTCCTGGGTGCAGGAGAGTCCTCTGCAACCCGGGCAAAGAAGGTGAGAATCCGTCTTGCTATGAGACAGGCGTGACAGGTGTACATGTCTGGCATTCCTCACTGAAACGCAGACACAAGGAAACAAAACAAAAAGGGAAAAAGTTTTAATTTTATTCAGTAAGTCGGAGATTAAGGTGAGAACTTTCGTTCACACTCGTGGCTGAAATCAAAGTGGTTTGTCAGTGAGCATGTTGTGGGCCTGGTGTTTCCCCGCTGCCAACTGGTAACAATCAGTCAAATGTTGACACCTCGTTGAAAGCTTTGACACCCATATTCCAGCTTTACTGATATCATACTCCTATGTAAAGAACAAAGGTTTCATCTTTCTACAGGAACAAATATGAAAAATGCAAGCACACACTAACGAGAAGCAGTAATTTATTGCAAACTAAAAATGACCTAAACTCATTACCTGTACTGTACTAGAAACATAACCATTTAACTGGATTTTCATGCAAACCAAATACTGTAGTTTGTGTTAGAGTGGAGTATAGTATCTAGATTTTCCAATGCTGGCTTGATTGCAAAGCAGATTCCTTTAGACCATTATGAACATATCCAGTTCTTGATGGGAGAGAATGAGTCAGTTCAAGAATTGTGAAGCCAGCAGAACTGCTAATATATTAAGTATGCAATAATTTATCTTAAAGCTATTTCATCCATATACAGCCATAGTGCTAGCCCATAGAAAGCCTATTCATTGGATTTGAATGTGGTATCTACAAATGTTAGAGCCTTACAAACCTGAGAGTTTCTTTTAAACAGTCTTGATAACCAGCAACGACATCTGGATCAACACTGTCTACATTTTGAGAGATTTCTATACTTCCAGGAGTTTGTGCTGTCTCCTGTACTGGTATGGTCATTGCACCTGGAGTGCCTGCTGAAGCACTCTGACTAGATTCATCTTTACATGGTGACACTGGCACAGGCATCTGAAAATGATAAATTTCATTTTAGGGTAAAAATTCATTCCTTTCTTTTTCTGTTGAAATAATAAACAAAAGTTTCTGAAAATGATCAATTTCAAGTTTATAATGAAAAAAAAATAAAATATTAAAATTATAAGTTTTTAGACAGATAGTCCATTAGATTATGATAGCCTAATTCGTATTGCAAAAATTCCCAGACTAAAGAAGCGAGTGAATGAAAAAAAAAAAAACTTGAATAACAATTCTGTCACAATTGTAAAGAAATTAACAAGAAGAAAAATTTTACCTAGGTATGTCAGTATTAATTATAACTCGAAGCAAAATTAATGGCAAAGCAAATTCAAATTAAAAAATAAAAAGTTAAAGATTACAAAACCTGATTCAGTTACAGCATACAGTACCTGTACATACTTTATAACACTTGGCACATTATCATTCACCACCAAATTTTGAAGAAAATTCCTTCATCAATAATTCTAAAATTGTATCGAGGAAGAAACTCCGCTTTAGCTTCCCCTCACTCATGAAAATCATGAGTACAGTATTGTACTTCGCTATTTATGATTCTTCATCGTGGAGCATCTAGCTAACTCCTACTGTTTAATGCAGTTAAGTGGCAGATAAGCTGGATAGCTTTTATTTCCCTAAGCAACCTTGGGCTAGACAAGCGCACACACACTTCTACTCCAACATTTGGGCAGGAGACAATTATTCTGGAATCAAATAGTTGATAAGTAACCAACAGTTGATGCTGTATATAATGAAAGTACAGGATGCAAAAGTGCTTGCTGTTAATTTACAAAACTGGCATAAATCGGGTCTTAGTAATGGATCCCACTGGTTCAGGGTCTTTGCTGAATCCCTTATGGACAAACTGTTGGGTAATTTTATATGACCTTAAGAAGGTAGGCCTTCATAGAAGTGAGGCATGACTGATGGTCCACTGATCAAGGGTCTCATCTCAGTCAGGACATCTTCACTAGGTGACAGCCAATACATGATCCCTGCTAGTAAAACTATCAGTTGATGGAGTTACTAGCTCATTCTATTTCACAGCATACTGTCCATCCGATGGGATTTTGTCGGCCGTTTACATCCCAGAAGGGAACATTCCTGTGAGCTGTTGAGGAAAGACTAGCAGGCTTTGTCCTCATCTTCCTTCCACCTTCCTTTTTTCAGACTGTAGGAAACACAAGAAGAAGACCCTGAAGACAACCCTTTGAAAGGAGGCTAAATAGTTTTCTTCAAAGACTATATACTGAAGGAATATAGGAAAGCTAAAAATATGAATGTTAATACACTGATTGGCAACTCCAAAGTTAACACAATAGTTTGACCGCTCAGTATTCAGATGGCGTTGTAGGTATATCGTTTGTCGTCTGTTTGTTTATTATCAGAATTTGACAGTTGACACAAACCAAATCATGGCGCCAGCAGTGAATAAGTCACACAGTGTGTTGTTTGCAATAAACCAAAAGAAACAGATCCTCATTAGGTGTTTCACAGGTTCCCTAAGGACAAAGAACGGTGAGTACTTACAGTATAATACATGAAATATGTGCTACTAATGAGTAAGCCCCACTGATATTGGATATAAGATGAAGGCTAGGCATCCGCAATACGCTTTTCTCAAACTTTTTTTTTATTTGGTCATAAAGCTATTAAAATAATGTATTTCTCAGGAGCTGACAAATTTAGCGTTATGAACATGTTTAGTGGTATGTATTATATTTAACTTTGATTTAACTTATAAGTGTATGAATATTTCAGCATGTTTGCACACCTGAGTAGCATTAGCCTACAGGAGTATACTGCTTAAACATATTATTTTGTTAGTATTCCTTGTCTTCTTATTTTTTTCTATTTCCTAAATAAAGACTAACATTTTAACAGTATTTGTAAACTGTATTTGTTTGTATTTGTATTTCATGAACATTGGATGCGTGTTTACTGTCTGCGCCTTTTATGTTTGCATACTTGCTTTGTTTATGTTGTTTGCACGATGTATTCAATTCATGAAGAAATTCTTTTTCTTTTAGTATTATGTTTTCTCATATTTATAATTATATTAGTTTATTTGCATGTAATTCATGGCGTAATTTTAGCTTCCTTGTATTTTTTTTGTGGGGGTGTGTTTACAATTTGTGGAATATTATTTACTGTTATTTTTTCTTATCTATAATTTATTAAAGTTCCTTTGATGTGATTTATCTTTCATTTTTAGTTGGCTTGTATGCTACCTTATTTCTATTTCCATCCCCTTTTGATTATTTTTATTTGTGATTCAATTTAGTGATTTATTGTATTCCTTTTGTTTGTATATCTATACATTTATTAGTTTATGTTACTAAAGAGTATACATGGGTGCATCATGCATTTCCGACTCAATAAAAAAAAAAATTACAATTGTGTTCCATATAGCCTACACCCAATATCATTCTACAATGGCCTACAAACTGTAATTAAATGTATGCCTACACATCACATATGACTAAGTTTAACAAATCAGATATACAATATGTTTTACTTTATTCGAACGTGATATAGTATAGATTATTTAAAAAGGATTGTAATATACAATACTTGAAATTGCAAGAAAATCAACTAAATTATAAGAGACATAGCTATTAAGTTTCTGAAAAAAAAAACAGACTGAGAAACATAAGGATATGTATTCTTCGTCTATAAATGTACCTTTTTGTAAAATTACAATTTAGTTATCTAAAATTTAGGAACGTCATAAACACAAGAATAAAATATACTGACGAGGTAAATTATGAAAAATTATGTAGCAAATTTACAATCGAACTCCATCCTATATTCCCGTAAGGATTACGGCTCTGAATGTTTAACCGGTCACTTAATAGATGGAGCCATTCGTTTCGGATGGGAGTATCTGGCATCTTTTCATAGCACACACGTTTGAGTGCTATAATAGTATCAGCCTTCATATCTTCCTTCAGTATGTAGTCTTTGGTTTTCTTGAAGAAATTACTCTTTGTTGATTTGTTACTGTTAAGGGAACACTAAATCAAAGATAGAGTCGAGTTAGGTAATGAGTCCCCTCAAAAGCAGCCAATTGGTTGCAGGTTTATTTGCCACCTTTCTCTGTCTAGTACAGGATAAATAGAGCCCCTAAGCTCATTTTGGAATCAACCTGGTACATCCAATTATATGCTGATGACCAAGGACAAAAACAAAAGTAATAACATATCTTGGGGAAACAGAAACCTTTGAAGTTAGTGTTGGATTATACCAGAGGTCAACATTAAACCCGTTTTTATTTGTGGTGGTCATGTATAAGTTGTTAAGTGAAGAGATCATACTTGATGACATATGGGAGTTGCTATATGCAGATGATTTGGTGATTACCACTGAAAACGAGGAAGACTTGCGGAGAAGGGTTGTAGAGAGTGGCAAGAGACTTTGGAGAGGGGTGGCTTGAGAGTAAATGTGGATATGACTTAAGTTATGGTAAGCAGTAAGGAAGTTAAGGACTGGGTAGCCTTGCACGAATGAAGAGGCTCGATTATAAAACAGGTGGAACAAGCTAGATACTTGGGATCTACTATAAGTCAGAAGGGAGGATGCGAGGATGAGTTAAGAATAGGATAAAAGTAGCCAGGAGGGAAGTGGAGGGAGATAGCAGAAGTGGTATGTAATAAAAAAAAAATACCAATCAAGCTAAAAGTCAAGATTTACACCACAGTAATAAGACCAGTATTAATGTATGGATCGGAAACATGGACTCTACAATGACAAGAGGAAGCAAAGGTAAGGGAACAGAGATGAGAATGCTAATGTGGATTATGGAATATCACTGCTTGAAAGATTGGAAAAATGGTGAAATAAGAATGACAGATGTTGTAAAGATTACAGAGGTGATAAAAATGCCCCGACTGAGATGGCGTGGGCACATGTTGAGGATGAATGGTGGGGAGGGAGTGAGTAGAGCTTGGGAGGAACCGGTTAGGGGAAGATCAAGTGGGAGGCAGATAATTAAATAGCGGAATAAGGTGAAGGATGATATGGAGAGAAGAGGTTTGGTGGAAGAGGATGCCTTTGACAGATGGCACTGGAGAGGGTGCATCAGGCAACCGACCCCTTAAGGTAGTAAGTGATAACAGTGGAAAAAAGAAGTCTTCTGGTCCTATAATAATATTATTATTAGTAGTAGTAGTAGTTGCTAAGCTACAACCCTTGTTGGAAAAGCAGGATGCTATAAGCCCAAGGGCTCCAACAGGGAAAATAGCCGTGAGGAAAGGAACCAAGAAAAAATAAAATATTTTAAGAATAACATTATTAAAATAAATACCACCAATATAAACTATAAAAAACTTTAAAAAATCAAGAGGAAGAGAAATAAGATAGAATAGTGTGCCAGAGTGTACCCTCAAGCAAGAGAACTCTAACCCAAGACAGTGGAAGACCATGGTACAGAGGTCGTAGCATGTTTAAGATACCTCCAAAGGGTTTTACCCAGACTACTGGCATAGCCATTTTCCTATGTGTTATACCTTACAGGACAGTCTGAGACCAGACCATTCAGTCTAGGACTATCTAAATTCCTGGGTATTTAAGGTCATCCAAGGTCTGTGGGATCATCCAGGATAATTCAAGTTTGGACCCTCTTTGCGACTATTCAGAGCTAAGTAAGTTCGAGACCATATGGTATTGTCCAGGTCCGTACAATATACACAACAACAACAACAACAACAACAACAAATGCAGTAATTTCTAGTCCAATACAGGACAAAGGCCTCAGACATGGCTTTATTCATGGCTGGGGTTTGGCCGATTTTCATCACCATGTTGGTCAGTGCGGATTGATAATGGTGAGTCTTTAGTCTGAGCGCTTACAGCAAACCAACCTAGCATGGGTATCTGAATATTATAGATTTTGATCCTGGCGATAGACAAACCATTTTACCACGTAAAGGTATCCCTACTCAGAAAGGGAATATACGTACACAGTTCTATATATTATATATAATAACTATATATATATATATATATATATATATATATATAAATTGCCGATAATATTCGGACGTACATGTTGCAAAAAAAATACTTATGATCCTGGTATATATATATATATATATATAGAGAGAGAGAGAGAGAGAGAGAGAGAGAGAGAGAGAGAGAGAGAGATAGAGAGAGAGAGAGATAATGTAAATGAATAGGGTTTCCGTCCCTAATCGTAATTTATTTATAAATTAATTAGTTTCTTTCTGCCATGCATTATATCTTTATATCACCTATTATTCTTTTTTTTTTTTTAATCAAATCCTCGTGTATCTGCTACTTGTAGTAGAATAATCCATTGAATAGAAGATCTCTCTCTCTCTCTCTCTCTCTCTCTCTCTCTCTCTCTCTCTCTCTCTCTCTCTCTCTCTCTCTCTCATCCAAACGCCATGTGGCAGCTAACAATAGCAGTGTTTAAGTTGTAAACTTTGTAGCACAGGGGATTTATTGAGTTCAGGACGTGATTAAACGGCAATAATGACATGATGACCTTAAATCATTTAAGATTTATAGTTCGACTACGTGTCTAATTTCTTTAAGAAAAAAACGTTAACAAATGCAACATATCTTAAATTAAAATAACCTGAAAATGGGCTGTTTTAGTCAAATATATACTTACTCCTCTCACTCACTGACAGTAAAATTTTGCATTTTCAGAATTTACGTTGTCACTGAGGAACACCTGCTTCAAGATTAACAACATTCAATTTAATTGAAATCTGAGAAGGTTACAGGAGACAAAATATTAAAACATTCCTGAAAAGGCTGTGTATATATGCTATCAAATTAACTATAATAATACCGTTATAGCGCTGAAATTTTACAAACGTTCTGCTAAACTTGCGTACGAAAGACTACCTAAAAATCAAAATGCTTATAATTGGATGAAATTTAGATATCATCTCCGAAAATTGGCTGCTCTCAATAGGCTTCAAAATGTCAGACACGGAAGCGTTGGCCAGTTGTACATCACGACATATGAGAAAATATCGATCAGCCGTCAAAACTTACTGGCCCATGGTACACCAAAAGCCATTCAAGTTGGGGTACAACGGAAACTAGACTAGCGCCCACCTGCCATTCCCTCTCCCCTCCCACCCAAGTCCTACCAACTATAACCCCAAGGGGAAAGACACCCTCTCTCTCTCTCTCTCTCTCTCTCTCTCTCTTTCTCTCTCTCTCTCTCTCTCCGCATCCCCACCATAACAGCTGGTATGCAAACGATATCTCCCGTGGGACACGGCACGGGAAAAGGGTGGGAAGACCGAGTCACCTTAACCATTGCACTCATCTCAACATTTTCCTTTTGATTTTAAAGGAAATAAACACGATCATAGGGTTATATCACCTATTATTAGGTCAACACTTGAGAAAATTGGAATTGCATTGTATGATTCGCTTGTATCTTGCATAAGGCAAGGCAATCTTAACAGACAGACATAATTGATTTTGGCAAGTAGATACAGTAAACTGATTGTTGTGAGTTACCCTATATACAGTATGGCGTTATATATACGGCATCTGTTACAGTATACCATGCTTTATCTCTAATGCAACCCTATGTCCTTACTGATGTTTTTTTTTCCTTGCTATTGCCGTTGTCACGTATTTTTAATTTGTAGGTCTTGAATTTTGTTATGATTATCTGTATCTATAGACTACCGTATTTTTCCCCATGTTTGTTTAGTATTATCTTTTAAATTGGACTTTACATACGCTCTTGACCTTGGAATTCTGTGCTAATCCTGCTATTTACGTACTGTACTGTAATCACTGGTATTATTGCATTTCTTACTTTTTTTCCTGATGCCATAAGTGCAACAACATACCCCTATTGTATCTTTGTATTTGAATTTTGCAGAAGTAAAGATTATTATTATTATTATTATTATTATTATTATTATTATTATTATTATTATTATTATTATTATAGCACTAGCTGAAATGATGTTTTTGAATACTTCTATCAAAAGTTATATTCAAAGATTTACCAGAATAAACCAACTGAACTATAGCATGTAACAAAACACGTCGTCAACAACAATTACCTATGAACTATAATAATGGGTGGTCCAGCAAGCACAAGCCAAGAGTTACTATCACATTCATACTTCAACAGCTGAATCGTGAATGAATCCCGTGCTTAAACATTTCGAAACATAGCCTAACTGCTTTGTATTCTTTCGATATTGACACATATGTTCCTTTAGCAGCGCATTAAAACCGTGGGCTCTTTGTAATTTACTTACCACATACTCTCATTTTTAAGGCATTTCCTTTTCAGTGTCTTATTCATTCCACCTGGCCTCTATATAATAAAAAGTTCCATATACGTAACATTTCCTATTAAGCACTTGCTTCCACTAGCCTGCCATCCTACATTCTTTTCTTACTCTAAAACCACGAACACATTATCAGGTTTCTATTTACCACCAGAAGAACCTTGCTGTTGTTCACCATTGCTTCGAGGTTAATCATCTAAATCCTTTCGGTAATGACTAAAGCTTCTTTTTACTGTTCAAATTATAAAGTCCTTTTTGAGACTCCTTTGGAGACAACCAATATCCATGGAGGAATAACACACATTATTTACACCGAGCCAGTCACATCCCAGTTCAAACGTTTATTATACTTTATGATTAAATTAATAAAAAAAAAATATTCTCAACATATTCAATCTTATTTTTCTTCCTCTTGTTTATTTAAAGTTTTTATAGTTATATATGGAAGATTTATTTTAATGTTGTTACTTTTCTTAAAATATTTAATTTCAATAGATAATTACTTGTTTTGTAGTTTCCTTATTTCCTTTCCTCACTGGGCTATTGTCCCTGTTGGAGCCCTCTGGCTTATAACATTCTGCTTTTCAAACTAGGGGCGTAGCTTAGCAAGTAATAATAATAATAATAATCCCAAACTCTAGCCATATTGTATTTTCAACAAACATATAGATTCACTTGTGATATAAGCCTACAGTATTTCCACCAATTCCCACTTTCCCCAAAATTGTTTCATAAATAAAAAAATACTTAGCATGCACGCAATTTATAACGAAACCTGCACTGGCCCTCCCAAGTCAATAAAGATAGCCATTATCAATCCCTCGGTCATCTGTCCTGTCTCAGTTAAATTAAGTGTAGGCTACTTACTAAAGTTGTTAGGCTTGTTTACTGCCGCCGCTCTCTCTCTCTCTCTCTCTCTC